>NC_091275.1:2190618-2503564 GCF_042100115.1 Alternaria dauci
AACAGTCGTTGTGGGTTTCTCAGGTTGAGGGGTAAGATGAAGCTGAGGGGTTCATCTATTGTTGTTCATCCGGTTATTAGACTCTACCATCCTACCTACCTCTTCTATTAATTTCAACCGCAACCTTACAAACCCGTCAAATCAATCGGTTCATACCTCTGTTTGACAACATGGCAGAAGACAAAGTCCAAACTTTTGATATTCCGAAAACATGTAAAGCTGGTGTCGTAGTCAACGAAGGTCCAGACTTCCGTGTCGAGGTTCAGGATGTTCCGGTGCCGGAATGCGGTACATATTGGAAGACTACACTGTACGCTTGAGAAGCCCTGACAGCAGTGACAGGTCCAACGGACGTACTCATTAAGCTCAATGCGACCGGCATCTGCCACAGCGATCTCCACTTTATGCTCAACGACTGGGCAGTGCCGAAAATGTCAGACCTTGGTACAAAGTGCGCTGGACACGAAGGTAGCGGTGTTATCGTCAAAGTTGGGGATCACGTCAAGAACCTGAAGCCGGGAATGCGAGCTGGATACAAGGTGAGCGAATCCGCTATCCATGTGCTTTTGCGTGAAATGGAAGCGAGAGCGAGAGCATCCGAGAGAGAGATGAAAACTGACTCTACCAGCCAATCCAAGATACTTGCGGCTCATGTGAGCTTTGCCGCAACGGGAACGAATGCTACTGCGCAAAAGCAGTCCTGACCGGGCTGATGATCGACGGCTCATACAAGCAGTATGTTGTCTCACCCGAACGCTACACAACCCTCATCCCGGATGGCGTAAACGACTACATAGCGGGACCGATCATGTGTTCTGCCTCGACAATCTACACGTCAATCAAGGAGTCACAGCTCCGACCTGGAGACTGGGCCGTCTTCCCTGGCGCAGGCGGTGGTGTTGGCCTACAAGGCGTGCAGCTCGCCAAAGCCATGGGTCTACGCGCCATAGCCATCGACACGGGCGACGACAAGCAAAAGCTGTGCATGGAAATCGGGGGCGCGGAACACTTTATCGACTTTAAGAAAGTAGACAATGTGAGCGAGGAGGTAGTACGACTGTGCGACGGCATCGGCGCCCATGGTGTCTTCGTCACTGCTGTTCAGACCTATCCAGACTCGATATCATACTTAGGTGGCCGTGTCGGTGGAAAGGTAATGTGCATTGGACTGCCGCCGGCTGGGACTCTGCACATCGATGTGGACCCTAACCAAATGGCCTTTAAGAAACAGTGTGTCCAGGGTACACTGGTGAGCAGCATGGCGGATGTGGACAAGACGCTTGATTTCGCTAGGCGGGGATTGCTGAAGCCAATCTACACAGTGTATCCGTTGAGCAAGTTCAATGAGGTTGTGCAGAAGCTGAGGCGTGGGGAGATTGCTGGACGGGCTGTCGTCGATTTCAATATGGATTAGGTACATGCAAGGTTTATTGTATGCTGAGGGATAGAAGCAAAGTTCCCAGATGCTTACACGGCGAGTTTGGCATGGCGTTTAAATTGTGATGATGCTTATCCCAGGGAATGAATGCACAGACCAACAGTATTCGTCGCATCTGTGTTATCGAACGTCAACTGCGCCTCACGAACCATCGCGCCAACAGAACATCGCTTCACTCTACGTAATGCTTGCTTGAGAAATGCGCCCCAGCTTGCATTGGAGCATATGTCGAGGGCATGTCCAGCTCGTCGTCACATCCGTCCCCCCGCGGACAGGCTGAAGCATCATCGAGCCGCACACTGAACGGGAAGCAGCCAGTCGTGGAGGACGACCACAGCGATCAAGAGGCACTGCTCGCGGACGATCCGCTAGAGCGCGATCTGCCTGAACAGTAAGCAGATGCCGCACACTTTTGATATGCTCCATTTTAAGATGCATCTCCAGACTATCCTTTAAGCGCAGGCCCAAGGCATCCACGTCCTCCTTCGGCTTCTTGCGATATCTCCCCTCCTCCCTTGGTTCATCCAGCAACCGCAATTCGCCCCAGCCACGAGCGCACCGCCCGAATGGCTCAACGGAGCTTATACTCAACTATCTCGATACACCTGGCGACGCAGGCGAACACCTCCAAGACACCAAAGATGCGAATGGGCTAGACTGGTACGTCGAAGGGCCCGGGCGGCGAGTAGGATACGACGACCTCACCGCCATTGATTGGATCTTCGAATACGCGAAAGAACGACAACGGTTACGCTATCTATACACTGGTTCCAGCGGTGTGCTTGGCCATGTCAAACAGTTGGCGGATGCAAGCCAGGTCTGGATCATTCTGGTGGCTGCCGGCATACTGAGCGGAGGTATTGCAGCCTTCATCGACGTGGCGAGTGATTGGCTTGCAGATCTCAAGACGGGTTACTGTCACAATGTCGATGGAGACGGGCGATTCTACCTGAACAAGAGCTTCTGTTGTTGGGGAATCGAGGAAGAGCAGGCTTGCCATGACTGGAACTCCTGGGGTGCTGCTATGGGAATCGACAGTGTGGGTGGAAGATATGTTGTCGAGTACATATTCTTCGTACTCTTTTCGGTGCTCTTCGCAGCATGCGCTAGCTTCCTGGTGCGCGAGTTTTCGCCCTACGCGAAGCACAGTGGTATACCGGAGATCAAGACTGTCCTGGGCGGTTTTGTCATTCGACACTTTTTAGGCGGATGGACTTTGGTCACCAAGACGATCGGGTTATGCTTCGCAGTTGCTTCTGGTCTGTGGCTGGGCAAAGAGGGCCCGCTGGTACACGTCGCATGCTGCTCGGCAAATCTCTTCATGAAGCTCTTTGGCAATGTAAATGGCAATGAAGGTGAGGATCATTACCCGGCCGTTGGCCCGAATGCGCTGACATCAGAACAGCGCGAAAACGAGAGGTGTTCTCGGCCGCGGCTGCAGCAGGTATCTCAGTCGCTTTCGGTGCGCCCATTGGTGGCGTGCTGTTCAGTCTCGAACAACTGTCGTACTATTTCCCAGACAAAACCATGTGGAGCAGTTTCGTATGCGCCATGGTTGCGGCCGTCACTTTGCAGGCTTGTAACCCATTCCACACCGGGAAACTCGTCTTGTACCAGGTCACGTACCATAGCGGGTGGCATGACTTCGAGCTGCTACCTTTCGCATTTCTGGGAATCTTAGGTGGACTATTCGGGGGCTTCTTCATCAAGCTCAACATGGGAGTTGCTGAATGGCGTAAGAATCGACAGTACCTCAAAGGGCCAGTGACGGAAGTGGTCATTGTCTCTTTCATCACAGCGCTTATCAACTTCCCCATCAAGTTCATGCGCGCTCAAGCGTCCGAGCTTGTGCACATCTTGTTTGCTGAATGCGCAGACCTCAATGAGGATACACTCGGTCTATGCAAATCCGGCAAAGCGAACACGGGAGTTATCGCGCTCTTGCTCATTTCCTCTGGGCTGGGCATAATCCTCTCAGGCTTCACATTCGGCTTACAGATTCCTGCCGGTATAATCCTCCCATCCATGGCTATTGGTGGTCTTTTTGGACGTGCTGTGGGACTTTCTGTCCAAGTAGTCCAGGCGGCGTGGCCAGCTCTTTTCCTCTTCAAATCCTGCGAACCGGACGTACCCTGTGTAACTCCAGGCACGTATGCTATTGTCGGTGCCGCATCAGCGCTTGCCGGAACGACACGGATGACTGTATCGATCGTGGTCATCATGTTTGAACTCACCGGAGCGCTCACTTACGTCCTGCCCATCATGATTGCAGTCATGATCAGTAAGTGGATCGGCGATGCAATCTCTCCCCGTGGCATCTACGAGTCCTGGATACACTTCAAAGGCTATCCTTTTCTTGACAACCGAGAAGACAACGGTTCTAGCATTCCTGATGTCGGTGCAAATCATGTTATGACACGCATCGAGGACTTGACTGCAATCACGGCGACCGGCCATACCATTGGTTCACTGCGCCAGCTTCTATCGCAGCATAGGTTCCGTGGCTTTCCTGTTATAGACAACAGTCGCGATGCTCTTCTACTCGGTTACATTTCCAGAACTGAGTTGCAATACGCACTGCAGCTTGCTTTGACACCCCCACGAAGCATGGCTGCAGAAACCGAAGCTTACTTCTCTCACCAGCCCCTCTCCGATCCCACAACGTCACTCGATCTTCGACCCTGGATGGACCAGACACCGATTACCCTCAACGCGAAAGCTAGTTTCCAGCTTACCGTATCCATGTTCCAAAAGCTTGGTCTCCGCTATGTTTTGTTTACTGATCGAGGTATGCTGAAAGGCTTGCTCACCAAGAAAGACGTTTGGTACGTCATGAACGGGATGGAAGAAGAGCGCGAAGAAGGTGGTGCAGGCATCAGCGTAGGAAGAGGGGGACTCAGAGAAGAAGGCGACGGTGACGAAGAAAGTGAAGAGAGAGGATTACTTGGTACACCAGAGGAGGAACAAGACGACTTCATTGGTGCGCACGAGAGATAGCCGCGTGTAAAAGCTGTAGTGCTCATAGCACATATACATGTAGAACCTCCGTAATCATCATCATCACCATCATCACTATCATCACCAAAAGAAACCTCAAACTCTAATTGTGTGTAAGACGAGTTCCTGGTGATCTCACGGGAATCCGCAGATCCGGAGCATGGCACGGAGGGCATCCGATCGCTGTTGTGGCAAGTTAGCCGTTGATCGGGGTGGGGAAGGCTTGTGCGCTGGAAACCCACAAATAGAAGTCTCGGCCTTCTGTTCCTGCAGGCACCGCTACAGGCTCGTTGTTTCGGCCTTCGCGACGTTTAGAGAAGGTCACGAGGTCTACCTGCATCGACAACGAAGGGCTACCTGTCCACCGCTCCAATATGCGCCAAGGCCACTGGTGTCCAATCGCATATGCTTGTCATCTAGCGTTGTGTAAGCAGACAGTAAAGGGTCTAGCGCGTGGCTATACCGCGGCTTTCTTGCGACCTGCATAGACCCGCCCTTAACAGCCGGCCGCGCCCATTCTGACTTCAGAGCCTTTCACTCCTTCGGTCTTTGACGTGTCCCCTCGTTTCCCACACGTCTTTAACCTCCCCAACAAAAGCAACACAATCCAAACTCGAGAAACAAAGATCTACGCCCATCATGCAACCCTCGTTAGCGTAGCGCAAAAGCACCCAGCGGCTATGACTGAACCTTGGCATACGTCGCGGACAGGACATCGACGACGATTACCGCGTTGAACAGATCCCACAGCTTCCCCGCCATTACGACACTCTAAGCACACTTCATTCATTTTTTTTCTTCTTCTCGAGGCCCACACACGAGATAGGAAGACGACATGGCGGCAACCGAAACCGAGAGAAAGAGCAGGAGGAAGCATTCGTCGTCGGCGAAGACTTCTAAACCACGTTCCTCGTCCAGGAAACCACGTGTATCGCCTTCAGTAGCAGACATGTACTTGCAAGATTATGCGCCTCCCGTTCGGGCAACTTCTCCTCAGCGTGTAACAGCGACGAGGCCTGCCCCACCTCTTTATGGCTATTCTGCAAGTCCACCCCAGCACACAATCTATCGTCAGATGCCTGGTTCTTACCCGGAAGATGGTCATCTATATGGGTCTTCACCGCCGCAACCTGTTCAGCCCTATGCTAGTCAATCGACTGTCCGCTTTGCTTCTCCACCACCCCACGAGCCCCGTGGCCAAGGTCCATTTGAACAACAATGGAACAGCCTTGATCGTATGGCCGCCAACTCTTACAGAAATCTTCGAGACACGGCTGGAAAGAGCGTCACGAATTTGACTGCCAACTGCATCGAGCGACCCACGGCGGCTGTCGCTACAAAGAGCATGCAGACTTTGTGCAAAGGAGCCGCGCTGTACGATATGATCAGCTCAAAGTTCGACGCGGTCATCACTAGTATTGACGACGATCACTTCAGCGGCAAAGAACAGGATCTTATGATGGAGTTCAGTGAGCAGCAGCAGCAGCAGCAGGAAGAGGGTCAGAGAACGAGCCCGCCACTAGGCGAACCCAGACGCCGGCGTCACCACGAAGTGCAATCCCACTCTGGTAGCGACAAAGGGTCGAACCACTTTTCGAAAGTGTGGCTTTACTCGAATTCTCGACTACCGCCCCACTTGCCGCCGTTCAAGGTATACCTCCCTACATACCCTCTACTTTGCTTAGCAGCAACCTACTCTGAGAAAGCCTACACGCCCCCAGGCACGAAGAAGAACCCTGAAATCGAGACCTTCATCCCTGCTGATTGGCGCAATGGAACAAAAGCCATGGTACTCAAGTCCATTCCTGTGGAAGAACTGAACACCATCGTCTTCGCCATCCGTGGAAGTCAGACCTTTATGGACTGGGCTGTCAACTACAACTCGGCACCTCACAGCCCAGAAAAGTTCCTCGACGACCCGACGAATTTATGCCACGCTGGCTTCCTTTACGTGGCGAAGAAGATGATTAAGCCCGTGGCAGAGCGTTTGAAGGTTTTGCTTCAAGAAAACCCTGCACGTTCCAATTGCAGTTTGCTCATCACCGGTCACTCCGCTGGCGGAGCTGTTGCCGCACTGCTCTATGGGCATATGATGAGCACAAAGATCAATTCTGAGCTTAATTACCTCACCAGTTTCTTCAAGCGTGTTCACTGCGTCACGTTTGGTGCGCCACCAGTTACTTTGTATCCGTTGAAGAAGCCTGATGACAAGCGCCATCGCAAGAGTCTCTTCTACGCATTCATCAACGAAGGCGATCCTATACCGCGAGCGGACAAGAGCGTGCTGAAAAGCTTGCTGAAGCTCTATGCCAGTCCAGCACCCGTTGCTGTTTCCAACATGGCTTCAACTATTACATCAATGGCCAAGCCTAACCTCCGAGACCCATCGCAATCCTCTCCGCCCAAGTCAAAATCAAAGTATGGTTTTGCCCAGCGACTCAGCAGGCCTTCCAAATCCTCGCTGCAAACAAATACGTCCAACTCTACCTCCTCAACGCTTCCAGCTTGGCCCATACCAGCGTGCACTTTGTCGCCTGCAGGTCGACTAGTAGTACTTAGGCAGCGCGTCGGAAGCAGGGTTGACGACGATATTGAAGCAGTGACTGTGGACGACGAGATGATGAGGAAGGTTGTATACGGTGATTTGCTGAAACATCAGATGGCCGTCTACAAGAAAAGGATTGAGAACGTCGCTGTAAGGGCCGTGACGGCGAATGGGTGTTGAATAGCTGGGATGGGATGGCTGTACATGAAATTGATAACCGCACACAGAAATGAATGAGCGATGAACCTGTACACCTAAATTGCTGAACTGCTGCACTTGTCCAACACATATACGCGTGATCAAAATCCTGCAGGCTGTATCTTCATATCGCAACAGCAGATCATCGAGCTATGTGGACATTTCCTCTCACAGAAGGATCGCATCACATCCCCTCCTCATCGGTATCTTGTATCGCATAAAGGCTAGCAGCTGAAAGAACTATGGGAGTCATTGCGCGGTGTTTCGATCAAGGGATAAATTCACTGGGGTTTTGAACAGAACAAAATCAAGCAACAAGCGAAGCGACTCGTTTTTGTAGGGTTGCCAACAAGAGGATGTACAAGACCATCGGACAGGCTCTCAAGAACGACGATATGAAGATGCACCTGCCAACCGAACCTCTCGTAAAACATACGCAAACGCAATTGCAGCAACGCCTCTGAAATGCTGTTGACCAAGCGAAAAGATGCAACTAGTGATCAGCTCGCCAAGTAACCGCCGCTAGATTTACCCAAGACAATAGTACTCGGTTCATATTCGCAATGTTAGGGCGGGATGACGGAATGGCTGGATGAGCATCTTAGTAATATCCGCTCTATGCTACAAAACCACTGCTCTCCCCAAGCATCCGCCCGTCGTATCTTGCCCATCCTAGAGGCTTTTTCACTGCCATGCGACTGGTTTTGCAAATCATCGTTTTTCTGTGTTCGAGTGGTGGACACCAACTGCCATGCTTGCCCAAGTGCTGATCAACCTTGCATGCTCGCGCACCCACCAAGTCAGCACCTCATGTTCCTCAAGCGACAACTCCGTACATCTTCGTCCATAAATGAGCACATTGTGTCTTCAGGCCTCCAGGCTCAACACGATGTTGGCTGTGCGACCTAGCACAGCAGGCAGCTATGTTGTTGTGTACCTCGCACCTACTGTCCTCCGTCGGCGAGAAGATGCGCCGATTGCGGATCGCCCTTGCGACTTTCCGGTCAAACTCGTCCGCGTCGCAAACAATTCGAGACACGTTGCGTAGACCTGACTACAGAGAACACGGAACTGGGAACAATACGACTGACAATCCAGGAGAAGTATAAAAGCCAGACAGAAGGCCTTTCCACGGAGATACTTGACCAATTGTTCACGAAGACATATCACGAAATCCCCCAATCGATCACTACTACCGCGACGACAAAATGGCGATTATCCAAATCCCAGACGAGTACGGGTACGTTCAGTCTCAATTGCGATGGCAATTACAATGGCAGAAACCCTCCATACACGTCTCCACAGCCCCTCTTCATAGCCCAACCTCCCCAGCAAACCAACTGAAGAGACCATCAACTGACTCATCTTCCAAAGCTTCGTCATCGCCGCCTGCGTTTCAACCTTCTTCGTCGGCGCCTGGCAAGTCTCCCGCGTTGGCGGCTTCCGCAAGGCAGCCAAGATCCCGTACCCCTTCGAATACGCATCCTACGAACAAGTTCAGACGGCCTCTCCTCCATCAAAGGCCGCCATGCTCGCCTTCAACTCTGCACAGCGCGCGCACCAAAACTTCAATGAGAACCACGTCACAGCCCTTGGCGCTATGCTCATCACCGGACTGAGGTACCCCATCGCTGCGGCTGTCTTGGGCGCGATGTGGAGCGTAAACCGTGTGTTTTACTCGATTGGATACACGAGGAGCGGAGAGAATGGTGGAAAGGGAAGGTACTATGGCGGGCTTGGAATTCTTGCGCACTATGTACTCATCCTTATGAGCGGCAAGGCAGCTTATGACCTTGTCATGGCTTAAGCGGGTTACAGCTGAGGGTATGAAGGTGGACTGGAGATGCCTTAGGGCTTTAGCGCAGGGCGACACACATTCAAATGCTACACGTAAAAAGGCACCGTCTACACTCCATTGGTCATGACTTGAATGTGAGCTACGTTCTCTCTCTGAGGATGTCAAATATCCTGTATTGTCCCATTACCCCTGGAGCTTGCATAGTCCGAGCTAGCTTTTACCCTCCACAGAACACTCTGCCAACCATGCTTCCATCATCCATGTACATCGACTCCGTTTTTGAAAGCAGATGCTCACACTTCTGTCTTTCCAGTAAGCCGTGAGACCTCCAATGCATGTATAGTATCCTGTACGTCCTACATCTCGTTAACTACTTTGGATTGTGCACGTCGAGTAACGAAAATACTTACTGGAAAGGCAGCAAGCAGACACAAAAAATTACCAAGTAAGAAGAGGCCGAATGACACAGCAACTTGAACAAGTAGCAGCTTGGCGCGCTTCCATAACTCATCCCTCGGGACACACGAGTGAAGGACAATCACAGCAATGGGTGCTGCAAGCAGTCTCTGCGTTATCCGTCGCCATTTGTTGTAAAGAGAAAGGAAACCTGGGCTGTAACCACCATTCTGGAATTGGCTCTTGGGAAGGTCAACATGTAGTCGAAAACCTCGGATGAAGCACAAGAGACCAATAGCAGCTAGAACGTTCAGCCAGTCGTAATGCCGTTTTGCAACCGAGCACTCCAGGCCCTGCTCTGGCAGACGCATGCATTGTCTGCGAACAATGCGGTCGGTTGCGAAGGTAGATGCGATAACCCGTGCTATCTGGACGACGAGTAGGCTGATGATGTACTGAACGCCGACAAAGAGTTGACCATTGAACACCGCTTCCACCCAAACCATAGAATGACGGCTATGGCTTGTACGCGCCAGTAACGACAGTAGTCCTACACTTGAGGTTGGGGTTTCAAGTTTGTCGTCGACGAGGACGTACCCGTAGGTTCGGCGAATACGACGAGCTAGATATACACGGAGGTCATCATAGGCTCTGGAGAGGATAGCGACAAGAAACAGCGTGACTAGAGCGGCGTTGGCTGTCATCGAGAGATTCATGGCTAAGTAGAGAAGGGGATCTAAAGGGGTGAGTCAGCTCTTGTCGTACCCGCCGTGTTGGACACAGATACGTACTGCCCTGCCACAACGTAAGCCATACAGACTGCACGGATGTTCCTTGCTGCGACATATTGGTTGAAGATAGTGTTGGAGTTGAAGAGAGAAGGGAATCAAACGTGTAGAGTATTATCTGTGCTACCTAGCGCGGTGAGAGTGAGTGCGCCTTCCTTGCCTCGAACGCAAACACGTGAAGCTATCGATCGTTCGACTTGACGCGGGTCATTTGCTGCACTTTCACTCCGACTGACTTCACTCCCGCTCGTACATGCAGAACTCAAACTTGACACCTTGTTCCTCAATGCCGCCTTCTTGGATCTCTTCGCCAGTGAATGCTTGCACCTCCTCTCTGCTACAATTCCTCCATATCGTGGTCTCATCCAGGTTGATCGGGAAGAACGTGTCACACTCAAACTCTTTGCGAATCTTTGTGAGAAGCACTCGCTTCGTCTGTGGAAGTTCCAGTGCCGTGTTGTATATAGTTGCTCCACCAATGACAAAGACTCGATCCAATTCAACATTCGATCTTGGCAACTTATTCTCATGCTGACTTTCAATCTGCGATATCGCGTCCAGTACACTAGAGCATACCATTGGCCCTTCCACGTCGCTCTGCTTGTCTAATTTACTCATAAATTCCTTGGGGTTCGAGGTGATGACAATATTCAGCCGGTCCTTTAGAGGGCGGAATTTAGGTGGTATGCTCTCCCACGTCTTGCGGCCCATGAGTACAGCATTCACTTTCTTGACGCCCTCTGTTGATGTAGAAGGCGACGTGCGCTTAGTCACTCGTGCAAAGAACCCCATCTCTTTCTTGAGCTGTGGCCATGGCAGACCTCCACTGTTGCCTATGCCAAGATTCGGCGTGGCTGCGAGGATGAGAGTAAGACTTGGAGGTTTCGGTGGCATGGCCGAGACCTTTGTATCGCGGATAGCTGAGTTTTCCTTCAATGTCGTGCTGGTTGGCTTGGTGTGCGGGAAGTCGTCGGACATGGCGCAGTGCGTTTTGCCGCTGACCAGGTCTGGGCCTTTAAAGCCTGATTGTGAAACCGAGATATAAGCTGTATGAATGCCTGACGTGGGATGATGCATTAGTTGCATGCGGGGCCACAATCACGCTAGTGACAACGCGAGAGAACGTGATCCAGCCCTTTAGGCCGAACATTCCCGTGATGTTGTGTCACCTTGTTAGATCTAGCACAAAACATCCTCACATGTCTTTCGCACTTTCTGTCAAATCACCCTCAACACAGGAAATCGGTGTGACTTTCGCACAAGTTCACATTGCCATACAGACACTCGAGGTATAATACACAGGCTGATTGCCCTTGTTCATGCACACGAAAATCCAACACCAAAGACACACGCTGACAGTACGACACGCAGCGCTGCATCATCCCATCATGCCCAGTTCAAAACCCTGCCACTCGCCGAAAATGGTCAAGACACTGAACGCCAATAATTACACCTTTGCAATGCCGCTACCCGGTTGAAATCATTTGCATGAAGAAGCAAAATCTCGTACAACCCCTTTCATACCACGTCGTTCTTGCCGAGTTTCCAATGGGTATCTTTTGAGTTATTTTAAGGCTTGCTGTGCAGCAGAAATACTGGTTTCCTCCACATGCTCGATTGTTGCTTACTGTCGCAGAGGGGGAGTACGATGCTATTCACTTTCGCCACCCTCACCACTGCTCTTGAGTGGTATCGACAGTGAAATCTTCTTTGGCGTACCACCACCGTCCTTGCCGGAATTCACGTTGGGCGACTTTCTACGCAAACTCCGTAAACTCCCAGAACTAGCGTTACTGGATGTTGAGGCGCGTCGCTTGGGCCCAGCAGAGGTGGAGATGCTTGCGAGTAGCTCGTCTTCTTCGTCCTCCTCTCGTCGGCGCTTCTCCGATATCCGCTCTGGTGGCGATCCTGCGGATGTCGAATGTGGCGACGTACTTTCTTCTGGCGTTTGAGTCGTCATAGTCTTGTGAGCAGAAGCAGCCGTGTTGCTTGCGAGATCATCCATGTCGGCATCATCGGCATCGTCATCTGGGTAGTTGACGAGAGGTCGCACCGGCGATGCGCCGTTCATGGTAAGTTTTCCAGCTCCAGACAGATGGTCGTCCTCGTCATCTGACGTATTGAAGTAAGCCTCTTCATCCGGGTCAATCTCCTTCAGACCTTGTCCCCACTTTCCACCGTTGATGGCGGTAGCATGTCGCGCAGGTGTGTCGCTATCCACACTTGTGAAGGAGTTGTCCATTTCTTGGGTAGTAACCGGCTCATGGTTCTGGTCATACTTGAGTATCAAGTTCTGGAATGTGTCGACGTATGTGATGTCCTGTAGCTTCTCTCTGTATGTTTCAACAAGATGCTGGACGATCATCTTGATGTTCTCGCGCCTGATGAACTCGAACAGCTCCAAGCATGCCGAGTTGAGAAGGTTGTCGCGCGGCATGGTATCGAAGAGTATCTTTAAGATCGGCTCGAACAGTTCGTGTTGGATGATCTGGCGATTGTGCGTCTCGTCGTGGAAGCCAAGTACGGTGCGGAAGTACTTGAGCGCAGCTAGTAGGAATCAGTACACTGGAACGAAGCAATCAAGGGGAGACTTACTGAGCTTCAGATGCTTCTCTGGGCAGCCCATGAGCTGGGCAACCCGCACCGCCAGACCTTCTGAAAGGATAAAGTATTTGCTACGGAAAGAATGCTGGCGGATGAAGAAACACAGGACCTCGACGAGATGGGCGTATAGTGACACTTCTTGCATCGATAGATCATCCACTGTGCGGTGTTAGTTCAGAATGCAAGGACATGAAGAATACCACGCACTAGATTCCCGGCCCTCTAGATCCTTGAGAGGCTGGAATAACTTCCTCGCAGATTCGTCGTAGAAGTTCTGTATAAAAGAGTCTGTTTGGGGTATCGATGGCAATTGTCCCCTCATTTTGGCAAGGAAGTCACTGTTTGTCCGCCCGAGTGCTTCTATAGAAGCCGAGTTGGCGTTGGGGTCGAGCAGGATTTTGATCGCATCAGCCATCTGCGCCTTGACCCCGAGGTCCACTTCTATGAGGAGCAGCTCGATCAGGGTGTCGGTGAGCGGCTTAGACTTCTCTTGGATGGCCTTGAAGATATAACTCCGCACCATCAGCGCGTCATGGTCAATCAGAGACACGAGTATGTCGGTTCCTGCAACACGAACCGCAGCGTCCTGGTGCTTGAGCGCGAATTGAATCACTTCTAGCAGGCCACTGCTGATGAAGTTCTGGTACAGCTGCGCTCTGACATTCGCTTGCAAGCTCTTCGCTATAGCGCAACATTGCTGAATGAACAGTACTGCGTCCTTCTTTCGCGCCAAGTTTTGCTCCTTTGGGGAGAAGATGCTGAAAAGCTCCTTCAAGAATGGACCGTTCGCTTGGAGATGCTGGACAATATCGACTTGGTGGAAGAATATGAGTGAGTTCAGAACGCTGAACGTCGGGTCATCGAGGATGCGCGCAAGAACAACATCCTTGAGGTATTGAAGCCGGTACGTGTAGTGTATCTTCCGTTTTATGTTTTCGTCCTCTATCCGTACGACCTCTTTGAATTTGGATTCGTCGGCAAGGTATTGGCGGTGATTGGCTTTGTGTAGAGGAAAGTCTGGGTCATCTGTGCAATGTCAGCAAGCCATGTGGGAGGTCGCGTAGGCCAGCACTCACATTCCAATGCCCCAACGACACCCAAGACGACCGGGTCTGTCACAACGTATTCGATAATAGCGGTGTCGTTGAGCAGAATAAGCATCTTTACGATACTGCATAGGCGGTGTAGGTCCGAGACGCTTTCGAGGTCTTCTGCCATTTCCACAAGTGGGATGAGTTTCGGTATGTAATCTTGGGCGAGTATGAACTTGGCCAGGGCTTCTCGGCCGCCCGGCGTCGAGTTGGCAGCGCGCATGTGGTTCTCGATTTCGTGGAGGTTGCCAAGATCGGGACTTGGGAGTAATATAGGACTAATGTGATCGATGTCGTCTGAAAGATCATCGTCTATGTCAGCATTAGCCCGCTTAAAGCTAGGAGAGATGGTCATCACGTACCCTGGGCGAGTGCTTGCAGCCGCGATTGGACTTCGTTCACAAAGTCCCTGTTGGGTATTAGCATGTGGCTTCAAAAGTCAACGGCATGCCCGCTCACCATATGCTAGCGCAGCCCTCTGGCTCCTGGAAGCTGAGGGCCATGTCAGTGCCATTCTGCTCGGTCCATACAATCAGAGTGTCTGCACGTGTTCAGCTAATGTCGTCCCGCAGCAAGACATGGGCGCATACCCTGCTGTTTCTGGTAGCCGTCATCTTTGGAGATGCGCGTTTCGAGCAGTTGTCGCGACTGGTCGTCCTCGGACAGGACCACAATCCTCGCTTCCTCCTGCTGCAGTCGCACAAGTTAGCGTCGAGCCTTTGCAGAGGGTCACATGGTCTGGGAGTTGCGCGAATGCCGGGCCCAGAGGTGTGCAGGATATGGAGATGGGGAGACGTACGCTTGCTACCACGCCCTTGCAGAAGCCAGTGCCTCGGTCGAACCAGTCATTGTTCTTGAGCTCGTACACCTTGACGCGCTTCCGCTCGCTCGCAGGTGGCGGAGCGACGTTTGCCATAGCCGGCGGCGGCGTGTCGACACTCTCCGGCTAGGGCGTGTACCCTCCGGAGGCAGACGGGCTGTCGCGATGGTTTGCGCAGTGCGGAGGTGATAATTGGCGGTGGACAGGGCGGCGGCCGGAGGTGCGGTGATCGGGGCGGCTGGGTGTGTTGTGCTGGCGGATGACGATTAGGAGGCGCGGCGGCGCTTGCGGGCGGTCGCAGAGCTCGGCAGCGCGATTAGACAAGTTTCGACAGGAGAGCCCCTGCGCGCGCAGCAGCAGTGCAGAGCAGAACGCGATGGCGCGTGACGGGAAGGGTGATGGTGATCAGCCTCGGACACTTTGCAGTCGCGTCGTGGGTCGCAAAGTCGAAGCGGGAGAGCACAGGGCCGGCCTTGGGCACAGTGCATGCACTAGCCTGCAAGCGCAGTGCGAATATCGATAAGAGCCTAGACCGGCGGCGGCAGCAAGAGCCTCAACACCACGCTGAACCCTGGAGACGGCGGCGATGTATGTGCGCACTCTAACGGATGTTGCGGGGTAGGGTATGCAGTCGCCCGATTAGTTTCCAAGCCGGGGTGAATGAGTGCAGCAGCGCTCGCCTCGTATGACGGCTGCCGGACGAATGCGCGCTTGTCCACGGCCTCACTGACGCAATCTTCTTGGCACAACACCGCACCCAGCACCACGACTGCTGTTCCCTTATCCTCGTCGCATGCCGCTTTGGTGGGAAGAAGAAAACACACGATGCTCCAAGCCACTTCCTTCTCAGATCCCGTTGGGCATGGGCCAAGTCCCAAGCCGCGAGGCTTCGACAACTGTCATCCGAAACTGTGGGTTCGTGGTATCGTGAGCCAACTGTCCCACTCAGTAGGACCGAAAACTCCATGGATGATCGACTGCTAATGTTAGCATTTTCAATCTCAAACACATCGACCCATTCCTGGGCTTATCGTAAGCCCATGACTCGACACATATACCTGCCACCCCCATAACGCTGCTCTTGTCTTCCACGCAACAAGTGCGCGCTCTCCCTCCCTGGTCACGTGCCGTTCGTGTTCCTTTACAACTTCAGACGAGAGGTGTCATGGGTGTATATTGTATAAGCGAGAGGTCGACTATGGACTAAAGGTGCAATCGTGAGACAGCCGTCAATGTAGCCACACTACGGCTCAATCAACTGACCAGCATCGGATTCTCCCTCCGTCTTCACCGTAATGCCAAATCCCATCTAAGTTGCAGCTAAACTGCACTCAATACCACTACCGGTAGGCGGGAACTCCTTCCCCACGAAAGCCATTACCTCACAGCCAAGGCTCGTCAGATCAAACCCACACTCCCCAGCTAACCTTGATAGCCACCAAGCGCACCTATACCAATCGTTTGGCGGTTGATCGGATAATCTCGAGTCCTGACACGCTGTGTTCTCTTGCAGAGCGAATGTGCATTTCCAACTTCACGACTGACAGCCATACGTATGCGTGATGCGGGACCATGCTTCCTTCCTTCCACACAGCTAGTGGCCTGAGCCGCCCATCTCCAAACGTCCCAGTCCCTAATGCCAACGACCAATACCGAGACGCGTCATTGAAGCCCATGGTTCTACGTGGGCTGTCACCGTTGCAGCAAACTCAATGAACCATCAACTAGGCGGACGCCTCTGAATATATTCTGCTAGTCTCGACATTACTAACTATAGACACGGCACACTCTGATGCACCGGCACTGCATCTAGCCTTAGTCTTCCAGGGTATGGGAACGATAACGTGGGAGGCCAATCACCAACTTACCAAAACGCGCCATGGTCCGCGACCATTGCCGCATTCGTCCGTCCGTGGCATGTTGGGAGGCCAGACTCAGGCGCTCGTATACGGGAGCTGAGAGGTGTCGGACGTCGCTAAAACAACTTGGGTTTGTTTATCAACGCTCACTAGCCTTTTTGAGTTTCAGCAACTGCGCCTCACAGAGCGATCTGCATCTGAAGCGCTAGAAGCTACGGCGCATGGACGGAAACCCAGTTTCCACGCTACCCAAGTGCCTCTCCCGGCCGTCTGTTGGGAAATCATAATCATCCATTATAGATTGCGCTGGCTACCCCAGAGGCTGCACACTTCCCGCAAACACTTCACACTGGGTCCCAACATCTGCACCACAGCCATTTCCAATCACCAATCATGTCCACATTCATGAAACACAGAAGCATACCAGCAACATTCAACCAAAAAGAGCCCGCTGCCACCACCAAGTCTCCGAGACCCACATCCGCGCCGTACCCAAACTTTTCCAAACCTCTGGCAAAAGAAACCACGCCTACCACGGAACCCAAACTAGTTGCCGCTGAAGAACTACAGGCCCGGATCAAAGCTGCGAGAAGAAGCAGAACGGCCACTCAACCACTGCCTGAAGCAGTGCGACGCAAACTTGACCATTCGTCCGACCTCATACACCCAGCCCTGCGCGCCCGAAGTGGCGTCACATCAAACCCCAACCGTTCCACTAGTCACAGGACCAAAAGTCGTGAAGACCTATCCATCGATGCTGTTATTCGGCGTCTGTCGATGGAGATAGACGGGCAGAAAAGTACCAGAGGACGCCTTCTCCCAGACGACATACCTCCAGTACCCACGTTACCAGCGTTTCCGCCCACCGCGAGCTACCGTCCACGACCCCGCCAGACCGCGAGCAGAAGGTCTTCCATGACAATGAGACGAAGTCCCTTGTCAAATGTTTCGTCTCCGGACGGTAAGCAAGAGGCTTCGATTCTCGAGAAAGATGCTAATTCCCAGGTATAGACTCTGCAGAGACTTCCTCTCACACATCCAGACGTACTTCGGCTTCTTCTCGTAAGAGTTTCCCACAGCTCTCATACATACATACTAATGCTCATGGTAGACCCATCCAAGTCCGAGGAGTCCAAAGACGGCAGTGACGACAACGACGAAATGGTACGAGTCATCAGCACAGAAACGTCAAGAGGTAGACTCACCAAGCGGAAACACGTCTCTGCAACTCCGACTGTATTTCAACCCCCTCCCTCGATTCTGCGATCCACATCACAGCATGCCAAGAATCGGAGTTCATGGCACACGATTTCGCGACGCAGCATACTCTGCTCAGTATAATGGCTTCAGCGTCAGACATCATGTCATTGGCATTCGACGTATCGCGAATATTTCACTTTGCATTTCAGCGTTTTCCTACATTGTGCAAGGGGTTTGGGCAGAACGGCGCTCGGGACTGACTATTGTTACCCGAAACTGTTTTGCTTTCACGTAACGACCGAGAAGGATTTGAGCGTTCAAAGGGGCACAAACAGCGCAGGAGTTTTGGCGTTTTTTCCCATGTGTTTCAGCACACGACATTACTGAGCATGGTCCATTGCAAATTTTCGCAAATAGTCCGACACTTCAATCATGATAATCTAACGACATTACTCATCTTACGTCTCGCCTCATATCTCTCCTGTGCTCAGACAAGATAAGGCTCGCCTGGATCCCTCGGATCCCTTCATGCATCTCAAGCACGTTTATCGATGAAGATCCACTTCTCTGGAAGCAATACTTGTACGACTTATGCAAGCCACCAGCCACGAACGGGACAAGTTCCGAACCCGGTCGGCCATACAGCAAGCTGCAGTAGTCGGCGCTCCGTTGGCCCTGTAACAAGAAATCGGACATTGCGCCGTGCCAAACAGGCTAGTGAAGAGTGGTAGTTGCGCGATAAGGTGCGGCGCTCCCGGCTGTACGAGCCTACCCAACCAGCCAGCCACTATGATCCAGGAACGTGGCTTTCGAATGCAGGGTTGCTATCTGCAGCCAACACCACCGACGTACGGTAAGACGGCTCATCCCAGTACCCATAATAACAGACCGTACGTGCGATGATTGTTGATTTGCAGTTTCTACGATGAGAAAATAACGTACAACGTCCGTCGAATCAATCGGCGTCAGGTGGAGACGGGTATGGCTGCCGTTCCTGACGATCATCCGTGCTGGTGACGATGGTTTCGTTTACGCGAACGGCCGAACGTCCACTGAACGTCAAAGTCAGCCTCTTCGTCAGTCGACTCGCCAAGCCCATGGACAACTCATGGACAACTTGTGGACAAATTGTCAGTGAAACCTTCGCTCGTGTTCCCGAACCTTTTGACGTCGTTGCCGTCAGCCGGGTCAAATGAACTGGCCCCTGGAATTCGATTTGACATGGCGCGTTGCTCCCAGGTACCGGGTCCATGACACTATTACCAGGGAAGAATGGTTGAATGCTTCGGTCCCAGATTCGCGATACACGGGGGCCCCTTGGAGGACGTCATCGTCTAGGGACGATCAATAGCGCGACGCGACGCCGAGGTTTTGGATTGTGGAGGCTGTGATCTCCAGACTTTTGGAACCGGAAGCCGGAAGTTATGGATGCGCGTCTGCAGTACCCGAATCTGACGCGAATCCGAAGTTCGCTTGCGTTTTGGCACGGAATGCCCACGACGATCACGATGGCGATCATGCGCTGCATGCAGGGCATACTTGCACAAGTTGTGCGACGCGCCTTATCGATAAGCCTCTGGGGTCGAGCTCGAATTCACTCCCGAAACTCCGCAACTCAGTGCACGTCAACTCCATACATAATCCCGCCATGAATCCGTCAGAGCGGACGAAAGAAGCCCTTCTCGGTAAGTCTATTACGTGTTCTTCCTTGTGGACCACCGGCTCTTTACCATGATGCCATCCTCGTAGTAAAGCGCTTTCTAACGGTGTACCAGCCAAGACAGAAGCACTATGCAGCTCCATCATAGACACGCGCAAAGATGACCCTTGGGGCGGTGACGGCTATCTCTCAACCATACTCCGCGCTGTCAAGATGCAAGATGCGACCGACTACTCCGAAGACGACACGAGAACCGAGTTTCCGCCTGCATTGGACTACGCGACGTCTGCACAAAGAGAGTTGCTGATTAGAGAGCAAAGTGCTGCACTGGTCAGTCCAAATTTGCGCCGCGAGCGTCCGCCGTGCGGTTATGCTAGACCCGTGTGGACCAGCTCGACATCCATACTGGATGCTAACAACCCATAGATCAGAACAGCCCAAGGCATATCGACCCTCGTACGCGATCTACAAGAACTTTGGCTCTTCGGCGGTCTCGACACTCTCTCAGATCCTGCCGACGAAGAAGCGAATCGGAACAAGGCCCTTGCAGTCGCGGAGATGATTGAAGCGTTGGCCAAACAGGGGCCAGGTGGTGTGCAGCAGAAGGGAGACAGTGCAACCAAGAAGGAGGAGACAAACGGCGGGGCCTGAGACAACAGTGCTATGCGAATCCGGTTTACCAGACCGTGGTCATATGATATCACAAAAGACACAGTGAGATGAAGGCGAGTGCTGTCAGCGTTTGATACCCCGGATGACTTCTATCCGAAATCGGGGTTACACGATGCTCTTGAGCATACAATACGCCTGATTGAGGCAAGGATTAACTACATCGGGCGGCTCACGCAGAATGTCTGAAGACGGACGAAGGGCGATTTTGTTTCATGCTGGGACTGATATCAAAATCTACATGGAGCAGGTTAGCATATAAATTCCACCTGAAGCACATGTGAAAACATCACTCTACATTGGAAGCATATAAAAATCTCTACAATCAAAGACAGGTAAAGGACTCTGGAACACTTCGATCATGTTTTGGTACAATCCTCTCTCTGAGTGAAACCCCTTCTTCGTACAGGCTAACAGCAAGGTAGACAACAACAAAGACAATGTAGTAAAGGCTGGCAGCAAGCAACGATAGATGATCTAGAAACGTTATGAGCATTTGCTATGACCATGCTGTTAAACACACAGTAGTTTTGCATTGAACAGCATTGGTTCCAAAATTCATGAAAATAGTGGCTAGAAGCTCGTGCTATGAGAGAGTACCCAAGGGTGAAATGATATTTTCATTGAAGGAGAATATAATAGAATACTACTCGTTTAATTCAGTTGATATGAACGGAAATTTGTTGATACAACAAAACTTAAATTAAGGAGATTGGAATGAAGTGTTTCTTCTTTTGAGAAGCTTACTCATCCACCCTGATCTTCACACCGAACTGGTTCAGTGCTTCCACATACTGATCTCCCAGTGTCGCGGGTGTCAGGATACCACCTCCGAGCTTTCCCGCTTCGCTCTCCTCCAGCCTGCCTCGGAGCATAACTTTAGCAGCAGCACTGAGTGTCATTGCTGTCGCAACGTAACCACCGTGCGCGACTTCAAGGTTCGCAATCACCTTCTTCCCATCTTCGGTACTACCAACTCCACGGTAGTGCATAAAGTCCTCCTTCATGCTCTCCTTTGACGGCCCCTGGCCGGGGCTTGGAATGACCATCTTGAGAAGAGGTTCAAGCAACCAGCGTGTCACTGGGATGGCAAGCAGGATGGCGACCGAGGCAAGAACGGCCTTTTGGGCAAAACCGAAGAAGAAGTTGGGCGCACGCGCAAACTCGTTGAAGCGGAACTTGGGGCCGTACTGTAGTGTCTTATCGCTGGAAGACTGGTACAGACCCCATGAGCGATGCGCAATGCACTCATCGACAGCTGCCATGAGTCCAGTGGTCTGAATACCTCCGAGTTCGGGGATGGTTTTCAGGCCAAAGAGGTTGTACGGGAAGCTTCCCGATGGCGGTGCGACAACGTTGTCCGCATGAACGGGCGACAGTGAGTACGGATGCATCGACTTTCCGAGATGACTGAGAGAGTACTTCTTGAAGAGCTCCAGCATAGTGAGTGATGTTCCGCCACTGATGCCGGATTTGAAGTCGTACAGTGTCATAATGGCGCGCTCGCAGGGGGCATTGTAGCGCTTGCGCACCTCGCGCGCAAGTACATAGGCCATGATGTCTGCAGGCACGGAGTCGAGACCACACTCAGGTATGATGATAGTCTTGTTCTTTTTCGCAAGCTCGTCGTACTTGGCGACCATGTCGTATATCCATGGCACCTCACCAGTCGAATCCAGATAGTGCGTGCCATTATTGACACAGGCGGCAAGGACGGGCTCACCGTAGTGCATGAAAGGGCCTACTGTCGTGATGATGAGTGTCGTCTTTTTGACAAGAACTTCCAACTGTTGACGCTCAAGCTCGCATGTCTCGATGGCTGATGTTCGTTAGCTCCGCCCCGAGCTTCGACTGTCACATGTTTGCAACACAGATTCTAGCCCACGTACCTGGCTGCTTGCGATTTGGCCTCAACTCCGTCAATTCGTCGACTATGCCCTGCAACTTCTTCGCATTGCGTCCTGCGACAGCCCATTTCAAATCGTCCGGCAGGTGGGTGGTGATCCATTCCGCAACAAGTTTTCCGGTGTATCCGGTCGCTCCCAGCAAGATTAGCTCGTATTCTCGTGATTGCTGAGCCATGTTGTTATACGTGTAGGATTGAGGAGAGAAAAGAAAACAAGACGAGAGAAAGTTGATTGAGAGATGGCGTAGCTGTAGCTAGGAAGGGAATCTCAATCATCAAATACTGCGCGACTCGGACAAGACCCTTCTTTTGGTATGCCTGAGGTCATACCGCGGCAGACAGGCGCCGGCGTGCGCGGTAGATACCACATCGTCGCATTTCAAATCACAACACGATTGGAGCAGAGATGATGGAGTTTAGCAAGTGCTGCGTTGCAAGACGAAAGAAGACCCAAACCCTTCATATTAACCGCTGACAGTCGATACCACGAAAAGAGTAAGCCCTTGCATAGATCACATTGTGATCGTGCGCTATTCTTGATCTGACACTAGCGCCTTGGCAACAGACACTGAGTTCCAAGATGTGAGAAATGCCCCTCCAAAGCCGACAACTGATCCTTCTCACCGCTATCGCCTTTTGGTTTCCACACAAGCTGTTTTATTCTGATCGCGCGATCGGGCCGTATTTTTTGAGTTTGCTAATGGGCTGCCAACAACGCATTCACAAAGGCTGGGAAGCCTGGTGGAAAGAGCGCGACTGTGGGGATGAAGCGGTCTGCTTTCGGCGATTTGTTCACACCTCACAGTATCGCTAATGTGGAAAATGGATAGGGAACTCAAGAAGCTGAGCCCAAGACGTACGTAGCTGCCTGCGAGAAGCCGCCGCAACCGCACTGCGAATTCGATCGTTCACGTCGTGCGGTATTGTCGCTCGGAGCTTACAGAGCTGCGCAAGACGCTACACATAGAAATGCAAGATCCATTAAACTGCCATACTCTGCTCACCCAAAGACGGAGCCCTCGAGTAGTCTTGGAGCGCGATGGAGAACATACAACAACGGGCCTTGGCAACGCCGGAGTCCGTGTTGCGACGCATTCGCCTATGTTTTACCTTTTCTGTTGAGTGCTGATGGGCGAGGTGCTTGGATGAAAAGGATACCTACAGCGAGAGCAATACGCATTACACTGTAGGCCAAGTGTTCGGGCTAAGAGCACCGCATGCGGCAGCTGTCGTTATCTTATCACTGTATCCCATAGTGACAGTTCCCAACGAGGAAAAGCCTGTTCACGTCTCCAGCCTATCCGGTCTTGTATGTCCGACCTTCCCACCTCACCTACTCTCATACATGCAGGCCGGAGAGCGATACGGGTGCACTGAGGCCCGGAGCGTAATCGTAAGCATGCAACAGGCGTATCCGATGCGATCAAGAAGCGAGGAAACGACTGAGCGACCATGTTGGCACGTGTGTGCATTCTGAGTAAAACCACGGTAATCTCACTCATCATTTGGACGGCTGCTAAGGGAACCTTGAAACGTGGTGAGGTAAGTCTAAAAGTGACTGATCACTTACGAAGTGCTAGCAGCAGATTTACGAACTCGACACATACTTCACGCTACCAAAAGTAACTAGTCTCCACTTGGGCATCCTTTTTCTAGAAAACATCACGAGTTTCCGGGGTTGGCTGCGACTGCCTGGGAGTGTGTGGCTGCTGCAGGGTGACCGCGAGGCCAAGCCACTAGCGTCCGCTACTTAAACCACAGTCCCCGCTCTCTCGACTTGATCATCTTCCCAACTTATGAATCGCGTCGACCGGTACTTCCGCTCTTTCACATTCAAACATCATACCAATGGCCGAGACGTGTATAGTCTGCCTCGGCGATCTCGTCCCCCACGACCATGGCCCTGCCGCCACCGCATCATCGCTTGCGACCAAACCGCTTGAGGATGGCGCTGATGGCGACTCCCAACCCCATGCCAAGAACAAGATGGTGGTTGTAGAGTCGACCAAGGAAGATGAGCTGGTCGCACATCTATCGCCATGCGGTCACGATCTGCACAACGAGTGCCTCAAACCTTGGGTCGAACGAGCGAATAGCTGTCCGATATGTCGAGCCAGTTTCAACATGGTCGAGCTCAGCGCACGCGTTGGAGGTATGTCAGTCCTGGATGTTACGGAGCCTTGCGGTTGCGACGTTGCTATTGCTGCCTGGTAGTAGCCTGGCTACTGGCTAAATGGTCAGTCGAGCTCAGCATGAACTCCATCCAATCCCATAATGTTGAGCCGCGCCAAGTGGCGTTGTTGAGATGCAACCCCAACTAACACCGTACCAGGACCTAAGCTATCCGAGTACACCGTGCAAGACAAGAAGCAGGTCGCCGATATCGATCCTTCCATGATCGTCGAGGACGACTACATACTGGAGGATGACGGGAGCTATGACGCATGCGTGGTCTGTGACGAGTTCGGTGACGCATCACAGCTCATGTACTGCCATAGCTGCGAACAACTCTGCCACGTCTTCTGTGCTGGTCTTGATCGGATGCCATCTCGCGGGCCTTGGTATTGCCAGGGCTGTGTTGAGAATCCTAGCCTGCTAGAAGCCGCGTCCCGAATACGACCCGCGGTCCGGGGTCCTGCTGCCTGGATCAACGGTCGAAGCCGTGTACCGCGTCACAACCATGCTCCTGATGAGTGGGTAGGGGTTTGGCAGAGCGTTTGGGACCGACTGCAATTCGACATCGAGTTTCCCTTCGACGAGGAAGAGCAGTCGGAGAATCAATCCGATGTTACGCGACGCGATGACATTAGGTGGGAGCAGCGCATGCGCGTAGCACGACAGGCAGGAGCTGGCAATCGCTTTCAGGCCGCCGCTGACAATATTGTAACTGGTCGACGTCGCAACTCCAATGTCATTGCACGACCTACAAATCGAACGCTCCATCGTGAACCACCGAAGACACCAAAAGACCCCGAGTCACAAGAAGAGCTTCGCGCATGGAATCAGTTTGAGAAGGCGCGTGAGCAACTCGCCCAAGGCGATGCGTGCCCTACCCCTAGCGTGGCGAGCACTAGTAGCCGGCGGGGACGCAAGCGGAAGTCTGTCGACTCTTCGCCTGCTGACTCTGAGCCTCGCGAGCAGAAGCCTGAACGCAAGCTTAAGCGCCCCCGGACTCGCATGCACTTGGATAATGGAGAGTCATCATCGGCTGCCGCACGTCGCAACACGGCGACTAACACGCACGCCCCTGCAGCTGCGTCATCACCACCGGCGGCTCCAAGTGGTGAAACTTCCACTCCTGCACCTGGCTTCCTTCAGTCATTGCTTCAAGAGGTCGAGGTTGACCGATTCGCTGAGCGCGACAAGGAGATCGCCGCCCCACAGCCGCGGCGCGTCATTGTGGAGCGCGCTTGTTCTCCCCAACATTCATCGCCGGGTCTGTCGCCTGTCTACCAGAAACCCCCAGGAATGACAACACCACCGCCTCTCAACCTTACTCGCATCGCATCGCCTGCACAGAAAGACCAACAACCATCACCAACGTACTCACCATACTCCCCTGCAGACGACGACAGGCCTGGCCGCCGTAGGCTCGAACATCGCTCTGTCGGCCTTAGTAGTCCCCCTCGCTCCAAAGATTCATCACCTAGCCGCCCCGCACTTTCGTACTCTACAAAGGCTGAGCTGCAACGTATGGTCACAGCCGTTCTGAAGCCTATATATTTGAAAAAAGAAGTCACGAAAGAGGAATACACGGACGTCAATCGCGACGTGTCGCGTTTGTTATATGAAAAGGTTGGTGAAGCTGGTGCCGATGCACTAGCGGACCAAGATACGAGAGAGAAGTGGCAGAAAATGGCTACCAACGAGGTTGATATTGCTGTAAAGGCCCTTCGCGCTGGTGGAGCGGCACTCTCGCCTGCTGCTGACGACTCTGCATCGTCGTCTTCGTGATAAGTTTTACTGTGTGGGTGATTTCGGCGTTAAGGTTTTCAGTACGCATGGAAGCGTGCTTCAACAAGGTGTTACATAGAGGAAAGGACATATGATACCACGGACTTGTCTTTTTTTTTCTTAGCATAGATGGCGTTCTGGATAGCGTGCCGATATCATAGTAGTTCGTCTGCGACGTAATGAAGGAATTTTCGGCCGGAATGCGGCATTTACGATAAAATCCCACTTTCGCAGTGACAACTGTAAACATGCTACATCTGCACACAAGTGACGAAGATGTCAAGTCAAATTTCATCTATGGATGAGAAGTCGACAACTACATGACTGGATGCTATCTGATTGTAGGTTGACATTGAATTCGGAGAGAAGGCGCAAGCTGACCAGGGCTCCAGTCGTACTCTACACGTTTGACAAGCACCATGTTTTAGCACCCTTGTGTTTTCATGAACCAACTAGTAATTCGGCCTCCGGTACTCGCCATCACGATACTCTAGACGAGGGAAATCCTGTTGATTCTGTGGAGGATAGTTTTGCTGCTGATATCCATGATGGGGTGGTGGGTACTGCTCAGACCGATAGTCTGGAGGGCCTTGGTTGTTGTAACCCTGTGAAGGTGGTGCATGATGCTCAGGTCGGTAGTCTTGAGACTGCTGATACTGCTGAGGAGCATAGCCTTGGTGAGGTGGTGCGTGATGCTCGGATCGATAGTCTTGAGGTGGTGGGTATTGTGGCGCCCGGTGATCTTGGTAATCTCCTCTCGGCTCCTCTCGGTACTGATTGTGGCTCTGATACTGCGACGAGTTGTTGTATCCTTGCGGCGCATGCCCTTGTTCACTATAGCCACTTTGAGGAGGGGCAGGGCGATGGTCGCCTTGTGGTGGCTGTGGCGGAGGCTGGTATCCTCCTCCCATATGCGTGTTCGCAGTCGGTGATCCGACACTCACGTTTTCGTTTCCAATGTCGTCCGGGACATTGATCTTGACGTCAGGTAGATATCTCTGGACCTTCTGTTCCACCATACCCTGCACAAAGACCCAGCTCTGGCGCTCAAACTTCCGGTGTCCGCCATTGACTACACCTAAAATGCTCTCTCGCAATGTCTCCTGGACCTTCTGGACTAAATCACGAATCTTGCCGAGTAGCTTGGATTTGATGTCATCGCCAAAGCCGCGGTCAGCATTACCTGATGCGTCGCGGTCCAGCTGTGAATCAAATGGATTGCCACCAAGTATCTTCTCAAGCGGCCGCTGGAATTGGTCGGGTAGCAATTCAAACAACTGCTTCTCGATTTGTCCGAGAATCTTGCGAAACTCCAGACGAACCTCCCGGTGAACTTTTGCGAGACCAGTGCTGAGCTTGTCGCTGATGACTCGAGAGAAGCCGCCTCCACCGTCACTCTCGCCATCGCGGCCGGAATCATCGAGAGCTCTGGATGCTTCTTCATTTTTGCTCTTCTTGCTTCCAAATAAACTTCCAAGGCCCTTCACCAGGTCGCCTACTTGTTCGGCAATCTCAGCCTTGGCGCCTTCCCCAAGATCGCGTGTGCTTGTGTTTCCACGAAGCCAGCGCTTGATGTGATCCAGAGCAATACGGGTGAACTGTTCAGCGATGGGTGCATGCTGCTCGCGTAGCTTGTCGCCTACTGTCTGCTTGATCTCTGGACTGATAAGCCTCGCCTTCTCTTCGGGGTTTTGTGATGCATCCTTGATCGTGCTACTAATCATCCCAAGTAGCCCCCCAATCTCAAAGGACTGGCCACCTGTCGACCCTTTTTCGTCGTCGAAATGATCTTGAACGACATTGAGTGCTGTAGAGAGGAATCCTCTAGCTCCAGACGCGAAATCTCCATCTGCAGATCGAGACTGCTCTGCACCGCCTCTGTTTCCTGAAGTAAGATCGAAGATGTCGCGTAAATCTCCGCTCGCTTCATCGGAAATCTGTCCGAAGCTTCGCGTCAACTTGGAAATCTCATCCGCAAAGGGCAGTGACTGGCCACCATAGGAATCAGGTGCTGCGTCATTGAGATTCCAGGGACCAGAGCGACTTCCATCCGATGAAGACTGTCTATCTTTGTTGAACAGGGATTTGAACGCGTCTACGACTTGCGTCTCAAGACTGTCAATGGTCTTTTGTTGGAAGATCTCAAGTTCGTCGGCGATGCGGGGCTGAATCTGGGGCGCCAGCGAATCGACGTAGTCGTCGACCTTCTGCATCAACACGTCAGGGAGACCGCGCGAAGACATGTTGGATGAAGCAAGTAAGGTTTTAGGCTAATGAATAAAGTGAATAGGGAAGAATGAGCTTTTGTTTGATGTCAGGTAAAAGACTTGCGTCATGGTGGGAAGCAAGGTTTCGGTCGAAACGTGGCTGGTGATAAGTGGCGCTCGGCCAAGGCAAGCTAGTGACGAATACCAAGAGCTCACCAGTTGTTCTACCATAGCAAACACCATGTACTCATCCACACTCCTATCGTGTGCTTGTGACTGCCCAATCAATCCCAAGGCTTGGATAGATCGGAAAGTAATACAGTTGATTCGCCCGTGATTCGGGAGATCTGTTCTAGACCTACATGTGGCGCGGTACTGCATGGCGTTCGTCATCTTACCTCTACACCCTTCAACTCCTGGTGTCACATTTCTTGTATTCGTAGGCAGTCGGCCTCTAGGATATACTGCCAAGCATTTCGCAGAATTATGTTTCATAGGTCATATATTGCATCATGCATCCAAACAAAGCCAAACCTCATCTCCTCAGCTTCGGGGTCGTAACATATACTCTTAGACGATAGCATCGGGTCTAACAACCCTCTTCTTCGCAGTCCCTACTCCTGCATGCCCCCTCTCCTGATCTTTGCCCAACCACGGCTTCAATGCCTCACCTACAAGACTCTGTCTCAAGAAGTAGATGACCTGACCGATGATAATGAGAACGAAAGCGATAGGGTACATCCAGTGGATGTTCAATCCAAACACTTTGACACCAATCGCCACGCCCCAGAAGCTTCCTGTAAGCAAGGAAATGTTGAAGAAAGCGGCGGAGCTGAGACGGAAGAGTACGGGTGCAAGGGAATAGAACAGAGAAAGGATGAGCGTGTATCCTGCGAGATAACCCCCAACCTTTGCGTTCCAAACTGCACTGCGGAAAGCAGCACGATCAAAGATACCAGCCTGGGTACCGTTGATGAGCATGCCCCAGAAGGCCAGTTGACCAACGACTTCGTATAGTGGTCTCTCGGAGACTAGCCACTCTTCAAAAACGTTGGACAGACCGTAGAAAGTAGCGCCGAGCAACGCAAACAGATCACCCTTTACTGGGTCCGTAGCGCCAAAGTTGTTAGCACCCGTGATGTGATCGGAACCGAAGATTACACCTAGACCGCCAATGCACATGAGGATGCCGAAGATTTGCGTGTAGTGGTAGCGGACCTTGAGAAAGAAGAAGGAGATGATTACGACGACGGCGATTGCCCAGAAGTTGATCAGCTGGGCGCTGAGAATGGTCGTC
The DNA here is from genome assembly GCF_042100115.1 of Alternaria dauci. NCBI lineage: Eukaryota > Fungi > Ascomycota > Dothideomycetes > Pleosporales > Pleosporaceae > Alternaria > Alternaria dauci. Next base: position 2,220,046 of record NC_091275.1, read on the forward strand.
TAGTTGTTTGTTAGTATGGGCCAGAGGAAGTTGAAAATGACATGGTGGAAAGACTTACGTAGCGGTATGCTAGTACGATAAAGTAGTTACCCTCTACATCCATGAAAGCTAGGATGAAGAACCTCCAGCCATCTTTCACAATAAGACGACCCCATTTCTTGAAACCGTATTTGTATATGGTATACGATGTGTAGATTAAGTTGAGCAGGACGTAGTTGAAGAAGGATTGGAATGCCGGGATCGATGTACCCTCTTCGGCAAGCAGAGACGACAAGGTGTTGGTACCGGTGATGCAAAGAGCGAGGACTATGGTATGTTGTCAATCTATGTGTCGTCCATTTAATCGAATGGGAACCAGCACTTACCCTGCCCCAGCACTAAAGTGATCCAGAATTGCTTCGTCTTGAGGTACTGGAACCAACGTCCCTTGGTCTGCGCATCGCGCTCCAGCACCTCGTTCCGGGGCGCATCATTATGCAACTCATTTTCAGATGTCACATATGTGCCAGCGCCGGTTTTGTTGTTGACTGCCTCGGGCGCATAGTGCCCGTGATGCGCGTCTTGGACAACGACGCCCTCCGCGGGGTAAGCTTGGATTGGGTTCATGGTCTTTGCGTTGGTGTTGATCCTAGAGGATGCGGAAGGGACGCCTGAGCCGCAAGGCTTAACGTAGCTGTCAGAGGCTTATCGACGAAGTCGGATAGTGGGGTGGTGGTAAATGGAGCTTTTCGCATTCAACGCGAGCGCAAAACTCCAGAAGTCGCTCACGGTGGTGTACAGTCGGTACAGTCGTTGCACCGGGAAAGGCTGCAAAGCGCTTTCTAGGTGGGGGGTCCGCCACCTTATAAACAGAGACGGCCGCACTCGTTCCATCTCACCAGTCGCTTCTCGCGCTCCGGCCCCCATGCGCAGTGGTGAAAAAAGTGTGCTTGGCCCGCCGTCCAGAGCATGGGAGCTCCGCCTGTGCTTGCCTGGGTGGGGTTAAGCTTCAGAGGCTAACGTGCCCTTGTGGAGATCGACGGTGCGAGAACAAGTCGATGCGCAAGGGCTAGGGCTAGGCGAGCCCCGTGAGTGCTTTTTCCTGCGTTATCGTCCATGTCAAGTGGGAGAAAGGCTGAAATAAATGATGATGAGTGGACGATAGTAATGTCTGCGCGGTCAAGGTGCATGTATGGCTTCAGCGAGCATTAATCACAGGGTGGGGGCGTTCACAGCTCACGAGTACGAGGTAAAGATATGGGAATGTTTCCTATACTGTCAACGCCCTCACCGCGGTTATGCATGCAGAAACTTCCCGGCGTGCACGATGGTGGCGGGTCCAAGCACCCGGTAGAAGGGACTAATATCGGCGAACGGTAGTGGGGCACAAGGATAGCAATGCAGGTAACGGAAGCAAGGTTTCTTATAGGCTAACTAGAGGGGAGAGAAGGATACAAGACCATCATCCGGACTGGCCCAAACAACTGTCGCAGACGCGAGTAGAGTTACCTACATGTCGTCCGCAACAAAGTAAACAAGACAAGCGAGACAAAAGGTAAAGACAGTCAACAGTCGGACAGTTCGCGTACTTTTACCATCCACGTGTCCCTACAGTCGGGATCCTACTCAGAGTCCTCGTCCTCGCTGTCCTCGTTCTCCAGCCAGTCCTTGAACTGCTCGGCCGACTTGCGGACAGACTTGCTGACCTTGAGATCGACATACTTCTTGCTTGCCTTGGAGCACCAAGCTTTGAGCTGATCCTCCGAGACGAGATCATTTTCGTACACCTTGAGCAGGATAGCAGAGACCTGGGGGATGAGCTCGGGCTTGTCGTTGCCGACAAAGCGTTCGATACCACCGAGGAAAGCCTTCTCGTGCTTGTCCGAAGTAATCATCTTCTTGAGCATGGGGGCGCGACCGTCCATTTGCTTGACAATCTTCTCAGTGAAGAGCGTCTGGGGGATGACGGTCAGAGTACGGTGCTTCTCCTCGATGCCGAGCTCCTTGGCCTTGATGTAGATGTCGACGTTGTCAAGGTTCTCAACACCACCCTTCTCGGCACCACTGTCGATGATCCACTTGCCGAAGACGTCGTAGTTGGAGCCACCCTCCTCGTCATCTTCAATGACAAGGGCACGCTTGAGGTCGTCGGGGAGATCCTGGGCACGAGCCCTGATGGCCGCCTCAGAGGTGTCGATGGACCACTCGACCTCTTTGGCGTCCTCCTCTTCGATCTCCTTGGCACCCTCGTTGATCTGGCGGGTAAGCTCGTCATCGCTGCCGGCCTCGAGTGCCAGGTCGCCATCGTCGCCATTGTCATCTGCGCTGTCACCGGGGCTGCCGCCATCGGGCGAGGTAGCATCACCACGGGCTTCAGCCTCTTTGCGAGCGCGACGCTCGGCCTTCTTGCTGGACTTGTCCTTCTTGCCCTTCTTGGGTTCGTTCTTCAGGATGAAGGAGCTAAGCTTCAAGCGGGGGTCGACGTCGGAGATCTTTCCGCAAGCCTTGCAGTCGAGCGTGATGTTGCCGTCCTTGATGTGGACATCGGTCTCGGGGTTCTTGCACTTCTTGCAGAGGACAAACTTGGAGATGAAGCCATCGAGGTAGTCCTGGAGTTTGCTGGCGTCATGGGCACCGTTGATGATCCAACGGTCGTCGTTGGGGCTCGTGTTGGTCTGAGCTCCGAGTTCGAAACCAAAGTACTTGATGACGTGAGCAGGCGGGCGAGCGAGAGACTGAGCCACACTGCTCAGGTTGACAATGACGGTCTTGATACCGTTGCCCTTGCCTTCGATCTTGGACTGGATGCGCTCCATCTTGTAGCGGTAGAAGGGATCGGTGACATCGCGGCGGATGTTGACGGTAGCCATGGTGACGGTGGTGGTGGGGTGAGACTGGTTGGCGAGGTTGTCTTAGTGGTTATGCGGCGGGCGGGCGAACGAGGTCGGATCAGGTATGTTGACGAGGGCCGAAAGAGACATGCGCAGGAGCAGTCTCCAGTGTGTGTGGGTTGTGTGTGTATGTGTACGTGTGCGTGGGCGACTCAAGGTCAAGAGGGGCAGTGGATTAGCCGTTGGTTTGGTGGATGGTACTGCTTGGTATCCGCATACAGCGAAATTTTTGCAGTTTGGGGGGAGGTTCGACTCGGAAGGAGTAGCTTTGGCGCGAATACATATACTCCTGTTGTCGTTGGCGACTCTGAGATGCGGTTTGTGCTTGTGGCCTGTAGGCGAGGGTGGCGGGTTAGGCAGGTCGCGGGTTTGCGACGAGCAGGCTGTTTAGCGTGTAGGGCAGACTTGAGTGTGCTGTTGCCAGTGGCAGTCACTGGTGTGGGCGAGGACGACGACTGATGGATTTTTCGTGGTGCAAAGGTGGAGTGTGTGCGAACCGCGGGTGGTGGAGGAAAGATATATGGGGTCTGCCTCATGCCTAGTTTAGTTTTTCGATCTTGCCAAGCCCCGCTACTGAAGACCGTTTCTACCAAACGCCTCCAGAAGCCCCGCCCCGAGTCAGTCAGTCATCACTTATTTGCCGTTGACCTGTCCACGCGATTGCACAGAGCTTTCAGGACTTGCACTGTGAGACCAGCTGGCCGCATTCTGGGCTGAATGGCACTGTCGTCAGTTTGGGGCATTGGCCACGGACAAAGACAAGGTTTTCTGGTCCACACAAACGACGGAGCGCCAAACGCTTGTTGCAGGAAATTGCTGCATGGGCTGGTACACTGCAGCGGGTAACCATGTATCGCCGTTGTAGTTGCACGGCATTGCGTCTGTGCCACCAGTCGGATGGCTTTGACACAAAACGACCATTCATGGACTTCTGGAACACAGTGGTAGTGCTGTCGTAATTCGTGCTTGCTACGAAGGCGGCGCAATAGCCTTCGTTCCCAAGGCGACATCCATGCGTGGCTAACAAAATGTTTACACAATCAACATGTGTCCTGTACCACCCTTGAATGCCCCGCAATCCACCGTGAACACCACTCGCCATGTCACATCTGACAACGTGGGGCTAAGTGTTGAACACCGCCGAGCAACCACCGTTGAACAAGCTGCATTCTCCAAGCTACACGCAAGGCTGTCGCCTAATACGTCGACATTCGCTACTAATATCTCGCGAACCCAATCCAAGTCTTTGGCGAGCCGCACCTAGATTACATCATTAGTCATAGCGGCTTTTCCCAAGGATTTCCAGCATTCGTGGACAAGATCAAGTATTTCACACCGGTTGTCCGTCCGCTCGCAAGAATGGCTGACCAGAAAATAGACTACTCCCTGTATCTCGTGACAGACTCTACAGATGCCATTCTAGGCTCGAGGGATCTGGTTGATGTGGTTGAACAAGCATTACTTGGAGGTTAGTCATATGCTGCCCCGGTTGCAGTTTCGTGTTACATGTCCTGCACACCCATCAAACGTGCAACCATGTTGATTGAGACCTTCAGGTGTAACCATCGTCCAATACAGGGATAAAACCTCAGACACCGGCATCCTCATCTCTACAGCAAAGAAGCTCCACGAGAAATGCAAAGCACACAATATCCCGCTTCTCATCAACGACCGTGTAGATGTTGCCCTCGCAGTAGGCTGTGAGGGTGTTCATGTCGGTCAAGATGACATGAACGTTCGCGAAGCACGCCGCCTTCTAGGAAAAGACAAAATCATCGGCGCTACAGTCTCTTCTATCGACGAAGCACGCATAGCCGTCGAGCTGGGAGCAGACTACCTGGGAATCGGCACCTTGTATGCCACAAACACCAAAAAGAACACAAAAGACATTATTGGAATTACTGGTATCAGAAAGATACTGCGATATCTCGGCCAGGGCAACGAAGCCGAGAAGAATGTCAAGACAGTATGCATCGGCGGTGTCAACGCCTCAAACACCCAACGCGTAACATACCAACTCCTAGCCCCAACAACGGCCAACGCCCATCCCAAGACCATCGATGGCGTCGCGGTGGTATCCGCAATAATAGGTGCTCAGGACCCTAGAGCCGCATCTTCACACCTTGCCCACCTCCTCAAGACGCCTCCGGCATTCGCCCCTCAATCCCCCCTCCCAAACTTCTACCACGAGAAGCCTATTGATGAGATAAACTCTGTCCTCCAAAACGCAATCTCCGCAACAAAGAAAGTTAAACAGATGAACCCTCTCTCCCATAATATGACCAACCTCGTGGTCCAGAACTTCGCCGCAAACGTCGCTCTCTCCATTGGCGCTAGCCCCATCATGAGTAACTATGGCGCTGAAGCCGCGGATTTGTCCAAACTAGGTGGCGCATTAGTCGTAAATATGGGTACCGTTACCCCCGAAGGGCTAGCAAACTACCAAGCAGCAATCACTGCTTACAATGCCGCCGGTGGACCCATTGTTCTTGACCCTGTAGGCGCAGGCGCAACGAGTATACGACGAGACGCTCTAGCCAAGCTAATGGGTGCTGGGTACTTTGACTTGATCAAAGGCAACGAGAGTGAGATCCTCGCCGTGGCACGTGCAAGCGGGTATAAGCTCGATAATTCCAGTCAGCAGCGTGGTGTCGACTCTGGTGCTTCACTCTTCTCTGTAAAGCAACGAGCGAGCATCGTTTCGAGTCTTGCAGCCAGAGAGCGGTGCGTTGTTCTCATGACTGGGGCTACTGATGTTGTTTCGGATGGAACGAGGACTTATGCTGTGAGCAATGGACATGAGTATCTGGGGAGGATTACGGGAAGTGGATGTACACTGGGTACAACGCTATCTGCCTATTTGGCAGCATACCGCGAAGACAAGCTGCTTGCGGCTGTGGCAGGACTGTTGCACTACGAGATCGCGGCCGAGGCTGCGGCCCGGAGAGAAGATGTCAAAGGCCCCGGGACTTTTGTTCCTGCTTTCATAGATGAATTGTGGAATCATGGAGAGAAGACGGTGAAGGGGGAGATGGAACTGAAAGATGTGGCCAAGGTGGAGTTCATCAAGGATATGGAAGATGCTGGCTTATCGGAGGATCTGTAGGCAATATAGCAGCAAAGCAGTAGTCAAGACCTGGACAAACAGATTTTGGGTATTCCTGACCATTAAAGGGATACTACTATTACGCCTTTTCTTACTGGAGTACTGTACCCATGTCGCAACGCCAACGCTCATTGACTTCCAACGTAACCTGATCGTACATCTCTATGCCAACACCCCTAAGCCAAAGTCTACCTAGCTTTCCTGTATCGACCCTGGTTCATCTCTGCTTTTAAAGCATCTTGCTGATCCGGCAACGGTGCTCTTCTCCTAATACCATCTGCGCCCACTGGTCCCCCTTGTTGCTGTTGCGGGGGTGGAGGAGGACCAGGCCATCCTGGTGGCGGGGCAGCCATACCACCAGGTGGAGGAGGGAAGCCCGGGAAGCCTGGAGGTGGCATACCCGGGGGAAACGGTGGCATACCGGCTGGCATGCCTTGTGGGAAGCCGGGGAAATTTGGTGGTGGGAAAGGCGGAGGAGGACCATTAGCGTTTGGTGGTGGAGGACCGTGACCATGAGGTATGGGCGGTGGCGGTAGGGAGCCTGACGCGATGAGTTGTGCAAGGCGAGAGGGGTCCATGCCATTGAGAGGAGGCAAAGGCGGGCCACCTCCGTTTGGCGGTGGGAATGGCATGCTACCTGGTGGAGGGGGCACTGGAAGATGATTTGCCCCGCCAATACCGGGTAGAGAACTGGATGTGCCGTCTGGCGCTGCATTGAGTCCTGGTAAGGAGAGACCGGGAGGCAGGAAACCACCAGCAGGGTTCTTTGACGGCATTTTCTGATCGACCAGACCCTCGGCCTCGTCCTCGGCTTCCTGCTCTTCTTCCTCTATCTTCTGTCGCCTGCCCTGGCCGCGGTCGAATGTGCCTTGTGCCTCTGCCGCAGCCTGGCCAATGTGGTAGCGGTCGTTGACGTAGTTTGTGTCGCCTGGCCGAGGCCGTGTCCAGAAACGCGTGACCCTGTCGTTGGAACCAGACGCAAGGATGTGGCCCAGCGGATGCCAATCCATTGTCCAGACTGTGAAATCGTGGGCGTATTGCAGGCTATGTGCGGGGTATATAGTTTGTGAGGGCGCGTTTTGCGAATCGGCGGCGTCGTAAGGCGATATTGACGGTGCGACACCAGTAGGGGGGTTTTGCTCGTCGAGGAGATAGTGGTGTATGCTGCCATCGACACCACCGGTGGACAGCAGATTCTTGTGCATTGGGTGCCACGCCATTGTGATAATGTCCTTTTCGTGTCCCTTGAGCAGCAAGACATCGCGCATCATTCGGAGATCAAAGATGCGGGCTGTGTGATCACGGGCGCATGTTGCTAGCATGTTTCCTTGGACGGGCTCGAACATGGTTTTTGATATTGGGTTTTTATGTCCATGAAGCGTCGTAAGACAGCGCCCTGTCCGCGGATCCCAAAACTTGACTTGGTGATCCTTTGACCCTGATACTAGCAGCCCCTTGTGCGGATGCCAGTCAACCGACTTGACCTCCCATCCATGTCCTGTCAATGTTGACTCTTCTGTGCTCGACGCGAAATCCCAGATCTTCAGTGTGGTGTCATCGGCGCATGTCACAAACTTTGTGTCTGTGGGTGCGATGGAGAGCCCTCGCACCGCTTCCGTGTGCGCTTGTATCTCCTTGACGTTGTTGAAGTTTGTCTGCCAGTATTTGACGACGCCTGTCTGGTCTGCTGACAAGAGCCAGTCGTCGGTGGACGTGTATTCGACAGCTCGAATTGCAGCCTCGTGCGCCTGCATAATGGTTTCGAAGTTGAAGCCCATTCCGTTCCATAGAGTGAATTCGCCGCTAGTGGAGCCGGTGAGCAGTCGCCGACCTTCCGGAGTCCATTTGACTACGTTTATGGGATGTTTGACTTTGTTCAGGGAAGAATGTACGGCTTTAGCTGGTATCGACTCGGCTGCGCTGGCGACGCGTGCTGCTGGAGGCTGCATATCGACAATGTAGCTTGCACTTGGCCGCTCCATCTCCGCCATGGGTGCATTTTTGTATCGCGGGCGTCGATTGCGCATCCATTGCACTGTGGTTGAGCCATAATCGGTGACCGCTCCTGCAGGTTGTATAGTCAGCGTCGGAAGCTGGAATCCGCAGCAGGATAGGCGTATAGGAAGTAGCAGTCTTCAGAAATTGAAGGAGAAAGAAGGGTGTTTGTAAGAAGAAACTCGCTCGATCGGGTGGCTAGACGGGAGGGACAGATATACTCACGCTTCGGTCGAGGTCGCAACCCTCCCTCAAAGTCTGGGCGATGGTATTCGCGCTCCATGACGGCTGTTGTTGCCGTGTGCTACTGTTATGCAACCAGCATAGAAGGTCCAACCAGATGGCGGGGTGGTGACGGCGAGTGCGTGATCGAGGGCGATGCGCAGGGCTGGGGTGGAGTAGTTCGTTACTGCGCGCGTCCTTTGTCGCGCGTTGAACCTCCGCGATAGCTCGGCCTAGCGTCAAAGCCACAGTGTTCGCATCACCAGCCACATTCACCCGCCACGGTCTAGGATGGGGTCGGCCTGCATCACCGTGCAGATCCCCGCTCACCAGACTCCCAACAGAATGCAGAATGCGCTGATAAACTCTGTCGCCATTGCTGCCAAAACCCTCGGTCATGGCGCGCTTATCCCGAGTACAAATCCATCGCTTCCGCCGAGAGCCACGGCCGAGTGAGCCTGTTTCAATCGTCCCAATCGCCGCATACGAGCATCATTCCCACGCCTCGCTTCCACCCTGAGATCTTTAATTACCTCCGCCTGAGCCATTGCGCTCTGGGACCACCTGCACTCAACTTCCCAATTCGTCTTTGACGTTGGACCATGGCGACTCTTACCCAGATGGCTGCCTCCTCTGCTCTCGACATGCAACACGCCAGTTCCCCCTTGCACCGCGGCAAGGCAACCAGCGAACCCAAGGCCAATGCCACCACCAACGGCTCCACCAAGCGTGCGCGCGACACCAAATACCGTCATGTCTTTGCGACGCACTCGTCTTCCCGTACCTCGTGTCTCAGCCACGATGCAGACAAAGCTCCCAGCTTCGTCGGCTTCAGGAATCTCATGATATTGGTTCTTAGTATGAACTCCCCACTACCGAGCACAGCCGCAAATGGCTAACGAGACACAGTTATATCCAACCTGCGCTTGATGATTGTAAACCTACAAAAGTATGGCGTCCTTATCTGCCTATCATGCCACGACTACCGCCGCTCCGACGTCATCACTGGCTTGCTCCTATACCTCCTTGTCCCCGCGCACCTCTTCGTAACCTACCTCATCGAACTTGCCGCGGCCTGGCAGGCCAACCGAGCCTACGCCCGTATATCGCACGAACGTGATCAAGACACGCCCGCCAACTATGCCGCTGCACTTCGCACCTTCAATTCAACATGGTACATCGTAGCCTTCTTCCACAGCATCAATGCAGTCGCCAACCTCTACATTGCGACCAAGTACGTCTACTACGACATATACCACCCGGGCATCGGCACGCTCTGCGAACTTCACGCCGTCATTGTCTTCCTCAAGTGCGCTTCGTACGCACTTACGAACCGCGATCTTCGCCATGCCTACCTACACCCCAAGCAAGCCGATCCCCTGCCGGAACTATACAAAACATGTCCATACCCGCAAAACATCAACATGAAGAACCTGTGCTACTTCTGGTGGGCACCGACCCTGGTCTATCAACCCGTCTATCCCCGAACCGATAAGATTCGCTGGGACTTTGTCCTCAAGCGCCTCGCCGAGCTCGCTGGTCTCAGCATTGTAATCTGGATCGCATCTGCCCAATACGCTGCGCCCCTGCTACAGAATTCGCTCGACAAGATCCTCACACTGAACCTCACATCCATCGCTGAACGTGTCATGAAGCTGTCCACCATCAGCGTCTTCTGCTGGCTCTGCGGCTTCTTCGCTCTCTTCCAGTCCGCCCTCAACGCCCTTGCAGAAGTAATGCGTTTCGGTGACCGAGAGTTCTACGGCGACTGGTGGAACGTGTCTTCCATCCGTACTTACTGGACAACTTGGAACAAGCCTGTCACAAACTTCATGCGCCGCCACATCTACTCGCCCCTTGTTGGTCGCGGTGTGCCTCCCGCAGTCGCTCAGATCCTCGTCTTTCTCTTCTCGGGTATCCTGCACGAGCTGCTCGTAGGCGTTCCCACCCATAACGTCATTGGTGTCGCATTTGCTGGCATGATGTTCCAAATCCCGCTTATTGCACTTACCGATGTCATCCAAAAGGTCAAGTGTATCCAGGGCAAGGTCGCGGGCAACATGATCTTTTGGGTAAGCTTTTGTTTGGTCGGACAGCCACTCGCTGCGTTGCTTTACTTCTTTGCTTGGCAGGCGAAGTACGGGAGCGTGAGTAAGAGTGTGGGGGAGAGTGCTGTTAATGTGTTTTATCGGCGATAGAAGGCTACTCTTTTTGCACTTGTATCGGATGAGATTGAGTTTGCAGATGTTCATATGATCTTCTTCAGTCTGAATAACACTTTTTCTTCTCTGAATTGGCGTGTTGAATCACCAACTACAGTTTGCTGACTCAAAGTCCAATATCAAGCAAGCCTACCTTGGCCCTCTTCAACATCCTCTCTACTTCCCCGCTCAGCAACCCCTGCACCCTCTCAATCCACAAGCCGTGGACACCTTCCTCAATACCCACTTCTGCAAACCTACTCAGCATCTTCACCACCTCTACTCTGTCTCTACCACCCCACCTCATCACCACCTCACTGGCACAGAAGACACGCATTCCTAGCGAGAAAACCTCCGCTTTTGTACTCCACCCTAGTGCGCCATCACCTTCCTTCTCCGCTGTCTGTATAAGCGTGGTCAGACCATCTAGTACCCAGGTGGTCAAACTAGTGCGCAGGCTCTCAGGGACAACCGACGAAGACAAGGAGCAGAGGATGCGGGACCAAAAAACCGTGTCCAGAGCGTCGTCCTTGTACAGATTCTGCTTCTCTTGCGCAAAGAGTGATGTGTCTTCTTTCCTCTCTCGAGCGAATGTTTCGGCAAAGGGTATAGAGAAGAAAGGCGTGTGCGAGTGTGTATTTGTCAGACGTCGTACCGCTTCTTTAGCTAAGTAGTGCGATGTCGAGAACGCAGTGATCAGGTATACTGCAAGCCGATGCGTCGTCGATATCGGCACTGTATCTGTGAATGTATCTCTGCCTTGTAAGCGCAGGAATGAGCCTGTTGTAGAGGCGGCTAGATCGCGAATCTCGTCATCGTCGTCGTTGAGGAGATCGTAGAGGACAACCGCCAGAGCTAGGATCAGCGGCCCTGTTGCTTTTCCACTCGGAGCCAAGGTGAAGATCGATTTGAGTGTTGAGAGAGATTGAATAGCAGCGAAACGTGTATCGAAGGGATTTGTGTCGGCGATTGTCATGCGTAGAAGGCGGATGTATCGCGCAATTGCTACTAACAGCTCGGCACGGCGAAGTGGGTACGCATGATATGAATGGTCGAGGAAGAGACCGAGCAGATGTAGACCACTTTGCATGTTCGATGGTGGGCCTCGGATGCACTGTGATTGCAACTTGTCGAGAGTCAGCATGGTCTGCTCTTCTGTGACCAGGCTGAAAAAGTCACTCTTCAGGTCGTCGTTGGAGAGAGCGTCGGCCAGTACTGCTTGTGACTTTGAGATGATTTCTGGATCCGTGGCTCCCAAAACCACGTGGTAAACATGTGCTAAGACTAGCGAGAGCGGAACGGTCAGATCGTGGGACCTTTTCATCTGCAGTATAGTGTCTAGTGTTTCCAGTGCCTCCAGGCAAGTGTCAGGGTCTTCGTTTGCGAGGAGCATAAGTGCATCGCCGATGGTTTGGTAACCATCTGAAACCATGATCTGAAGAGCATCCTGGCGCAGTATGACACGATCGATGATGTATACTTGCGCAAGAGATGTCCGAAGCAAATCATACCCGTAGCGGTCGCTAGGCCCGATCTCGTATTCGGGTCCGATCGTTATAGACGTAGTGAGGTCCTTCCATGCATCCAGTATTGAGATAGTGTTTGCCCTCTGGAGCATGGCCCTTCCACAGACGCTCACGATATCAAGAAAGGCTGCTCGTACGAAAGGGCAATCACTCGACGTGTACCAACTTTTCGCATGTCGTCCAAGCTGCTCCATCAAGGCTGCGAAGTGCAGTAGAGCTATAGGTTGTAAGCAACTGCTTATTCAGCTTACGGGTTCTTGAACGACTTACAACATCGGGTTTCATCGCGTAACAATTTTCTCAGCACATACATCACCACTAGAAGCCTTCCGTGTTGCCCATTATGGTCGCTAGGGACAGTGTCTAGGATGGGAGAGAGCTTCTCGTCATGTTCGCTTGTAGTATGTAGTGATACATACGTCCTAGCTGCCATGTCCCGCATGTGCCAATGCGGGCTCGGGAGTAAGTCTCTCACCAAGCCTCGGATCTTAGTGAGATCTCCTGGTGGTCGGGCTTGACGCAGAATTTGAAGGGCGGGAAAAACGCCTTCGGCACCATGGAGGTCCATCGGTGAACTCCCAGCCTCGGGTGTCTCCATAATCTTGACATCGCTACTTGGCTCAAGCAGCTCGATCAATATCGTCACGAGGCTGGGGTAATTGTCGTAGGAGAAGCGCGAGGTCCTGGCTCGCTCCTGCTCTTTCCAGTCCTGTGCTTCGTCGCTACCGAGCAACCGTTCGATTAGAGCTTTGAACAGCATTAAACTACAGTTGCGAAGTGGCCATCTACAAACGGGTTAGTCCAGAACCAGTAAGTCATCTTTTTATGATTCTTACATGGACGAGTTCAAGGTTTTAGCAGCAAGCTCGAGACCTTGTCCGATATATGCCTCAGACGCAACACTTAGCTTCGAGGTTGTGAATATCTCTTTGATGCAATTAAGGGCATGCACTTGAGGAAGACGGCTTTCCTCGATATTGGTGCTCCGCGCTTCTACCAAAGTCTCGGCCACAAGATCCTTTATGGCTCGTGGGAAGAGCTTGCCTCCAGCTTGGGGTTCTGCTGCTAGTAATGCAGACATTGCTGCTGGTATACCCGCGGATCTCCTAGTTATGGCGTCTGATTTTGCTTGGATAGATCGAAGGGTTTCCTATAGGGCGTGAGTTCCAATACTCACACCGAAGCAACAGTGCACAAACCTGGTACCACATTTCAGGCAGAGCGCGTATTGAGGCTATATTCGAAGTGACACAACGGCGGCAAAACACAGCAAATGTCTGAGATACTGTCGAGAATGCACCGCGGTGACGCAATTCAAGTAGTTGGGTGAAGCAGAATCTGCCCAGCTTTTCAAAGAGCTCTGGGGTGACGAGGTCGCTGTCTCCATCGCCTACAGGAGCTTTGAGAATGACAGTTCGTAACAGAACACTGCATCAATTAGCGGGGTCAATAGTGTAGCCTGAATGTGGTTACCTGGCCTCTTTCAGCCCCCTCCATGAATAGCTTAGAATCTCTTTGGTGTCCAGGCTACTCTCATCTTCCAACTCATCGGGGACATGGCCTTCCGGTGCATCTGCACACAGGACGTTGTAGACGCAAGACCATAGACTCTCAATACTTGCTACAATTTCGCTGTGAGATCTCTTCCAGATAGTAAAGACATCCGGTGGCAAGTTCGATATGACAGAGTAAAAGTCGGGCTGGTCAACTACATAGCGTAGCGCAGCAAAAGTGCCATGTACTGGTCGACCGTCAACGGCTTTCGAAAGATCTGTGTGGGCCAGAGCTAAGGTATCCTGTAGTTGTGTTTTGAGATATTCGAACAAACTCTGTTTCGAAGAGAAGTGTGAGCCAGCGAAAATGCTTGGTTCGTCGCTGGCCAAAGCGAAGACCATTCCATAGGCACGAGCAACTCCATCTGCTTGATCTGCTCGGCCTGTTCGAAGCATTGTAGCTTCCGCTCTCGCAAGAAAGCGAGGAACCATCGACATGATGCGTTCTTGATCAGTTCGAGGGAGGGCAACTAGGCATAGCTGCAAAACCGACACAGCTGTGTCTCGGACATCGTCGAAAGGATCTAGAATCAGATCAAACAACGATCGGCAAAGTTTCGTGTTCCCAATCCGAAGTTCGTGAGCCCAGTTGAGTTGCCCTTGCGCAGATTTGGAAAGACTGGTGAACGGTACGCCTGGGTCTATCCCAGAGCGCAGTACAATGGTAATCGAACGCAGTGCAGTAATGCGGCTCTGATAAGATGCAGTCGGGCGTAACTCCCACTCGAGAAACTGGATATACCAAGCGATGAAAGCCAACGACTCAGAGAGCGGATCCTGTTCTTCGCGTCGGGATATTGGACTATGTGGGCCAGAGATCGTCTTTGGAAAAGGTAAGCGTGCTTGACCGGAAGCATAATCCTTGATTCTTGACTTTGCGAGAGTCGCCGTACTAGCTCTGAGACGATCGAAGAGCTTCTGTGTATAGCCATGAACCTCTCGGCGAAAGTTTGCGTCCGTATCTGTGTGCAGATGAAAGAGGTTGCGCTTGAGAGCTTGTAGGATGCCACCACTAATAGCTCTCGTAACAGAAGTAGAGTATACGCAGAGGAACATGCCTGCAAGTCTGACTTCAGGCTCTAGATCCGCCATCCAGGCACCGGGGACGTTATCAGGTAGATAAAGCGCTCCATCGCGGATTTCAATATTAGGTTGAACTCTATAATCTGGCATGAAGATCAACGAAAGCTTTTGTGCCACGTTGATGAGAACTCACCATTATCTTTTACGATATTGAGTTCTTTTCCCGTGGCGATTGCTGCTAACAATATCCTGAACTCTTCCAGTCCTTCGAGAGACGATGTGTGACCGCCTGCTTGATAAAGCTGACTGGGCAACGCGGTTTTGTGTGGAACGTGTGACTCAAAATGGAGGTGTGCGAGGAATGTCAAGTACTCCGAAAGGTTAGGTAGAAAGCAGTGAGGGAAAACGTGAGTTCTGAACTCCTGAATTCGATCCGGCCAATTGCGTAAAGTCTGGACTACTGGCTCTATCCAGAATGGTGAGATGGAACCATCGTTGCCTCGTTCGTCGTAATCTGCAAGACGCCGAGCCTGGAGTAGGTAGTTCTTGATCAGATGGCCCGCCGAAAGAGCAGTGTCGTGGTGGACAACCCAGGCAAGGAAAGATTTGAACACTGTCCTCGAAGTCACGGGATCCTGGACTGTATCTGACGTTCGCTTCAGCTGCACACCAAACAATCCGATCAACTCTGCAATGGAGATGACATCGCGAAGCAGGAAATGCGCAAGGCCTTGCAAAGCTGGTTTGACTTTGATGCGATCCTCCCGTTCACATATAATGTCCAGGAAAGAGGAGGTAGCCCTTCTCCGAAGTTCGATCGCATGCAGGCTCTGGTCTTTGGTAATGACACTTGTGAGGACCAAAAGCATCTGCCTCATTGATTTTCCCTTTGCATCCCCAGAGCGCTGGAGGTAGATGTTGAACGTTCTCATCCATATCGAATCATCCAGGATCGCCTCTCGTGCATACACACTCTCGGAAGCCGCACAATACTCAATAATTCCACACAAGGCATTCGATGCGGCTGCGCGATGGCTGTTTTCTAGATCTGCCAGGTCTGCAGTCTCTAAAACAGGGGCGAGAATGGTATGGAGTTGTCTAGTCAGATGTTAGTGGGGTTCAGCATCGGCAAAGCAAAGCTCACGGACTTTGCGTCCTTACTTCAGAGCAGTTGCAGGCTCTTTCTCCGCGAAGTTGGGCAATTTCTTCGCCACATTCTTGGCCAGTTCTCGCAATGTCTTGTCAGGGACAGGAACATCAGAGGCAGGCGCGATTTCTTCTGCCATAGTTTTGAGGATGAATCAATCTCGCACGGGCGCCAACAATTCTCCTTTGCAGGTCAGAGAGGCGAGACGTGGGGGCTTGAGATTCGCGAGGTGGGCCCAACCAGCTGAGTAAGCCGCAAATCCGTTTCCGCGTGACGTCTTGCTCTGATCCTCAGCCATGGCACGACGCGACGAAGACCCAACACCCAGCCACGCCTTCCAAAAGGCCTCGAACGTCCTGCTCATCTGCCGTCCGCTGATATCACTTTTTCTGTGGATTTTTGCACACTACCTGGCTTTAATGGCGATTTCCCAGTTCCACTATGCATAACGCGTCAATACGCGTCGGATACGCGCCTCGTGACATAGCAACCTACCCAATCATCCTAAGCAACGGTTATATCGCTCGAAGAGCCTTCGGCGACAGTTCTCTTAGCTCGCATTCGATAACCTCTTCGTCCCTTGGATTATCCTGGCACTTCGCCGACTTCCGTTCACATTGCTGTCCCCCAGTCTTGCGGGCTTTCGTGATTGAGCACGCGCCTTGGCTCCACGAAGAAGCTCGTTTTGTCTTGGTTGTATCACAGATGCTGAAAATCACTCTGGCCGTATTTGCAGACTTTAATATCATGAACTTGACAAGAAAGCGCCAGTGTTTGCTTTCAGGGTTTATGTTTGTCATTGATATAAGTTGCCTAAAATGAGCTGACTCTCATCATGCAGAACCCCCAAGGACATTGAATTCACCAACGTATCTAGCACTCTGTGGTACATACGAGCATGATGTCCGTCACGTTTGCATTCACGGAGCCTGCCATGTCTTGGCATTATCGTTGGCACAGCGTGTACACGGGAAGACGGAATTACGTTTCCGTTGCTACTAATTGGACTAGTTTGAGTGGAATGATTGTCTTCGTCCGGTTCGTATCCGCTTGTGCGGGACAAAGATACGCCAAGCGTTAACCAACGGCATAGTCAAGCAGCGCGCCGGCGTTTGTTGGGCATACATCGAGATACTGGAGCGGCAATGTACTCCAGGCTTTCCAGCGGAGGCCAGGGATTCCACTGCAGTGTGTAATTTTATCGGCTTGTTCCGGCTGTGTGTTGTACGGTCATGGGAACTTGCCGCGGAAAAGGCTGCCATACCGGGGAGCGAGAGGAGTCTCCGTTGTTCTACACTCCTCCGCCTGATGAGAAGCCTATCAGTTTTACCGGTGCGCTCGAAAATGACAGCGACGATGCTGAGGGTACGGGTTTCCCCGACGCTACAGCCCATGATCGTACCCTACATTGCACCCAGGCACATGCCCAGGTTGCTCAATCGTGTACTTCCTGTATACCTGATTCAATTGTTCCCAATCCTCTCGGCTGTGAGGTCTTGAATCCTGAACTGAAGTCTTCACCACTAAGGCGACAGACAAGCCGCAGCGAGCAAGGCTGTTCTGGCAACATGTCTCTCATAGGTAGGCCTCTCACCTTGTTCGACCATCCTTCCAATGGCGCAGCCAAATACCGCAATCACCCGTCTGGGAATAAGCCTCACGAGTCTTTCTGCAGAGATTTGATCTCACCGCGCGCCGTTTCACCATCGATCTCTACGATTAAGCTAAGACCCATCCAAGGAACTCAATCATTAGGAAAACTTGCTGGATACGCATCAAGCGAAGAGGACGAACTAGAGACAAGTTTGGTACAAGGCGCTAAGAAAGGCCGACCCAGGAAGACCATCGTCTACAAGTCCTCTGAGTTTGTTGCAAGCGACAGTAGTGAGTCCGAGATCATCCATTGTCCGCTCCATCAGACCCACTCGTCACGAACCATATTGGCAAGAGGCAAGCGATCGCAAACCCCAGCTACGAACACAGTTTCACACCTCGCTTCCCGTAGCGAGCTTGATGATCAAGCCCGCAAGGCGAAGGATATGGCCGCTAAGAAAAGAATAAATACAAAGGGTGGCTTCGTCATGGACAGCGAGAGTGATGATGAGGCGAGTGGCCAAAGCGATCATGATGACAATGATGATCAGTCAAGGTCATTCACTCGACAAACATCCTACGCATTGGAGCCACCACACTCCATTCATAACAACTTCAAAGGCAATTCCAGTGCAAAGCCTCTGCCAACTAAGCAGCTCAACATGAGCCGTCTCAAGAAGCTTTTGGAAAGAGGGAAAGGTGTATCAAATGCTCCCAAACAGAGGCAATTGGTTGTCCAAACACAACCACCTATAACAACGACCCCGGCACTTTCTACCTGGAACTCGCATCTCGCCACGTCACTTGGGCTGCAGCAGTCAGCGCCTTCGCAGTCAGTCGGTAGCGGCAGCGTAGACCGCGCCAAATATCCTGTTACGATTGATACAACGAGCGAGGTGAAAGTCCTCAGCCAGCAGGCCAAGGTTGTGGGCTCATCGATGACTAAGATTGATGGTAAGGTGTCCTCAATCTCCCGGAAAATTCCGCCACCCACTGCCGTTGTCACAAATCCTGGTAGGACGCCAATTCGATCCAGCTCAGCTTCTACTCTTCCGACTACTATTGCCGCAGGCCTATCCTCTAGCCTACTATCCAGAAAGCGCAAGCCTGTACCTGACCTGGACATTGCTCGGGAGCGCAAGGATGGCATGTCAGATAACAAGACCTCTTCAGCTACACAGCCTAGAAGTCTTCTTCAGTTGACGTTAGACGAAGTCAAAATTGGGACTGCGGGTAGCAAGCCAGGTACACAGCTTCAAGCCAGTGGTCAAAATGAACAGAATGTAGCTAAAAGAACTCCGGTCTCATCAACGTCAGCTGGAAAATCTGTAAGCATACCTCAGCCATGCGCTAAGAAGCACGAGAATACGGCAGTCAATGCTGGTTTCAAGAAGGACTCTTCAACAGCATTACAAAGCCCGAAGGTGTCGAAAGATTTAGCATCGCAGCGAGCCCAAAGTCACATGCGAGTCCCCGATCCAGGCTCTGCGAGGCTCACACCAGCTACCTCAAGGACAAATGCATCATCCTCGCCACTTACACCATCTACTCCCGGACCATCAGCCCAGAAGCGAAAACTGGACAGCATCTCTGGCGGATCCGATCATGTCTCTACTACCACACGCAAGAGGCCTGCTTCCGCCATTGAGCCCCTGATGAAGCGGCCCAAAAACACACAGATAGGATCGAAAGTTGACACCAGTCCTCGTTCATCTACAGCTTCGAAGGCTGTTGTACGCAAGACATCCACCGAGACCACCAACCTTTCTGGATTTGCCACTACGGCTGGTAGTACTGGATTGAGCACGAGCTCCGCCCGAGTTTCCAATAAACAAGGACCTGAAAACATGCTCCCTTCGCCAACCGCTAGTACTTTGGTTGGTCATCCGGGAAGCAGAGTACCTACATCGAGCAATGCATGTGCCACACCGGTAGTGTCGCATTTGCCCGCACATGCGAAGGAGGCCGCGATCAACAATACTGTCGAGAATCCGAGGATAGCTAAGAAGGAATTATTCCCACAATCAAAACCATTCGATGGACCTAAGGATATGGGGATTGCCTCTACGAAGCCCAACCTGTGTCAGCCTGCAGAGTCTGTCAGACATGCTTCTGTGGCTCCTGATGCTGCAATATCTGCTCAGCACAACACTTCATCTTCCAACAGGGTCGCCGAATCTTCATCGGAAATCAACACTTCTTCGGAAGGATTGGCTGCAAACAGATTTCGTGATACCATTCAAGCGATGTCTCCCAAAAAGGATACGCATCACATCGTCGTCACACCTTATCCTGAGAAGGCATTAAGTCTATCGGTGAATATACATTCAGGAGATCTGGGGCAAGTCGCTGGACCAGGTTTAGGTATCCAGGAACAGTTTAGATCTACTTCCGCAAGCTCGCCTGCGAAGGTACCTCCAGCCTTGACCGCTGAGCCTATGCCTTCAGCCACAGGGAAAAAGCCTCTGTCCAATTCTCCGACGACTGTGTCAGAACCGACTCCTTCGAAGGAATCGCGGATGACTGATGTGGCGGAATTGGCAGCTTTGGAAGCAGAATTCTCCGAATCAACCCAAACCACGGAGAACGCGATAATGCATACTGCCGAGGGACCGACAGAAGTTATAGAGATCGACGTCGACAGAGTTGACCCTACAGCAACAATCGTTCGGCGTGATGATATGAGTGCTGACACAATGTCTGTTCCCAGGGCTGCTAATGATCGTGGGCCTTCGTGTCAGGCTGAAAAGGCTATGAAAACCAGGGAAAGTTTCTCCCTAACGAGCTTGAAGCCCGCCTCCCAGAAGCATACGCTGATAGATGCACACGAGTCCCCTTCAAAACCATCTGCACCCCCTCCTGTTCAAGGCCTGTCTTCTGTGGAAGTCATAACGGACTCCAACCAGGACGTCCTACTTTTGTCTTGTTCGCCTCACGTGTCCAAGGAGGCACAACCTTACTTTGAGTACTCTGTCTTCCAAAGGGTGTGGTCAAGCGAGCAGACTGAAGAAAATATCGCGGCCACTGAAACAACGGTACGCCCCTTCACCAATATCGTTGAAGCAAATGAGCAGGCCGAAAAGACATTTCAAAGCATTCTTGCGCACTTCCGCGATACCATTTTCGAAAGCAGCACCGCACGCGATGAACATGGATGCTCGATCCTCACTGGCTCCGTCACGCCCTTCGATAACCCTTTCAAGAAAACTCATCTCAGGATCTGGGTTCGACGCGACACGGTATCCAAGTTTGCTAACCAGAAGCCTCAAGCGCTCAAGGGGACATCCTTCATCTCGAGCACCTGCTACATCCTACGACTCTTCAACCTTGCTGAACAAGCCGACGAGGAAAGTCCAGATGCCTCCGATCTAGAAGATGGAGATTCTCCAGCACACGAGCTAGTTCGCGTGTATCAGACCCACAGCCGCCCCGAGGTATATACTTCTCTCGATGCTGCCAATCGCGCGGCTCGCGCCCTGCAAATCGAGCTCAGCCACGAGAAAGAGCCAAAGGACGAGTTTAGCAGGACATTTCAGCAGAACAACTTGCAGGAGCTGGACAGGAAGCTGCGCGAGCTTCAATCGAGGGAGGTGGATGGTGAGAATGGTGGGTGTTGGAAGAGCAAGTTCAACGCATGTGGTCTAGGGGCAGACACCTTGGAAGTGGTGGTGGAAAAGACCGGCATCTGCGGAGCACGAAACATTTGATATGCGCGCATGACGGAAGAGGCTGTGGCAAGATGAGTGGGGATCAAATGTACGATAGAGAAAAGGCGGTGGTGTTTGCGACACTGATTCTTTTCTTATTCTTCTTGTGTCCTTGACCTGAGCGACACTGTCTCCCTATTTGTTGAATGATTGATACCCGGGGCTGTGGGACAAGTAGCAAAGGGTCTTGAACGACCCATGGTAGCTTCCTCACGGTGTCAGTCTTGTAGATCTTCAATACATGTGCGTTCTACAGAACCCTTTCCTTGCTTTTTCGTCTATAGTTCGATAAATTGCCCGCGATCTAAGCGATACAAAGAAAACAACCAATACCCAAGAACCGTTGGGCGTAAACAAGGGGATTCTGATCAACTCGTCGTGCATATGCAGGAGGGGGTGTGACTAGGTAGACGTGGTGTACTACGCAGACGGCCTGCTATCAACAAAAATCAACAATCAACAAACATACCCACCCACCAGCTGGAGTGGCGCACAACAACCTGGACACAGCGGTAATCAAAGACACCACAACAACACAACCCAGCCCACCTGCAACGATGAACCCCGCGGCAGCAGCACTTAGCGCATGTAAACAAATCAATTTACAAGGTCGGAAAGCCTGGTCGGGAACGCCTCCGAGCGGGGGGTTGGGGGGGACGCCACAAGTGGGTTCCAAACAAGCGCCGAGGTACATACCCGGCTACGAAGAGAGACCAAGTTTCCAAGTTATTTACAGTTCAGCATCAGGGCTTTGCGAAAATACGATGGGGGTCCGTGTGTCCTTCTCTGGGTTACGGTTGTTGAGTCAGTCGCCACTGCCGGCGCTAGGTAACTACAAACAAACTTTGAGGGTCGCGATTCTGACATTGCGGGACATGAAAAGGTTCTGACTGGTGTGAGTTGATGGGAGATCAGTTATTTTATTTTTTGCTGCTTTCCATATCAAAGAGTGTCCAGGCGGATTTGTACATTCATTATCTTCATCATCATGAGATGGTCGTATCCGAAGCTTGTTGCTCGGCGAAAAACTGAAAACAATATATGGTACATGAATACTTTTGGCCATTACACATGTTGTTGTGAATGCTTAGATGAGAGCCTCGCCTCTGAACATGGCTTCCCTAACTTCCCTAACGACATCTGCCCGATCACCTGGACCAAGCAACACGATACCCCTTCCTCGCCTGCCCATGCGACCTGTGCGGCCGAGCCGGTGGATGAAATCGATGGTCGTATGTGGGACATCGTAGAGAATGACATGGCGAACAGAGACGGTGTCGATACCTCTTGAACCCAAGTCGGTTGTGACAATGACCTTTGTGTTGGGGAGGGTGCGTTTGTTCGCCAGCTCAGTCTTGTTCTTTTCGCTCTCTGCAGTTTCTTTGGTGGGTGCATCGTTTGTGAAGGACTTGAGGATGTTGGCGTGACGCGAGGGATCGGTGTCGCGGTGGAACGCGTGAGCATCGATGCCCTTCTTGACGAGGTATTGCGCTACCTCTTCCGTGTCTTCACGTTCGTTGACGAAGACCAAGACTCGCTTAGTGGGTATAACATCCTTGCCTTCGTGGGGGTCGTAGTCGACAGATGCCTTGCCAATCTGCCAGATTGTGTCTGCGCAGGCGAGCATCTTGTTGCCGCGATATGGGTCCTTGTTCACGTCGACGACACCCAGCTGCACTCTTCGCGGGATGGCGTGGAGATTGGGTGTAACGAGACGCTGCATGTCAGGAAACCGGTCGGCGAGGTACTTGTCCAGGTACTTTGGAATGGTGGCGGAGCAGAGGACGAGCTTCTTGAGGGAGGGGGTAGCGCGCTCGAGGATGGCGGTCGTGCTTTCCTTGAAGGAACGGTCGAAGAGGGAGTCTGCTTCGTCGCAAATGAGGTGCGTGACCCGTGCAAGGATGTTGGGGTTGCTTTGGGCGATACTGGCGAGGAGGGGCGGTGTGCTAATGACGACATCGACACCGTTGGGGTTGAAGAGCTGGTTGCGGATGACCGTGGCAGACATCTTGGAGGAGATGGGAGCCGCGCGAAACTTGACGGTGTGAGAGAGCGACTTTGCGACGGCGCCGACTTGGGCGACGAGTTCGGCGGAGGGGACGAGGATGATTGCGCGCGGGCGTGCTGGGTCGACTGCCTTGTTGGTCTCTGGCTCCTCGACGGCGAACATGTCTGTCCTCCGGTCGTGTTCTCTTGATGCCGCCTCTTCGGCATCTTTCTTTGCCTGTTCCTCGGCTTCTTCTTTCTCGCGCACCTCTTCCTCCTTGATGGCGTCGAGAGTAGGGAGAAGGTATGCCAGCGTTTTGCCCGAGCCCGTTTCCGCTGCCAGTAGGAAAGCGTCTGGCCCACTCTTCTTGGTCTTTACTTTTGCGCGCACAGTTTTTTGCAGGCCGAGGAGGGCGGGTATAGCGACGGCTTGTGCGGGCGTTGGATTGCGATAGTCGAGGCCGGGCAGTGCATCGTTCACGGCGCGTAGTATAGGCTCGGCGAGGGGGAACTTGTCGAACGAGTCGTACTCTTGGAGCTGTCGCTTGACGGCAGTGCGGTTGTTGTAGGGCACCTGGTGCAGCGAACTCTGCATCTTGAGGGCGTGGTAAGGCTCAGACGGCTTCCTTCTCTTGCCGTCATCCCGTCCTGTCGCCGGCCGGCTGCCACGTGCTTCTCGCTGCTCTCGTATCCGCTCCAGTCCCCGTGGTACGTTGGTCCGGTTTAGGAAGTCAAAGGCATCTGGCTTCCTCATCGGCGCCCTGTCTGCTGTTCGCGCAACATTGTCGGAGAGGACCATGCGCGCCGGGCGGGGGCTGTCACGGCCTCTGAAGCCCGCGGGCCGTGGAGGACGTGAGGACGAGGCGCCATGGCGGTCGCCTCGCTCGCGCTGGACCTGGGTGTATAGGCGGGTCTGCTGCTGGTGCTGGGGTGGTGGCCGTTTCACGAGCGAGCGCACTTGGCAGAACGGGCAGACTGTCCGCAACATGGCTGCTCAGTCACAAGTAGAGTACAGGCAGAATTCAACGAACAAGTCCGACTAGACTAGCATGCCTCGCTCTGTGGCTCTCTGGCTACACTAAACCTTGACTAAAGGGATCCGACCTGACGTCGGCACTGCACAGGCGATCGTGCAGACAATTTCTGGCGCTAAGACGCGATAAGCGGCACGTTACCGGAGCAACTGCACGCAACACCGACGCCTTGCCTACATCCCGGCTATCAACACTTGATAGCACCAGGCGGCCCCAACCATATCATAGTACAGCACCCACACCTCCTCCTCCGCTTCTCCATCGCTCATCTGCCCAAGCGCTCTGTCGCTGTCCTTCACTTCTCTGCCATTTCTTTAATCAGCGCCCGCCCGCTGCTCCGCTGACAGCACACGACTCCTCGAGGGAGCCGCATTCTTCTTCTCCAGCAGCACCGCGACTCGACTGCCCGCTGCACGCAAAAACACGGCCACTGCTCCAGTCAACAACAGCACGAGCGCCCTCACCAGCCGCCATCATGTCGCGCAATGAAGCGGTAAGCATCACCCGTCATCTTATTCTTCCTTTTTGCCTCCACTGTTTCGAGGCTTGGCCACACACACACCGTACTGACCGCAATGGCCACAGGTGTCGCCGCTGCGCATCAACAAGACGCCTACTCCCTCGCCCACAAAGGGAAGCGGCCGTCCCCTGTCAGAAATCAGCCCCCATGAGCATCGCAGGAACTCTCCCAGCTGGAACCAGACAACAAAGGTATGTGCCGAGGCCGCATTTCACACCCGCATTCCCGCTGCATTCCCTCTGCACTTTCACTGTATTCCCGCCGCCACTCCCGCCTGCAGGCTGCTAACTCCCGGCCCAGAAGATCATTCTCACCAAGGAGAGCTCGCCATACCGCGACTCCTCGCCCTTTACCCACAGCCCGCGTCTCTTCTGGAAGGAGCAGACGACGTCGCCCAAGAGCCGCTTCGACACGTCGGAGAACGAGTACGAGGGCAGCTCGCCTCTCTCGCCCAAGCGCAACTCCATCGAGAACCTGAAGAAGCAGTCGCGTGTCAAGAACAGCAGCATGTTCGCGCGCGAGCAGAAGCACGAGTACGATCCCAGCGCCGTCCAACCACTGGACCGTCCACTCGCTGCAGGCCGCCCTCTCAGCACCGCTATCCAGGGCCTACAGGGCCTGCGTGGTGAGAATGAGAGCCCCGCAAAAGGTCACCACCACAGCCGGTCTGACAGCCAGACACGGATCCCCATTCTCAGCCCATCCAAGACGTCACCAGCAAAGCTTCCCACACAATCTTCATTCGCTTCGCCCTCCAAGCCCTCGCCGTCAGAGGGACGCATGTCGCCGACCAAATCCTCGCTCGTCAGCAACGGGCGCTTCAACTCGCCGCAATACAACGGCGACTCCAGCGCCGTCATGTCAGATGACGAAGAGCTCGTCCATCAGACTCCTCGCCCACTGCGGCGTCATGCTAAGAGTGTGACCTTTGACACAGCTCCACCCCAAATCACAGAGTTTGAGATGGTCACACCCGACCCGTCGGTCGCCACAATGTCGCGAGACGGCAGCTATGACTCCGAGGAGGAGACGGAAGAGGAGATGAGCTTCGACCAGGATGACAGCTTCGACGCTTCCCTAGAGGATACAGACAAGACTCCCGTCGTTCTGCCTGAGGACTGGCGCCATATGAGCCCGCAGGCCGCGGATACCTCTCTCACCGATCTTTACGACGATGTCTTTGATGGGCGTGAGAACAGCCCCATGCCTTCAGCACGTCCAAATGGCACAACCAACAGATCGCGGATAGGCTCAGCAGCGTCTGACAGCGATGCTCGGCCACTTCCTCCTCTTCCCGCCATACAAGGCAGCCCCAACCGGCGGCGCGACTCCAGCGTTGGCCTATCCGCTGCAGCAGAGCGAGTTGGCGACAGGCGGCGGTCCCTTCCTCAGCTCCCGCAAGCAGCTGGTATCTCTAAGAGTGATCTGCTCAACATGCGCGAGGTGTCCATGTCGCTTGAGGATCGATTGCGGTTGATGAACTTCGACGACGATCGCAATACGAGCACACCGACTCAGGAGATGCAAGACAAGAAGAAGGCTGCAGAGGTCGAGGTTGCAGAAGTTGACGTTACAGAGATGGAGCTAACTCTTGACGAGCCGAAGATCCCGCGCATTTCTCGCGAATCCATCCTCCGACGCGTCAAGAGCCGTACCTTCGACGAGGGTGAGGAGGACGAAGAGGAAGAAGAGGAAGAGTATAGCACGTTTGAGCCCGAGTACAGCCCTGAGCGCAGCTATGGCGACCTTGCTGACTTGGACCCCGATGTTCCCATTCCATCACGTGAGGCCTCTTCCAACTTCGACGAGCATCCGCGTCAGGTCTCCATCAGCGAGGCTGATAGCGTCGTCGACGCTTACAGTTACCACAACGCGGACAGGAGAGAGGACGACCATGCCGAGGAGAGCGATGTAGATGGCAGTTCGATGTCTCAGCTTGAGGATTACGAACGCGAGTCTTCTGTCATTCGGCATCCCATGCCTCCACACTCAGACGACGAGGATGACACTAGCCAATACTCGCCTCAACCTGACGAACAGTCCATTGTTCAAAGCACCATTGACTCTTCCGGCCCATCAACGCCTGTTGCCGCTCCCTCCTCTCCTGTCTCGACAGAGAAGCAGGCACCACAGGATGAGATGTACACTAGCTTCGAAGGTAAGGATGTAGACCTCAGCTTGGATCCCCTGAAGGCGTCTATGGCGACAGCACCAAGTCCATTGGACTCCACCCCCACACTAGATGCCATGCGCGATTTCCTACGACGCCCTGTCACGCCTGAAGCTCCTGAGATGGATGAAGACGAGTCGGAGTCGGAGGACCCTGGTACTCCAGATTCTGTCATTCGTCACCCAATGGCCGTCTCCCCAGCTCCTCAAGAGAATGCTCCAGAAGTTCCTCAACGGGAAGCCACTATCCGAGGTGCAGGTGGAAAGCTGAAGACTCGGCCATCGCTGATTCCCGATGACATTGATATGGCGGCTACACGCCGCCAGGTTAGTGGCCAGCATGCTCCCCCTGTTCCTGAGCGCAGCCCAAAGCGCCAGTCCATGAGCCTCGAGCTTGGCAATGCCGACGAGGAGGGCCAGGACGACGAAGACGACACGCAAGTGAGCTTTACGACCAAGCAGAACCGCATGCTGGACCTGCAGCTCGGCGATCTTAACCTTGGTGACGATTCGAATGACCTCAGCTTCGGGCTGGACAAGGAGTTTGATCACATCATTGAGTCGCAAAAGGTACGAACTCTTTTTCCTATTCCTCACTTCGCCATATTCCCGAAATCAACAGCTGCTGTTGCGAACGCAGCTTGTCAAATGTCCGGTGAAGGCTTTGTCTACCGGCACAGTTTTGCTAACGAGAATGTCCACGAACAGAAAGGATACTTGATGCGCGAAAACACCAAGGTCGTTGTCGCAAGCAGTCGCCAGTTCAGCGACGAGAAGCCTCCTACTCCTACCGAGGCTACAAGCGAGGCGGCTGTCAAGCCTGTTTCTCGTAAGACGAGCGCCGAGCGCAAGCCTGCCTGGACAAAAGAGCCTTGGAATGGCAAGCCTCGCAGGAAGAGCATCCGAACGGCATCTGGTCGTCGCACTCGCACCTCCGAGGGCCCGGCTCCGCCTCTGCCTGGCCAAGAATCTGCTGTCGCTGGCGGCCTGGATTCTGTCGCTGAGCAGGGAGATAACGGTGAGCCTGAAGAAGGTGAGGAGCGTGGTCTGGTCTTCGTCAAGGTTGTTGGGGTCAAGGACCTCGACCTTCCCCTGCCAAAGCATGAGCGTACCCATTTCCAGTTGACACTTGACAATGGTCTGCACTGCGTCACAACGTCATGGCTAGAGCTCGGCCAATCCGCTCCCATCGGACAAGAATTCGAGCTTGTCGTCATGGATGACCTTGAGTTCCAGCTTACACTGCAAACCAAGTTGCAGCCTCCAGCGGTGCCCCAGGTTGTCGCTGCGCCTACCGCTAAGGCGGTCAACCACAAGAAGTCACACTCCGCCTTCCGCAACCTCCTCTCATCGCCAAAGAAGAGGAAGGAGCAGGAACGCAAGGCTCAAGAGGAGGCTGATCGCATCGCTCAACAGGAGCATCAAGAAGCCCAAGCTGCCGCCAAGCGTAATCAAAAGGCCACCGCCTGGGATCTTCTCCACGACCTTGTCGGACCCGACGGATCTTTCGCCCGTGCCTACGTTTGCCTCAACAACCACGAGAGCCAAGCTTACGGTCGTCCGTTGACCGTTGACATTCCCTGCTTCAACGAGTGGGCTGTCGACAACACCGGCGGCAGCAGTGTCAAGAGCAAGCGCGGAGGTGTCGTTCGCCGTCCCCCTTACCGGGTCGGCAAACTGACTCTTCAGCTTCTGTATGTCCCCAAGCCCAAGAACGCAAAAGATTCGGATATGCCCAAGAGCATGAACGCTGCTATTCGTGAGCTCAAGGAAGCGGAGCAGGTCAAGGACATCAGCTTCGAAGGCACATTGAGCCAGCAGGGCGGAGATTGCCCGTACTGGCGACGCCGTTTCTTCCGCTTGGAAGGTACAAAGCTTACAGCTTACCACGAGTCTACACGGCAACCGCGTGCTACCATCAATCTGGCCAAGGCTTCCAAGCTCATTGATGACAAGAGCGCCCTTCAGCAACCTTCGGCGACAAAATCTGGTGGTCGGCGCAAGTCCGGTTTCGCTGATGACGAGGAAGGCTACATGTTCGTCGAAGAAGGCTTCCGCATCCGTTTCGCCAACGGTGAGGTCATCGACTTCTACGCTGACAGCCGCGAACAAAAAGAAGCCTGGATGAAGGTGCTCTATGAGACTGTTGGCAAGGACATTGCTCAGAACAAGGGCTGGGCTGCCATGGTTCTAGAGAAGGAGCGCAAGGAGAAAACTACACGGTCACAGATTGGCGCACCAATGTCGCCAACCAAGTCGCATCCCGTGCCAAATTCACCGAACGTCAACCGCCGGCCTTCTCACGCACGCACCCAATCCCACGACATATTAGGCTCCGTCAAGTCAACTCCATCAAGTCCTGTCAAGGGGCACGCCCGCACACAGTCGCATGCGCCTACTCCACCTCTAAAGGACGTTCGCATGTCGCACGCACCGCCCCCACGGCCGCGCACCCAGGAGTCAGGGAAGACGGGACGTAGAGAGCAGGTTCGATCGATGATTTTCTAGTCTTCCCTTTTATCTTCATCGTCGATTCCACTCATCTACTTTCTTTTGATCGTTCACTTACTTACTGGCTTTTCTTTGCGTTTTAGCTTCGCCAATACTCTACTCTTTCGCACCGACTAAGATTGGGGTTTTGGAGGCGGCGACAGGGGAGGAGAAGTTTGAAAGGATTGGGTGCTGCGCATCCGTTTTCCGAGCCAAACACGCCAATGCGATGAGCTTGGCATTTGAGTACATTCGCGCGGAGCCGCGGAAAAGTCGAGGGAGCCTTGCTGCTTTCGTTTCCTTGTATCGTGTCTTGTCATTGTTCTTGTCACTGTATGGCGCAGGCTGGCGTTGTTTTATTTCTGGAGTTGGAGGCTATGGTCTTATGATACTCTGCATAATGATTGAAGGAGCGATGAAGTTCATGGAGTATGAGCAGCAGTTGTATAAGGCGGATGAGAATATAACATGACTTCTAAAACAACTATGTCTCTTGAGTGACTGAACGGATGCAGCTTGGATTCTGAGTGATGTTCGGATATGTAGCATGATAAATTGTGACATCAGCGTGCGCTGTGGTCTATGCGGCTGTAACAGCATACCTAGCACAAAGCATCTTATCGAAGCGGAAAATTTGCAAAAGCGTTCTAGTAATATTAAAGTATCGATTCTGCCAGCCTCTGGCTTTCCCAGCACGTTAATGCGTGGTGGTGATTTTCCGTACAAGTAGCATGATCTTACTCGGACATGAAAACCAGACATTATTTGCAACGCTCACCCAGGCAAACTTCATAACATTAGACATCAAACGGTACACGCATGTCACTACCTGCATATCTCTATTGTTTTTACAAAGCTAGATCGATTGTCGAGCCACATGAAAATAGATAGGTAGAGGAGCAGCCTTTTCGCATCACGAGAAGGGTCAAACTGCGACACGACAATAGCTCATGTCGTGCAACGGAGTACTTGCGCATCATATATATAGCACGAGCAAACAAATGGCAGGTGACATGTCAGAGTATGTTCCGTCTGTGAGTGTCGCATACTCGTCCGTCTCAACATTTTGTCCTTTATTCATCATTCTTTTCTTCGCGTACGAACGAAGGGTTGAAGTGCGTGGGCGGAACGTCAAGTGCCAGTATCGTGATATGCATCCGATATAGACGATACCTGTACGTTTCGTCGGCATAACGAGAACCAGGAGTGCGACTACGTTTCTGGAAGCTCCCTATCTCGAACCACCGGAAAGCATCGCTTTTTATAGCACAGCCGGCCTTCCTCGCTGCAACGGTCCGCGCGACGTGCTTGTTATGGGTGCATCGCATTCCACTCCCCCGCCTCTCGTCGAAGTCAACGCTCCTGGAGGAAAAGTCCTAGTCCCGCCTGGTATGTAAACGTCTTTCATTCTACTCTACCTATATCTCACCCGTTTGTCCTTTCCTACGTATCGTCCCATACTTACTCCTCTCAACAGGGACAGCATTTACCGTCCATCCACCATCATACGCACGCTCAAGATCCGATCCGTACACACGCGGTCCAATCTACGCACCCCGTCCACTACCCTATCGTGGCGGACGTCAGTACCAACGTCCGCAAAACCAATTCTACCCTCACTACGGAGGGCCAGATATAGACATCTCAGAGGGGAGTGATGAGAGCGAGAGCACAGACCTGAACATGATGGAAAGCATGAGCCCAAGAGGTATGAGACGCCAGATATCCAAGGGCTACCCGGGAGGTATCATGGGCGGTGGTGGAATGCCAGGTATCGGACGCAGGGGTGGGGTAGGGGGTTTCGAAGGCATGGATCCGAGACCTAGGTCTGCGCCTGAGATACAGATGGGTGGCTACGCAGGTACAGGCGGTATGCCGATGGGTATGCCTGCTGGTCCCAGAATGGGAGGTATGGGAGGTATAGAGGCTATGGGTGGCATGGGGATGGGGATGGGGATGGGAATGGGCCCGATGGGAGGTATGCAGCCGCCCGGCATGCCTCCAGAATACACGTCAAATCCAGCTCTGCCTGGATTCGGTGTTGGCGACGGCATGCGAGGCGCAGACATGAACCCGTATGCAAATAATGCGGGAGCAGCAGCACCCAGCCAGTCATCATCATCAAGAAGTAGCCCCGACTCACCTCAGCCCAGACGGCGAACCGACTGCAAAACACCAAAACACTACGAGCACATCCCAAAGGGTGCATACGCCAGCGCAGAGAAGCCTGGACGGAAATCGCGCTCCCGCGTGGACCCACAAACGTCAGCCCGTCTAAACCGCGGACAACCTTGGAACAAGCAGGTTGGCCCCTCAGGGGGCGAGTTGCTTGGGGGCGATGCCTTCCTCGACGCCTGTGTCTGTACTATAGCTTGCAACTGCAGGAAAAGCGAGCGCGTCATATACCTTTCACGCAATGATCCTCGTAAAGGCAACGACTACTCAGACGAGGAGGACTATACCTACGGTAGCGGCGAGATCAGGTACATACTAAAAACAGATCTAGGCAAAGACTGTGGAGATCACTCGGGCTGTAAGAAGAAGAGTGAGAGCAGCGACAGTGAAAAGGAAGAGAAGAGCAAGAAGAAAAAGAAGGAGAAGAAAGAGGAGAAGAAGCGGAAAGAAGAGTTTGATGAGTTCAAAGAGGACATACTAGAAGCGCTTAATGGATTGCAAGACCTCAAGAAGGATAGCCAGCAACGAGATAAGGGGGAGAGCAGCTCCGCAAGACAACCTTTCGGAAAGGCAGCAGGCATAGCACCGAGTGCATTCTTGATGAACGACGTGAATATGGATCCACGAGTGGCTCAGCAGATGGGCGTGATGAACGTTGATCCGTACGGCGCGGGTCGGATGCCACCTGGCATGGCTGATCCAACAGGTAAATGGCGCATGCATCCTGGCATGGAACTAGGTGGAATGGGCGGCGGCATGGGCACTACTGGCTTGGGAAGCTTTGAGAATGACATGGGTGACATGGATGACATGGGAATGATGGGAAATCCATATATGCAAGCTGGCATGATGAACAAGAAGGTTATGCGACCAAACTTTATGTCGCATCGTGGGGCCAAGGCCAGCAGACAGTTTAGCAACGGCGGCATGAGAATGAACTTGGACATGGACCCGATGGCCGCAATGTACGGCAGAGCCATGGGAGGTGGCCGCGGAGGCATGATGATGATGGGTCGTGGACGTGGTGGTGGTGGTGGTGGAGGCAGACGGGCCCACCTAGAGTCGGAGTCTGATGATTTCGATCTTGCACCCGGGCCTTCGATGCGGTCAGACATGCGAGATCAAGCTGGCCGTAACTGGGCCGGTGAGTATGACCGTTCCCAGTGTGATATCGATGGGTATACTGAAATCATGTTAGGACGTGGCAGCAGGAGACCAGGTGTTGAGGACAAGGATATCCCAATCAGGCGAGACTTCAGAGGCAGTCCGCTTGCAAGGGATACCGGTAGTCAGGATCGAGGCAAGCAGGCCCGAGTCGATACAGATGATGACGATGCTTGTTGAAAATACGACAGCTCGCTCTTGAAATACAGTTCTTCAAGGGTGAGCAACGGCACGGAAAACACTAGTGAGCGTCTGCGCAAGATTCGCAGACCAATCGTTGCGCAGAACTAAAATTTCTTTTCTGGGCGCGTCACGTTTCGCTATAAAGTCGATCATCGCAGCATAATTCAGACGCCCCGTTTCGCGTGGTTGAGAGGTTGGGTACTGAAACATGTCGATCCGCGGACGCGGACGCATCACCCCTCTCGTTGCTGTGGCAGGGGCGGGGTTGAACTGGCTGGCAAATGCAGGCTGCAGCAGTGCCGAGAACGTTGCAGCATCGGGCTTGCTCAAGCTTGGCTGCATTTTTACATGACCAACCTCAGTGTTGGCACGACCCGTGTCAACAATATTGGTACGCCTTATCAGCTCCTCTTTGAAGACCGGTTGAGGCGTCAGACTCACTTTTAAGTGTTGGGCAGCCACAACCCATGCAGCTGCAGCTCAAAAGGGCCTGTATTGGGCATTCACAATATAATGGTAGCAAAGCATTGTCCCTCGCAGCAGACGAATGACGGAAGTGGCATGCAGCACTGGCAAGCAAGAACATGCGCGAAACAAGTCGTCATATAGATATCATTCGTTAACTGAGCTAGCCTTCTAAGATGAGCCGCGTGAAATTTGTTGCAATGTCGCATGGCAGCCGCCATGGAACCAAAATGGATCTCTCGTGAGACCGCCGTCATGATGACATGGGCGTGTATGAGATCTATCGTAGGATTATGTCCATTTCAAGCATAGATCTTCCCGATCTGTGAGTGTAGATGCCTACATGACTGAATGCCAACCGACCAACTCCTCGCTTGTAACGCACAGGAAGTGAAGCAGAAACCATGGAAACCGAACTCCAAGAAAATGGGAAAGAAAAGGGAGTTTGTGGTCGTGGACAGGCCGCAGCCGGAGTGTCGTGCCGTGCCAAGTCGCGTGACGGATGCGCTCAGTGAACCATTACAAGAGACCGATTCAGGGAGATCCACCTGACTAGTCTCTACGGGGCGCACCAGCCGAGTCCGGTGGTAGCAAGGCCGGCGGCGCTTGCAAGGCGCTTGCCGCGTTCGTTGAGACTAAGAATCAGCAACTTCTTCTCTGCCCAGAAGTTCTCAAAGGCATTGATATCGTCGGAGGAGAGGGCACCCTTAGCGCGCTTAGCCTCCTGCCACTCTGTGTCGACCTTGTAAGACTTGTGACGTAGACGGGGAAGGGCCTCAGTGCGCAGGTGCGACAGCTCCGCGGCATACTTGGCATCGTGCGACCTAAGCGGCGTGGAGAAGGAGCGCTCACGTGAGCGAGACAGCTCTGGGGGGCCCAGGCTGATGGGTGAGCCAGGGCACATGATCTGAGATCCAGATACGCCCGAGAAGGCCGGAGTCGTAGGCGAGGCACTTCCTGACTGGGAGGCTGTTGACGCACTGGTGAGAGGCGAGGAAGAGTCAGAGTGGAAGACACTGCTCGCGTTGCTGACTGTGCGGAATTTTGGGGGAGGGAGTTCGTCGAGGTGAACCAGAAGCTCGTCTCCAGTAGACTTGGGGTCGACTTCGAAGCTGTCAAAGTGCTGGTCGAGACGCGCGAAGCCTAATTCAGTTGGCATATTGAATCAAGTGCACAGAGGATGGTTGGACTCACCAGTCAGAACAGCGGCACCTGCACGCTGAACATCGGTCAGGCTAGATTGGACTTGCTGTGGAAGACGGTCCCAGAGCTGCTGGGGACAGTTCCACTGGCGCAAGTGAGAGGGGTCGTAGCTGAATGCATCACCGTCCTTGGGGCAGACAGTGCGAGCAGCATCTACGCTCGAGGCACTGCGTGAGAGGCAAGCAATTGGCTTGCGACTCGAGTTGCGGCGCGATGTTGGGATAGGGTCATGATAGACAGGGTGGGGAGATAGTGGAGCAGCAGCCATGGCGGTAGTGTAGTATGTCGAGTAGGTCTGTGTGGAGTTTTTGGTCGACAAAGAGTGGAGGTTGAGACTCGGTAGCGGATTGCGGGGTGCACAGCAACGAGTGGTGGCGGCAAAGACTCAAAGGAGCGTGAGTGGTATTTGTAGAGAGCGACGGGAATCTTCTAGACAAATATTGATTGTGTGAGGTGAGGTGGTGGTGGAGGTGGAAGGGCAAAAGATCGCGGAAGCGCTGGTGATCGAAGGTCTTAGCGGAGTAAACAGGGCGAGGTGTGGAGTCGAGGCAGGGGTGTGCGGGCACTTTGCGGGCGGCGTTGGTGCGTGTGCTGGTAGTTATGGGAATCTACGGCCCAAAGGCACTTTCCCATGTAGCTTGACGGAGCGACTACGTCAATCCAGGGTGCAGAGAGCTGCACAGGCTGAGGAATCGGGGATGCCGCGAGTCCAAGGGTACAAAGCCTGTCTGCCTGGACGGTGAAAGGGGGGGCGAAGGGGGCGGGTAGGCTGTGGCACTGTGGTTGGTGAGCCCAAGTGCCCAGGAGCTTGACAGTGGAAATGCGGGCTACAGTGACGCAGGGAAAACCGCTGTGCGTGCGCGGACAACGAAAAAAGGTGCTAGGGCGAGATTCCCAGTCCTTCGGGTTCATGGCTGCCCACCTGCAGTCGCTGGCTGCACGGCATGCCCGCCACGCTATCGCGGCGCAAGAGCATCCCAAAACGAACGTGAATGTCTCGGCGTGTCTAGAAGCTGCGCCGAATATTGCTCTGCTGCTGCTGAGGTGGGCTGACGCCAAAAAAGAAAAAAACTCGTCAGCCAACTTACATGATACGTCACTGGGCCGTCGCTTCCTTGCGGTTTCGGGCTGATCCGGAACCAGGTGGGCTTGGGGGCGAGGCGCAGGCTCGAGGGATGCCGGAACCAGCCACACACCGACGCACACACTGAAACCGTCCAAGTGTGAGCCTTGAGGAGAGAGAGGCGCGTGCAGACGGCTCGAGAGGAATGCTCTACGACGTCTTTTTAGTACTCGCGTTTCAAGTTTGACCATCAGCTGACTGCGGTACATATGTACATGGAGGCCCGGCGCCAACTTACTGCAGTAGCGTAGCGATAGCTTTGGCGGGGGAAGTCGCGTTAGCCGAAGTCTCTGTCAGAGCGCAGGAGGAGCGACACACGGCGAGATGGCTGTGGACGACTTGTGTCGAGCTGCGCGCTTTTGTATCAGCGCCCGAGTTTGGTCTTCCTGGCCTGGGGTGCGCGCGGATGCGAGAATTTTCAGCTCGACCTCTCTGGTTCCGGCCCCACAAACTCTATCTCCTTCTGAATTGTGGTCTGCTTGTCGTCAGCACGCGTTCAACGACGTATCGTCTCCAACCGATGCCTGGTCGACCAAACGAGCACGCCAGACAACGCAATCATGTAAACAGACACACCACACCACACATCAGCTCCAGCGAGCTGCATGCCCTGGGACGCTTTCACATGCATGTCTTAGGATAGTAGTATTGCTTAAGTACTACCACCACCACTGTTTGCTGTTCGCGTGGTCAATAGACGACGCGTCTGAGAGCCACGTTGCCGAACTCTTCCAGATTGGCATAGCCCGCACGCGTCCCAGAAAACCCCTCATCACGGTACATCACGCTTTCATGCTAAAGTCGTCGCGCGACTGGTTGACTACTCGAGCCTGCGTTGTGTGCTGTTAGCATCATACAGAGGCATGTGAAAGTCGTCGCACCTTTGGATCAAGTGCACGCCCGAAGCCGTCTCGACCATGCCGCTCACCTGGCCCTTCTCGAGCTCAAAGGCAGCCTGTTCAAACTCCTTCTGCATGTCGCCCCTGCCAAAGAAGCCCCTGGTGACGTTAGTGTCTCTCTCCACGTCTTCAACGCCGCAACCTCTTACAAGTCTCCTCCTTTACGAGCGCTGCTGCAATCTGACTCGGTAGATGCAAGTTCCGACAGAGATTTGGCGTTGGGGTCATCCGCTCCCTGCTCATACGCCTGGATCTGCTTGTGGTAATTCTCAATCATTGTCCGCGCCTCTTCGACTGAGCGCGTAATCTTGGGCTCTCGCCAACTAGCTGGGCGTCTGCTGTCACGGTGCTTGACAAGGAGATGGGCGCATCGGATCTTGCCCTCAGTCCCTGCGACGGGTGCCGGCGCGACGCCCTTGGAGCTGTGGTGGGCAGCCATGTACGCCTTGAGCTTGTCCGGGTCGGTTCCCTGCGGTGGTTCCCATCGCGAGTCTTTTGTCTGGGCGTGGAAGTAGTAAGGGAGGTTCTTCGTGTTGGAGCGGCGCACCTCCCATCCTTCGGGGAGTCCAGTCTCGGCGGTCGACTATGACGCGTGAGTTTGTGCACGAGGTGGGCTGAGACGACAGGCGCAACACTCACCATTTTTGCTAATAATCTACCTGTATACGTAGGACGGGGTCTGGTATGGTAGAGCGCAAGTAGTGCAGAGCTTGACAGGAGTCTTCGCACGGATGTTGTACGGGCAGCGTGGAGCGACGTCTGGAATTGCAGGCGGTGGACAAGGCGATCGGCGCTCCAAGGTCGACAATGCGGGGGCGCCTTCCAAACAACGAGCGCGGCTCTGCACCGCAGCAACCAACAGCACCCGCGAATCAAGACGGGTGGCCCGCGCTCACCGACGTGACTCTGCCTCGACTCTTGCATCCACACGTCTTTCTCGATACACTTTTTTCGACTTTTCTCGACACGCGCAATATCACGACCGACACGACTGCACTCGCTACACAAGCGCACACGGATTACGACCTTTACACCCACCGTCCTCGCACTCAACATGGCATCCCCAGCAGCACAAATGGGAGGCTCCAAGGGCGGCAAGGAGCCCATTCTCTTCCGCTTCTGCTCAGAATGGTGAGCAGCCTGTCAGCGTCGCCTGCGACAAAGATGATTGCTGACCAAGCCCAGTTCCAACTTGCTGTTCCCCCGCGAAGACAAGTCCGAGAACAAGCTGCTTTTCGCCTGCCGCACATGCAGCTTCACCGAAGAAGCGCCCTCGTCCTGCGTTATGCGCCACGAAATCGCGTCCACAGTCGGAGCCACAGCCGGTGTCACCGCCGAGGTTGCTCAGGATCCCACGGTTGGTTACTCCCTGTCTGATGCCCAAGCTGCCCAGGCCGCTCTTTCTGAGGAGATGCCCTGCTGCACCATGTGTGGCATGCCCATCCTGTGCCAGGAGTGCGGCGAGGAATCGGCTCCTGGCTTTGCGCTAGAGGCCGAGGACGAGGACCCGCAGGCAGAGCGTCCCCAGCAGGAGATGCGCGAGGAGGATGACCTGTTTGAAGACTATGACGACGACTGCGATGAAGACATGTGGGACGAACCCACGTCTTGAAAGCGCCCTCGCAGCCTGCGTCCCCTACCAGTACAGTTGCTTGCTTGCTCTTGAGCGTGCTCGCTGACTGTACCTGCGTCTAGTTACCGCGTATCCAGAAACAATGCACAGAGTGCGGCGAGAATGAAGCCGTCTTCTTCCAGTCGCAGCAGCGGACCGCCGAGACGGGCATGGTAAGTATCTCGGTCATGTTCACGAGCTGTTCTGACTTGCTTAGGCCCTTTACTATGTGTGCGCCGGATGCGGTCATGTCTCGCGCCCGTCGGACAGCTAGGAGGAAGACGATAGGCAATGCATGTAGCCGGCGTTTAATCTCACAACATTTTACTGCGAGGAGTTCAGGAAAAAGCGGTCTTCAGATACCCGTAGGTATAGTTTAGTGGCATACACATAATGTTACATTCCAAAGCGCTCCATAGACTCCCAAAAATGCATCTTTCATCCCACAGCCATGCCGTCATCCGTGTTATTGGACCAAGCACACGGCATTACACGTGCATGGGCGCCAGCGACAGGATTTTTGACCACTGTTTCTGCCTCAGTTCCGCCGCAACGACACCACTGACTCTGGACCCAATCGGTTCCCCGGCCTTGTTGATCAGCACGCAGGCATTGTCGTCGAACTTGACTACACTGCCATCCGGGCGCTGCCACTTCTTCGCTGTGCGTACTACAACCGCGTGCCGTACATCTCCTCGTCGTACTTTGTTGGCTGCGCTGATGGAGACGCTGTTACCGGTTTCCGGGCCGAAATTTCGCTGCTTCTTTACGACGACTACTATGCGGTCGCCTGCTTCCATCAGCCTTTGTTCCGAGCATGACTCGCCTGCCACAGTCTGCTAGACGTACCGACTTTCGCGGGGCGTTTGGATCGCAGGACGTTGACACATTCGACTATGGCGGCGCCCGAGTTGTCGATGCAATTTACGAGGGTCTAGAAGGGCGGATATATCAGTCCTTGCTCTGCCCGCCTTGATCGCCGGATGCGGCACACCTTTAATTGAATCATCCTGGGTGCCTGCTTTTGTTCTGTGATCCCGCTTGCGGCTGCCTGGCACGATGCGCGCTGTGCTGTGGTTGTGCAGTGGGTGATTGTCTAGGTCGGCAACATCAAAGTTGCAAGTTGGTGGTAGTGTCGGGCTTTCTCTGGCAGTTTGGCGGCTTGCGCCGTCGTCCCCCCAGTCTTCTCGCTTATGCTTTCACCCCAGCGCAAGTGCCTATGCGCGTCTCCATAAGCAGGGCGGCTGAGTACAGGGATATCGAGCGCGGCGAGCCTTGTCGAGGTCACTCACTCCCGCACACACTTGTCGGGTGAGCGGTTGCGCCCGTCGCTCTTTCCTCTCCTTGCGCGCGTCGCTGCTGTTGTCCGGGACGCTGCTTCTCCTTTCGTGTCCCTGTCATTGCACTTTGACGGTGAATGCGTTGTCGTTTGCGCTCCTGGCTACAAGCACGTCACTCACTTTCGCCCTACCAACCACCCCTTTAATCACGAAACCCGACGACTCCCCACGATCTCTACGACCCACGGCTGCGTGCGCATATTCGCTCGGCCGCACTTCACCACCGCGTCGCGCCATCATGGCGCCCTCGACCAAACTCACGCTCGACAAGCTTGCCACCTTTGACGATATCATCACCGACGCGCTTGTCGACAAACTGTACTTCTGGGCCAAGATTCGCAAGAACAGAGGCGGCCGGTTTACGGGATCAAGAGGGCTGCATGAGGAGGATGTTGCCGACATTATCCGGCAGCACGTTGTCTGGGAGAAGGACCCGGCAGAGGCTGTGCACAAGTTACTGCAGCTGCCAGGACTGCGCCGGTTCGTCAACAGTCTGAAGGATGAGCGGGATCAGGACCAATTCAGACGGCATCTCCGGAGATACGTCAACATCTACATGTCGGATTGCCAATTCGAGGTCACCACCACCAACCGCTATATGATTACTGAACACGAGGCGGCAATCACCGCGCGGAAAGACATCAACCCCCGCGAGGAGATCAAGTACTTGACCGGGGTGCAAGTGGCAATGACAGAGGAGCAAGAGAAAGTGTTGGAGTTGGCGCGCAAAGACTTCAGTTTGGTGATTTCCAGTAGGAAGAAAACGCGCTCGTTGTTCCTGGGTCCCGCGCGCTTCGCCAACCACGATTGCGACGCCAATGCAAAGCTCACAACCAAGGGCTACGACGGCATGCAGATTGTTGCAGTGAAACCTATTCTCGAGGGAGAGGAGATTACGGTTTCCTACGGTGAAGATTACTTTGGTGACGATAATGAAGAGTGCTTGTGTAATACTTGCGAAAGTCTCCAGCAAAATGGCTGGGCGCCCATGAAACGAGTCGAACTCAGCGACGCCGACAACGAAGACGACGCGCAGATTGCAGACGAAGGGCATACAGACGACATTGCCTCCGAAGCCATCTGCTCTTCCACCAAGAGGCCGCGAGACGACTCAGCAGACGAGGATCTTTCGCGCGACTCGACGCCAGCCCCGAAACGTGCAAGATTCGAGCAAAAGAGTTCACCGAACAAGCAGCACACATCCAACCTGCTTCGAAAAACGACGCTCAAGAAGGCGCATAGCACATCCTCGTTGCGCCAGGAACTCCCAGTATCGAGCGTCGAAGACCCGGCGACCAATTTGCACGAATTGCCAGAAAAGTCGCCCGAAAATCGCCACCAGCAGCGTGAGGGCCTTCTGACAGTGAACACGGATTTGATCAGCTCATCACGGGAGCCATCGCCGCAGTCATCCATGGCGGCGGCCTCGCCCAAGTCGACACATTCGTCTACAGACGCCACGTCAATAGACGAAGACCACGCACATGAGGTCAGCGATCACAGGGAGAAGGTCGACTCTCAGACGATACAGGATCGCCCAGCGCTTGGGGTGGCCATAGTGAAGGAGGAAGTTACTACGACAACGGTAAACGCCCCGTGGCCCTCCCCACCTGCAGACGAAGACGCATACATGTCCGATCTCAGCGAACTTTCTGAGAGCTTCGAATTTGACGACGTGAACCAGCAGATTGTCAAGCGCAAGCCTCGACCCACACTACGCACGACACGGTCCAAGTCACGCTTCGACGTCCAGAACCGCGTCGGGACGCCCATCACGATTGAAGAGGGGGACGAAGCCGAGTACGTCGAGAACACGCGAAAGCCAGGTGACTATATGACATCAAACGCTCTTCTCTCAGCCAAATACTCCAAGTGGGTTAATTGCCA
This sequence comes from Alternaria dauci, assembly GCF_042100115.1. Lineage (NCBI taxonomy): Eukaryota > Fungi > Ascomycota > Dothideomycetes > Pleosporales > Pleosporaceae > Alternaria > Alternaria dauci. The sequence goes on from NC_091275.1 coordinate 2,261,239, forward strand.
CACATGCGACACAGACTTCGTTCAGCAAGACGGCTACAACACGCGTAAAGATTGCCCACGATGCGAACGCCATTCGAAGCTCTACGGCTTTCCCTGGCCCAAGACTGAAAGAGAAGGCAAGCACGACAAAGAGGAGCGTATACGCGACCACCGCACCGTTCATCGCTTCGTCGACCCGGATGAAGAGCGCCAGCTGAAGCGCGATAAGACTAAGAAGGTCATCCGAGAGCATATCCGCGAACGCTTTTCAACGCCGAGGAGCGCGAGAGATACTATGAGCTCGAGTATAGAGGTTGATAGCGGGAGAAAGAGGAGGCGCGTGAGGAAGACAATGTAAACTCATTGGTTTTCCGGGCTGCATACATTGGATCATAAAATAAGAGCTGAGACATGGACTGGTCTTGTACACTACACGATTTCGACATGAATTTAGGCCCAGGCCTTGTGCTTGGGCACTTATCGCGCCGAAGAGAGGACTATAGCGACTCGTTTGGGAGAGGAAGAGCACGCGTGCGTTGCCTTTATCGATTTGGTCTACACTTTTGCGTTGCGCGCGTATCATCTTTGGGTTATATACTTCTTCGTCATCTCCACTGCATTTCAGAGGGGCATGCATTTGCATACAAGCAGCGGCGTTACATTCAACATTCAGCATTCGGGGTCCTTGCACTGTACGATACCATAGGATACGAGAATCACGTTATAGAACGAGACAATTCCTGATACCTCGATGCATGCTCTGTGGCTGATCAAATCGTATAGGGAATGGAAATAAGTGAAAGGAGAACCGCAAATCGCAATCGTTTCCCTGTGATCCAGAGTATATGAGTTTGTTCGTTTGCTTCCTTCTTTCATCACCTGCGAACTATTTTATTACAAGTCCTCATTCACTTCTGCGTCTCCTTGTCCCGCTCAACCCCTAGCCATCGTAAGTGTCCCTGAACCATGTGCATGTGAGATGTACGCTGACTTGGTAAGTCCGCATTTAGTATCTAACAGCATGCCCGAACAATCCAAACTCTACATAGTCTTCTGCGAAAAATCAGGCGATCCTCTCCCGACCATACTGTACCAGTCTCATAGTTTGAGTGAAGCAGACCGTTACTTAGATCAGCACGTTACGGATTTTGACAGAGAGTACGTTGTTACAGGCGGAGCGACGAATGCTGATTGGCTAAGAATGTTTCGCATAGAGAATTGGATAACTTGCTCTATACATGGCACGAAAATGGATGTCTGGGTGGAGTGTGCAGATATCGTGGGCGGATGCTTTGAGAATATCAAAAGCGGTGCAGATGGGGTGAGCGGAATACGCAAATTGATTGCCCAGCACGTTGGAGATGGGAAAGCTCCTGATGCATCATAGTTTCAAGACCTAAGCAACAATTGTTTTTTTTTCAATCAGAGGGTCGGGAAACAATGTCTAGTTGGTTTGCTACCACCCTCGTGCTTCTTGCCGCTATTCAAAACGACCATGTCTTTGCCTATCTTGAAAGAGAAGTCGGATATACCTCTATTTCTCGTCCCGGATCTCTCATGTCAGGCCAACGACCCAAAGCTTACTTGATCCTTCGAAAACTAGATGAACAAGCAGACTCTGAGGTACTCTACATGTTCCATGACCCGAATTCAGCACAACTATATCTACGTGCAAATGTCGTAGGCGAGAGATACGACGTTTTAAACATGGTCATAGACAACGGACTACAGAAACTCCATCTTCACGATCGGTATACGTTTCGCGAGATGGATGTTTGGGTGGAAACTGTGAATATCATGGATACGTGCTTGATGGATAATATATTTAACGGTGTAGAGGGAGCCCAGGGGCGGGTAGAAGATTTCTGGGCGCCAGTTGACCGTGAGACATTTCAGAATAGATTTGTAGGTTGAATTTCGTCAGCGGGGATATTATTGTTGCTAGTGGTGCTGGTGTGCTCTTTGTATGCCACAATCTCAATATGCTCTTCCAAATTAACGTTTACAGATGACACTTCATCCAGTGTATTCGTGCGGTATGCTTGACGCCCGATATATATGAAGTAAAACGAACAAGACTTGGCAGTGTCTAGGGCGTATGAAATACCACAGATAAAGCCTTACTTTCACGTCTTGATTTGTCAGGCTACGGTTGATTAATGTCATGGTGTCCCAAATATACCTTGTCATAAAAGAGTACCCACATATCGAGCTCGACGACAAAACCGCGTTATAAATAGAACTCGTTGCTGCCCATCACAGCCTCGATAGCGCGTGCAGACAGTTAGATCTGAATACGATGACGTGGTCCTCAAAGACACATTCGGAGAAGCCTTTCAGTTCTTTGTCATAAACAGTCCTCCTAGAAGAGCTACTCGAGCGTTGTATCTGGAGGCTATACAGCTGGGGAATGATTGGAATGAATACGAAGATTGATGGCAGTACCATGCTTATATTATCTAACCTCATCGTAGAAGATCTTGTCAGCTTCCAGATTTTCGTACGTGCTCTCCGTCCCCTCGAACTTGTTCCTCAAATATACGCTCCTAAATTTGCCAACACGCTCGTCTTTTGCTTCGAAGACCAAGTCTTCTGGATCGTGTATCTCAATCTTCTGGTCTACATGCACATTCTGGTCTTGTGAATGCACGTTGATGAGACCTGGTATAGCCATTGTGTGCTTCATACGCTCCTGAACCGTGGCATTATCGGGCGAGTGAAATATGAAGTAGAGCAGCTGAGTCTCTGGGTGGCGATAGAAGGTGAAGCTGGGTTTGTCATCTGGAAGTGTCGCTGCGACATGTTCAGGGATCAAGCCGTTCTTGATGTAGTTCAGTTCGAGAGTTTCGGTGGCGACGTCAACGAACTAGGAAGATTAGCGATTGTACTGACCGTGCATATTGTCATGAATACCTACGATCTGCACGGCTGTACATGGAGCATGTAGCTCCGTAAATGCATCCAGAGCTTCAGAAGAGATCTTGTTCTTCATGCGACGATCGCAAAGCCGACATTTATTCTTCCTGTATCCTACGTCTTTCAAACCACTCTTGCTATGCTCAGAGCAACCACAAGACTCCTTTTTATCGCATTGGGTGCTTGCGGTACCGAATGAGATAGCATCCGCATCTCGTTCTACCCAGGATCGAGCGTCCGTAATCTCTGCGATTTCCTTGCATATAATCGAGCATGATATGTGCCCTGCACCAAGTTGTTGTACGACACTATGTCTGCATTCGAGGAAAAGTTTTCGAAGTTCTTCCTCAACACGGAACGGTGCATATGTGATGAATGTGAGTGAGTCGCCTCGGCGGAGAACGATATAGGCCGGTTTCGATATATCGAGGTTGCGTTCAAGCTCGTTCAACTGTAACTGGAAAGACCCATGATTCATACGTATAGGCGCATAAGCTTCGAGGCTGTTGTCTACTAGATCGAAGGGAAGGGCGAAGCAGAATCTGTCTTCGATAAAGGCTGCGAAGGCCAACTCTGGGGACAATGTTAGTGGGAAGTGTGGTACGGGGTGTGGTATCTTACCAGCTGAAGGTTCTTCCATCGTTGAGGGTGTTTGTCGTGTCAAGTCCGGTTTGATTCGATTTAACAATGGGAGTACTGTTAGCTGAAATGCGCTGTTACATGGTTGCCTATTGCGGATGTCCGCTGCGAGTCACTATAAGCTCAACGTGCGTCGCTCCTTGCCTTGATATCAAATCCGCTCACTGCTTATCAGGATTGTACGAACCAATGGATCAGGTCGATGGAGAGAGGCGCACATAGACCCCTTTCCGAGAGACTGCCAAAGGTGCGGAATTCCGCTGAGTGCGGAGCTGGTGGCTCATTGCCGGCTACATTTCTTTGAGACTTGCTTTCCAGGTTTGACGTTGGTGCTCCCTATACTTTGCGATCCAGATGTTGTCGCGGACAAAGTGAAGTAGATGATGATGATGATGCAGGTGGTTGGCGTCTTGGTCGCGATAGGATGACGTCGGCCCGCTGGTTCACGATCGAATCGCGCTAGACGCGTCGGTTGTTGGCAGTCGCGCCGTGTGCGACCCCTGATCTAACTATTTCATGTACAGCCTTTTGTTAGGCCCATCATGAATCGGGGCGCCGGAGGATGCGCCAATCGAGGATGGTTCTGGAGACACTAATTTCGTCTGTTTGGTTTTTGTATTTCCGCCTTGATGTCATCACGCCCTCAGCTGCAGCTGTCTGAGATCATTGTCTGCTGTGTATCTTGTGGGAGCAGTAGAAGTAATTCTTACTGATTTGTATGGTTTGTGATACTGGTGAGCAGGAGTGGGTGAAGTGCAGTCTGTAAAATATAAAACAACCTTGGAAGAGTTGCATCAATGCATCTATCGTTACATTCTCCTAGAAACAAAACGGAACTCTGTCTATATACACACCTATGATATCTTATGCGCAATCTGTCCGACCATTTAGCATCTCCGCCACTCCAGCTTCCAAGCAGCGTGTTTGAAATCATACGTCCCAAAGTCACCTTGAATGACTGGTCTAAAGTTAACATTCAAGATACCGGGGTTGCCGTCCACACCAGTACACTTCGACCACTTGAGGTCCGCAGTGCTGCTTCGTACGGTGATGTAATCTTTGATCTCAGAACCGGCGCACGTAAGACCGCCGGTAAGTACACCCTTTACATGATCAGCATGTTATATGTCCTGCCAAAAGTGATAAGACTTACAGTGTTTCCGGCATTTTCACTCCAGAACACCTGCGTGTACGTATCAAGCCCACTGTTCCCCTTCAAATTAACATCGCCGACATAATCAACCTGTCGGACAGCGACCTGCCAGCCAGCACTCGCCCCAGCCGATTGGATGTGTACGGCACAATTGTCTGTTGAGTCGCCTTTGAGCTGCGTGAAGGAGACGCCGGCAGTGTCGCTGAGGGTCGCACTATCTGTTTTCACGGAACCGGAATCATTCGGACATCCTGAGCCAGAGAAGACGATGCGTGTTATTGTTGGAGAAGTAGGTGGAGCGGCTAGGGCTAAGAGCGGAAGGGCGACGACTGAGAAGAGGGACCGCATCGTTGGCGGTGGAGGTGAGGTGGGAACTGGGGTATTGATGGTGCAGCAGTATTTGGAGCGCGGTACAAGTCTCTGAGCCGAACAATGATGAGCTTGATGCGAGGTTAATGTGTATGCATCCGATGCCTTCTCACAACGATCGTGATTTCGCCTTCGTCTTATATGCCCAGCGGCTGCCACTCCAAGCTTTGCTACTAGATCTACATCGTCTCTAGACCACAAATTCTGGCCACCGTATAGCACTCTACCATCTCTTTAGTTCCAATATCTAGTAGCCGTTCCGTCTACTCTCGACTGCATGCTATACATATTTACCCATATTAAGCGAGCTGCAACCCAGGCCTAATAACCCTCGTCTCGGGTATCACCAATGTGAAGGACAGCGAGGTTGGCAGTCGATCGGACCATTCTGGGCTTCCCCGCAATATCGTAAAATGAGGACGACTGGGCTTCTAGAAGGTCGAGATTTGCTGTGAATTTGACTGGGTGGCGATCAGGGTGGCGGTTGAACGTATTGGAGTCAAGAAATAGATTATGTGAGCAGAGGGTTTCCTTGCGTAAAAAGAGCCTTCGTGTTGGAGATTTGAGGGCTGATTCTGGATGGGCAAGCAGCGTGATGCCTAATATTCGTTTACCAAACTCACCATGGTTTTGTAACGTGATTGGTGCATTCAGCAGGAAAGCTGCTTTAAAACTTTTGAGTTATCGCCATATTATCAAGACCATGCGATATATTTTTGTGTAAACAGTAGAATGGTTAGAGACTTGGCAAGAGAATTCATAGCCTTGCGAGAAATTTCACTGCTCACATCTAGCAGAACCGTTGCGCGTCCATGTCTTTGGGCCAGGATCTCTCTCATTCGCCCAATGACTGCACGCCCCCGTGCTGTCCAGTTGCAATGGGTCTGAAAATGGCATGGGTATTCTCGGGATGGATAGAGGTAATCGACTTCAGCATCTTTGGGATACGAATGTTGCACAAGACAGGAAGAGTGCGCGTTGTCGGATGAGGGACAGCCGACGTGATGCAGGTGGGCACGGGGACACCGTTTCGTCAATCCCTGCCAACGCTAATGTAAGCGAGTGACCCCCGACTTCCCGCTGCGCCGAGCTCCATCTATCCTTCATGCCCAGAAGTCATGCTCGAACCTTGGATCTTCATCTCGATATGCGCAGGACGCTCAGAAGATCCTGCGATGCTTGTGCGAGATCCAAGTTGAGCTGCGATCTTCGCACACCCCAATGCTCACGATGTCTCAAGAGGAAAACCAGCTGTGTTTATGCGAACGAGCCGCTTACCCTGTCGCCTCCCGAGACAACAAACTCTCATAACGAAGGTGTCGTCCAGAAAGAATCACTTTCCTCCCCAGTACTATGGATCGATCCTGGAAGTCAAGCTTTCGATCCGTTCGACGCCTATCCAACGACGAGACTACCTCGGGCTCGTGTGCAGCAATTGATCCTTCATTGTAGGTAGCAGAAGTTATACCGCAGTCGACCCAGGGCATCACTCATCATGACTGACCAAGTCTAGTCTTGTCAAACATTGCCTTTCAGTACTATCCATTAGATCTCAAACCAACGTCAAACCCGTTTGTTGTGTCGTGGTGGCCCCTTGCACTGCAAGACCCAGCTCTATTCCACGTCAGCCTTCAGACTGCATCCTTGGATGTTGAGCTGAGAGCTCAGAAAGGCTTTGAAAATTCGGAAGTCCTCATGGCAGATTCCATCTCATTGGTTCGACAACGAGTTAACGACCCGCTGTTAGCTTCTCAAGACGAAACTATGGATTCCGTTGTTACACTCGCCGCTATAGAGGTATACTGGTTTTCTAGACTTGAATATTCATCGCATGTGATCGGCTGACATCTGGTCTTACAGTTTGGCAAAGGCAATACGACAGCTGGCAATATGCACGTTGACGGTGTTAAGGAAATGGTACGATTGCGAGGAGGCATACGTCTTTTGAAAATTACCAGCCCTCTTACAGCACGCATGGTTTCCTGGTAAGTGGTTCAGCTGCTATTCCGCCCTCTGTACATACTATATTAATACTCGCTACTAGGGTTTCACTGATACTGAAGCAAACTCCACAATTCAAGGTACAGGATGATATAGGCCTTGGCGACGGAATAGCACCAATACCTCAGTGGCTCGAACCACAAGCCACCTCTCGAGATCAACTTCCTCCTGGCCTTCTCAATTTCGAGCTGGATCCTTCCATAAACGAGGTATTCCTGCGGCTGCACCATCTATTTCACGTACCACGCGAGCACAAGCTCTCCACCACGGATCTCCATGATTTGACATGCTACCTGCTACACAAGCTCTTGGCCTGGTCGCCGGACAAGTCACAACCTGGACACTCAAGCTTGATTTCAGCATCTCAATGCATTCGATATGCTATAGCGCTGTATATGCTCATCATTCATGGGCCAACTTACTTCTCGCACATGCATCTGCAGTCCTCTCTGGTCACGGAACTCAAAAGGAACATCGAAAGTCTTCTACCTGCATCAGCAATTGCAAATGGACCCCTGGCTCTGTGGATTTTGACCGTGGGGATGGTCGCATCACAGGACGCGTTGACACGTGCCTGGTTCACTGCGAAAGCTATGTCCGTTGCTCGTGATATGGAGTTACATTCATGGGACGAATTCTCTCAGTGCATCAAAAGCGTACTTTGGTACAAGACACAGCGCGTGGAAGAACAATTTCGTCAGCGATGGGAGGAGGCTTTCAGTGTCATCTGATCACACTGCTAGCGAGGCCTCTGGAGTACAATCAACCGTTCCCCAAAGCACAACCCAATAACAATTGCCATACAATAGGTCTCCACCAGAGACCCAAAGGCAACTCTACGCACTCGTGCCTTCTGGAGTATAGTGCATAGCCGAAAATCGACACGCTTTTCCACGCCATTTGTAAATCAACACCCAGTCGCTGCACCATGAGGAAGTACAGACGACACCCTTCATGATGAGCGCCCGAGTCTGCGTAACAGTCAGAGTTGCGGGCGCGGGCTTTTCCTTGTTACTTGCAGTACTCATCCCTGTTGGGTCAAAAGATGGTTAGCTGCGGGCCTTAATATTCGGAGACTAAGCCTCTTTCGTCGACGTTGTTGTACGCTTGCGATTCATTCCCAACAGGTATGACTCTCGCGCAGTTGGCACATTTGTCCTTCTCATGCGTCTAGAGTGGTGCAGTACCTTCCACCGTCTCGAGAATTTGGAGGAAGCGGGTAGTACAGGACGATGCCATTGGTGCGCGTGTATGAGCAATTGTGTTTGACGCTAGCTCGTAACAAAAAGCATCGAAACACTAAGCTCCCATCAAACGCACGAGTCCGATTCTTCTTTAATTTGCCGCAACCTTAGAATATGTCCACGGCCTTTCTACCCAACCTGAAGAGCTATACCACATCTTATATCCGCAACTGAGCGGTGTACCTAGGTATCTCTGGCAAGCTTGACACTGGCACAGAATACACATGCAATACTTATCTCGAATCACGCCATTCATCATCTATCGGAGCGAAGACATTTAATATCTAATCTGAACCAGTGTATTGGTCAGATAACTGCCCTGATAACATTCCAAGGTTATACGATAAGCCTGTACACGCGCTTGCTAAGCTGTCTCGCGAAAGTTCAACTTCGGATCACATGTTACGCCAAGTGATACACATGTCAAACCTCCGTGTAGGCGTCGTTCGGATCCGTCTCATGTCAGCACATGCTTACAAAGTAAGACTGACGACTGCAATGTGGGGTTGGTTATCGTAACTGCCGCCTGTGAGGTACCAGCTGTACGTTGTTCCGGTGTTGTTGAGAGACGGGAAATATCTGGATAGGCAGCTATCAAGAAGCTTCTAATGAGCCGGCCGATACCCGTGTCTATTGTTCCGTGATGTAAGCGTTGTCTCTCACCGGCTCTCCGCATGCCTTCGCAGTCCCGATGCACAAGGAAAATGTGTCTTCTATGACACTGTATTCACGATAGCCATCGGCAATGAGTTTTGTATATAGACACGCTGAATCAGACAGGTTCTAGACAGCTCCCTGCTAATGAACAGTCGTTATATCATCCAATCTATGTCAGCGTACGTAATATGTACTCCTGCGTAAATCGGCCCTCAGCCCTACTAGCGGCCCACATGGGTTGTTTGTGCCCGATACCATGGTAGATGACGAGCATGGCTTGTCACAGTGACGCGCACATTCGCAAAGTACCTAGGTAGCCTCCCATATGATCGTTGTCTGCATACTGCAACACGCAGCGCGCTCTACTCAACGCGTGTTCACTGTAACCACGGCTTCACATGTTGCTCAGTACTTGGGTGAGAAGAATCTTCAGGCACACGAAAGAAGAACACGGGCGATCGCGATACGGTGCGCGGTTCAAGTATCGTGCGACAAGAGATCTGGAACTAGACACAAAGCATCTACCATAAGCACTCTAGCAAGCAAAAGAGCTGGCGAATCAGAGGAATCGGACCTCTGCAATGAATGGGCAAATTTAAAGTCCGTTCTGTGTTAAGGCGCATAGTCGGGGCTACATGGACACAGGGCGGCGTGTTGATGCTCCGACTCTCGTGGCAGCACACAACGGCCCGAATAGCGCAAAAAAGCACTTTGTCGCTTTGGTCGCTTTGGTCTTGGCCTTACGGCCGTACTCTACAAACGCTATCTACGCAACAAAAATATGCGGTTTGACGTCCCTCCGGCCAAGCGACTCGCGAGATGGCGCACGGGGTATCTACAGATCTCTGTCAGAGATGGTGTACATGGCACAATTTGGTATTTGGCTATATGGATAGGCATTTCTGGCTGCTCTCTGTTTCCAGTCATCGAACTTTCATTGCTTCGTCTTTCATGCCATAGTTTTTTAGACCTTTTGTATAATAATATCAGTTCATTCTGATCACATCCGTCGTAATTGTACGACATTGCATACGCGATGCAGTCAGCAACGCCCCTTTCTGGTACAAGCACCGAGCGTGTCGACGGCGACCACGAATCCATAACCCCCTACAAGACTTTGCCCAAGGACAGCGACGCATGGTCAATCACCCGAGAAGTTGAGATACTCAAGGAGCGCGACGAAGCAGACGGCGGCAAGCCCCGAAAGCTGGGTGTGACATGGAAGAACCTCACAGTCAAGGGCGTCAGCAATGATGCCCTCTTCAATGAGAACGTTCTGTCGCAGCTGAACCCGTTTGGAAAGGGCGGAAAGAATGCTCCACTGAAGACCATCATCGACAATTCATATGGATGCGTGAAGCCTGGAGGTATGTCGCATCTACTTTGCGAGTATAGAGGAGATCAGTGCTAATTCGTCACAGAGATGCTCCTTGTCCTAGGTAATCCGGGAGCCGGGTGCACATCACTTCTCAACGTCCTATCGAATCACCGGTTAGGTTACGCTGAGATCGAGGGCGACGTCTCCTTTGGTTCCATGTCCAGCGATGAAGCCAAGGCGTATCGTGGTCAAATAAGTATGTTTTCTTTCGATGAAGCGACACTGCAGATGCTAACCTGAACGCAGTCATGAACACGGAAGATGAGATCTTCTTCCCTACCATGTCTGTTGGCGCTACCCTTGACTTCGCGACGCGTATGAAGGTCCCCTACAACCTTCCACCTGGCATCACAAGCCACGAGCAGTACGCCAAGGTGTACAAAGAGTTTCTACTCAAGTCACTTGGTATCGAGCACACTCACGATACCAAGGTTGGAGACGAGTACATTCGCGGTGTGTCCGGTGGTGAACGAAAGCGCGTTTCTATCCTGGAATGTCTTGCTACGCGCGGCAGCGTCTTTTGCTGGGACAACTCCACCAGAGGTCTTGATGCTGGAACAGCATTGGACTGGACCAAGGCTATGCGTGCCATGACCGACATACTTGGATTGACTACCATCGCAACCCTGTACCAAGCTGGCAACGGTATCTATGAGCAGTTCGACAAGGTGCTTATCCTTGATGAGGGCAAGCAGATCTTCTATGGTCCACGGGAGGAGGCTGTCCCCTTCATGCAGGATCTTGGCTTCCTCTGCGATCCAGCAGCAAACCAAGCCGACTACCTCACCAGCGTCACGACGCCGGACGTGCGCGCCATCGCCAAAGGCTACGAGGCGAGGTTTCCGCGCAACGGCGAAGAAGTACGGGCAGCATACGACCAGTCATCCATCAAGGCCAGAATGGTGGCGGAACTCAATTACCCCGAAACCGACGAAGCGAAGCAAAATACGATCGAATTCAAGGAGATGGCTGCCCGCGACAAGCATAAGGGTCTTCCAAAGGACACAGTAGTAACCACGAGTTTCTACTCCCAGGTCAGGACGGCTGTCACTCGACAGTATCAGATATTGTGGGGTGACAAGCCTGTGCTCATCGTGAAGCAAGTCTCTGCTTTCGTCCAAGCTCTCGTCGCTGGATCGTTGTTCTACTCGGCACCAGACCACTCGGCCGGTCTCTTTCTCAAGGGTGGCGCATTGTTCTTCAGTCTTCTCTACCCTGCCTATGTGGGACTTGGAGAGGTGACGGACTCTTTCACTGGAAGACCTGTCTTGGCCAAACATCGATCATTCGCCATGCATTACCCCGCCGCTTTCGTCATCGCTCAGATTGCTACCGACATACCGTTTATGTTATTCCAGATGACGCACTTTGGAATCGTCCTCTACTTCATGGTCGGACTCGAGACTTCAGCCTCAGCTTTCTTCACGTACTGGCTCATCATCTTCGCATCGGCTATGACTATGACTGCTTGTTTCCGAATGATAGGTGCTGCTTTCCCGACGTTCGATGCAGCGACCAAAGCTTCAGGTCTCTTGGTTTCAGCCCTCTTCATGTACATGGGATACATGATCGTCAAGCCTGACATGAAGCCTTGGTTCGTGTGGATCTTCTGGATCAACCCCATGTCTTACGGATTCGAAGCTTTGCTCGGTAACGAGTTCCACAACGTTGAGGTACCGTGTGTAGGCCCGAACCTGGTTCCTACTGGACCAGGATACGTACCTGGCGAAGGCGGCCAGGCATGCATGGGTGTTGGTGGCGCTCAACCTGGAGCAAGCACGGTTACAGGAGACCAGTACCTTGCCTCCATGTCCTTCAGCCACAGCCATCTCTGGCGCAACGTCGGCATCATCTTCGCATGGTATTTCTTCTTCGTCGCAGTTACCATTGTCTTCACCTCAAAGTGGAAGGAGATGGGCGAAGGCGGTCGTGGACTCCTCATTCCTAGGGAGAAGCAGAAGAAGAACACCCATATTCAAGCCAATGATGAGGAATCGCAAGCTGTTGAGAAGCCGCAAGCCAGCTCCGAGTCTTCCAACTCGGACGGAGCACTCGCCAACCAACTCATCCGCAACACCTCCATCTTCACCTGGAAGAACCTTACGTACACGGTTAAGACTCCTTCGGGTGATCGCGTCCTCCTCGACAACGTTCAGGGTTTTGTGAAGCCAGGCACCCTCGGGGCCTTGATGGGATCGTCAGGCGTAAGTAACAATCTAGAGTCCCTGCATATGCGTCTCAATGCTAACATTTTTTCAAGGCCGGCAAAACAACACTACTCGACGTTCTCGCTCAGCGCAAAACCGATGGCACGATCCATGGATCTATCATGGTCGACGGACGTGACCTCCCCGTCTCATTCCAGCGATCAGCAGGCTATGTTGAACAGATGGACGTACACGAGTCGCTATCCACGGTGCGCGAGGCTTTGGAATTCTCCGCTCTCCTCCGACAGTCTCGTGAGACACCGCGAGAGGAGAAACTTCGCTATGTTGACACCATTATCGATCTCCTACAACTCCATGACATTGAGCATACCCTGATCGGCAGACCCGGTGCTGGTCTCTCCATCGAGCAACGCAAACGGTTGACAATTGGCGTTGAGCTGGTGTCGAAGCCAAGCATTCTGATCTTCCTTGACGAACCGACATCTGGCCTCGACGGAGAAGCTGCTTTCACCACGGTGCGCTTCCTACGCAAGCTTGCGGAGGTCGGACAGGCAGTTCTTGTCACAATCCATCAGCCATCAGCCCAGCTGTTTGAGCAGTTCGACACGCTCCTCTTGCTCGCAAAGGGTGGCAAGACGGTCTACTTTGGCGACATTGGTGACAATGCAAGCACGGTCAAGTCTTACTTCGAGAGCCATGGCGCGCCTTGCCCACGCGAGGCGAACCCCGCTGAGCACATGATCGAGGTCGTTACGGGCAGTCTTTCCAAGGAAACTGATTGGAACAAGGTTTGGCTTGAATCCCCCCAGTGCCAGAAGATCTCCGAAGAGCTCGACAACATCATCGCGGACGCTGCCGCGAAGCCACCGGGTACCGTCGACGATGGTCATGAATTTGCTGCACCCATGTGGGAGCAAGTCAAGATCGTGACCCATCGCATGAACGTCTCGTTGTTCCGCAACACCGAGTACGTTAACAACAAGGTGCTGATGCATATTCTGCTAGCCCTGCTCAACGGTTTCAGCTTCTGGATGATTGGCGACAGTCTTCAAGACTTGCAGCTGCGGCTATTCACTGTCTTCAGCTTCATCTTTGTGGCTCCTGGTGTCATCTCTCAGCTACAGCCGCTGTTCATCCAGCGCCGTGATGTTTACGAGACGCGCGAGAAGAAGAGTAAGACATACCACTGGGCACCGTTCGTGACGGGTCTGATCGTTTCGGAAATTCCTTATCTGATAGTATGTGCGGTCATGTACTTCGTGTGCTGGTACTTTACTGTGAGTCTATCCCTGAGCAAATCGCATCGCGAAAAACATACTAATGCTGTGTTAGGCTGGTCTACCCTCGGCCGCAAAGTACGCTGGCAGCACATTCTTCGTTGTGCTTGTTTACGAGTTCCTCTACACCGGCATTGGCCAGATGATCGCCGCATACTCTCCCAATGCAGTGTTCGCTTCGCTTGTCAATCCTCTCTTCGTGACAACTCTTGTGTCGTTCTGCGGAGTTCTCGTCCCATACAGCCAGATTGAGCCGTTCTGGAGGTACTGGATCTATTACCTTGACCCCTTCAACTACCTCATGTCCTCTACCCTCGTCTTCACCACCTGGTCGGCAGACGTGGACTGCAACACAAGCGAACTGGCCATCTTCGATCCGGCTGCGAACCAGACGTGTGGCGAGTACCTCTCCGTCTACCAGCAAGGCATGGGCGCCGGTGTCAACCTGCTCAACCCCGAAGCCACGGCCGATTGCCGCGTGTGCCAGTACAACACGGGAGCAGACTATCTGCGGACGCTGAACTTGGCGGAGGAATACTATGGGTGGAGAAACGCTGCTATCGTCGTGTTGTTCTCGGTGAGCAGTTACATGCTGGTATACATTATGATGAAGTTGAGGACCAAGGCTACCAAGAAGGCGGCATGAAGCGTCGGTGTTGTTCGAGGCGGAGACGGAAGAGCATAGATTGTAGAGATATCCTAGCGTTGCATGGGTGGCGTTGTTTAGACTTGGACTTTTTAGATATCCTAATGCTACCACTTTTCCTGACAAACGCTTGAAGTTGGCGAGGTGTGAAGAGGCGAGGGCACGTGAATGGGCTGGCGTTACTATGTAAAGCGCCAGCCTCCGCGGCCCCACACGTGCGCAATCGACAATCTCCACACTCACCAAGTTTGCCAGGTTTCCATCGACGCCCTGTTCCCCTCACACGTCCCAATCTACCTAGTTGCCGAGAGTACGAGACACAGCTCATCATATATCCTTGGCGCCTAGTTCCTCGTCTCCAATCGAGGTGCAAAAGAAATGAAAAGATGGACTGGTCCCAGTGATAGCGTCGCGGCGTGGGATTGGCGTCTTCGACGCTGGCCCGCTGCGCCGACGTCATGGCTCAGGAACGCGCACAAGTCGCGTGCGCGACGCCAACGAGGATGCTAAACTCCATATCTCCAGTCCTTTACTCAAGAACTAGCTCGAGTGCTCCATCACTCTAGCCTGGGACCGACATCGTGCCGGTTTCACGTTTTTTCCTTACAACACAGCCGCTGTTGACCTTCCTGCTGCATCCTACCACCACCATCAACTTCCAATCATGGGTGTGGCTGCAGGCGAACTCATTGTACCCTTTACGGGCGCCATCCAAGCTGCCTTCTCAGTCCTCCTGACTATTGCCTTTGGCGTTGTTGCAGCGCAATGCAATCTTCTATCTCCCGAAGCGGCGAAGCAAGTGTCGAAGCTATGTGTGCGCATGTTTCTGCCGGCCCTGTTGATCTATAAGATTGGCTCCAATTTGCATCAAGACACCGGAGTAAGATATATACCTGTCCTGAGTAAGTCCCACTCCATCATACGGTCGATGAAATCAAGGCTTACGCGAATTGCCAGTATGGTCGATATCCTACACATTGCTTTCCGTCCTGGTCGGTCGCCTCCTTACGCGCATCTTCAAACTACCAGCCTGGGTCGCACCAGCCATCGCTTTCAACAACACAACTTCGCTCCCGCTTCTTCTCATCCAGTCGCTCAAACAGACCCAAATTCTCGATTCTATACTCATTGGTGGCGAATCCGGCAGCCAGGCTATGGATCGTGCCGAGTCGTACTTTCTGGTGAATGCCATGATCAGTAACTCGCTCACATTCAGCCTGGGTCCTAGGCTGCTAAGGCCAGGAGACGAGGATGCGTCGGACGAACAAGAAGGCGAAGACAATCAAGACGACGGTCAGGCAAACGAGGAAGGTGAGAGCAGTGACATGGAGCGAGGCCCTGACGGACTCATCAACGAGGAGACGTCTCTGCTACCACAGCGCATTACCAAGCCCACCAATCGCATCGAGAAGAGGGGATATCTCAAAACACAAAAGTGGTACAACGATTTGTCGCCGTGGCTGCAAGAGACATTGGACATTACATGGCAATTCGCCAATGCTCCGTTGCTAGGTGCCATTGTCGGCGCCGTCATTGGACTTACGCCAGCTCTCCATCGCCTCTTTTTCAGTCCTAGCAACGAGGGCGGATACCTCAACGCTTGGCTTACCACCGCTATCAAGAATATTGGCGATCTCTTTGCTTCAACCCAGATCATCGTTGTTGGAGTAAAACTCAGCACCAGCATGCTGCGAATGAAGCGCGGTGAGAATAGTGGCGAAGTTCGCAAAGGAAGTTTGGCAATCGTCACATTGATTAGATTCATCATCTGGCCCTTGTAAGTTTACAGTAGCCATAGCAAGATCATCCAGCTAATTGCCAATAGGATAAGCATACCCTTGATCTGGGCAGTCGCATCCAAGACAAAGCTTCTCGATGCAGACCCCATGCTTTGGTTCTCGATGATGCTTATGCCTACCGGTCCTCCCGCTATGATATTAGTCGCCCTCACTGATGTCACGGGCGCAGCCGAGTCGATGAAGATGACTGTCGCCAAGTTCCTTACCATTAGCTACGCGATATCGCCCATGATCTGCTTCGCTGTTGTCGGCGCTCTGAAAGCTACAGAAGCCGCGATTGAGCACATGTAAAAGTGCACCTATTCAAAATCCATCGCCGAGCGAGTTTCGAAGCGCGATACACTAAGAATGCCTATAAATCTGATTTCCTGCTGTCGTCGTCAGCGTCACGTGAATCACGCTTTTGATTTCCTAGATTCGTCCGAAGGAGGTATACATTGTATCAACCATGTGGATGTGCACAGCCTTCCTGCAGCGTTCACTAGGTCCTTCGGAAACAGCCTTACTAGGGACGTGCACGTATACGGTAGATACGGTAGATACTGTGTGCTGACGTTCTATCCGGGCCGTTTTCATTTGCATGAGGGGAAAAAGTGGGCAGGGAAAACGAAGGAGCACAAATCGCCGACAGATACGGGGTTACGAAGACATGAGGTGTTTCAACACTTTGGACATGTCGTTTCTCTTCACAGAGCTTAAACAATAGTCTACGAGAATAAATGACTCATTCAAAAATATGTCTATGATATTGTTGAAGCATAGACGTGCATCTTGCTTTAGCTGAGAATAAGCCGTTCAGTTGTTGTTGCGTCTCTTCATCACATCCAACGCTTCTGCCAGGCTAGTCGTCACAAATGGGCGCACATCCTGTCCACGGTGCGTCTCTGAATGCTGGGCCGCTGTCGGACTTCGACGGTGGTCTACCACGCCGTGGTACGCGTAACGTAGTGCCCGCCAGAGGTCTTTGAAACTCAAAACATGGATGATGGCCCTTGTCCAGTGCATATTCCCTGGCCGAATGGCTGAGTCTTCCTGCGATGAAAGCTCCATCGCCTCATCGTCCCCACTGTCAATATCGCGGACGCCACTCTCTTCCGAATTATCGACTGCCTTGTATGTCTGGAACACGTCGTATGGGTATGCGTATAGATGAAGCATCGAGACCAGCGCCATCTCCACGCACAGCACGGTTTTTGGGATACCGACAGCTAGCGAAGGGTATGAGATACTGTCAGTCGGACTCATTGCGCCGCCTTTCTTCGTGAGATGACCAAATACGAACTAGATATGTCAGCGTCTTCTGTGCCACCGAAGTGCGGTGTCGGAGGACTTACGCTCTGCACGTAGAAGAGGAAGACTACGAGCTTGATGGCTGTGAATTTCAACAGCGGTCGATGGACAGCAAGCTCGAGCTTAGTTTGCTTGTAGAACTGCAAGAGGCAAATCATAGCAGTGACGAGTGAGATCATCTCGATAACTTGGATCTGTGTGGGAAGCGTGTTAGTATTGACCTAGAGGTTGCTTGTTGGCTACACACCCATATCTTAGCATGATTTGCATCGTTGGAAGTCTTGCAGTAAACGTCGAGAGCTTCAGTGATGCATTTCGTGAGAGCGGCAAAGAACTTGATAACACAGAACTGGAGGATGCAAACCCAAATGATCTGTTGCATAGCGGGAGGACACGTCAGCAACATGGCAAACTAGGGGTGATTTGGTAACCACTAACGTTAAAGTACTTGGAGCCATTAGGCGTATTGCTCGTCTTCCGACGAAGCACATATTTCCTGAATATCCGTATCGGAAACACCCACGGTTGGGGCTCAACGATGGAGAAGAGCTGCCGCACCGAATGAAGGTCGGTATGGAGGTATCTGCAGAGCAGCAGGAAGAACGAAGCGATGACGAGTGACTCGTAGAATTCGTACACTGATCCTAGGTAGATGCTAGACTCGTAGAACGGTATGCTCAAGGTACAGCAGATGGTATAGATTGGTACCATGAGCACGATGCGAATAATTCTACAGGGTTGTGTCAGTTTCTCTTGTATAGAGTAGGGCGGAGTGGCCGAAAACGCACAGCTTCTGCAACTTCGGTTGCGTGTAGTTTGTCAGATGGCGATAGACTAGATAGAATGAGAGTGATATCGCAATGATTGAGCTTGCGGTAGCTATCGTGATGAGAAGCTCATGCGCTGTCATGTTTCCAAACAGTGGCTTCTCGTGAACTACTCAAGATCAGACAATGAATGATGAATAAACAGTTTGGAGTAGCATACCTCCCACGCTCAGAGGGTTGTCGCATTTTGCCATCTCGCCTAGTATGCAGTCAGGGTTGGTGGATATCTACAAGTGAGGACCTGCAGTTGATGATTCGAGTAAAGACGGTGAAATGTGAACGCATTTATTGCTCAGGTCATACGTGTCCAGCGTGCTAGAATAGTGCCATGAAACTTTCTCGCAAGCTTCTCTGCATGCACAGCCATTGTGGCATCATGCATGCCTGCTTGGCTGCTGGGCTGGAGTGCCCAGGGAAAATGATTGTAGTATCCACGCTGCGACATGGTTTGGCTGCCCCTTTCCGTGAAACTCGGCCGAGGAGATGGTCCTGAGTCTCCACGACGCTGTCCTATCAGAAGGGCTTCCCCGTAGTCTAGTATGAGCCCAAGCACCTTGTCAGAAGTATGGTCAGTACGCAATACGGACCGTCCTTGACAACCTGTTGAAATGCCAAGCCATGAATACCAAAGTCTACTTGAAGCTGCGCCCTCCTGGTGCTTCGCGTGCCAGTGTTTGATCTTTGCCAAGCGATATGATCCTGGAGTGGACAATAATGTCAGCGCTACGTCTTCGGCCGAGTGACGCCGAGAAAGCTTGAGAGTCGAACGAATGGTCCCGAGGTCGCTATTGAATCGTGCAGGTAGCATATGTCCTCACTGTTATAAAACCGTGAAGCCTCACATCGGATCAAAGAGACTTGGACTGACTTACCACTCAACGCTACTCCAACAGTGCTATCGAGGAGACTAATAGGAAGGCGATGTAATGTCTTATTTCGCCAATGCCTCTCAACAGTTCTTCTGAAAGAGCACTGTGCGCAGGAAACTTGAATCTCGTGGCATCATGTCCCCCTGAATCCTTTCAGCGAGGCGCATTCGATCGCCTTTTTACATACGCCGGAGCTATTCAAGCAAACCCCATTCGATCTCTCATAGCGAACGAAGTCAAGTTCGCATCATTCCGTCTCTTACTGGAGCAAACAATAAGAAAAGCCCATTCAAAGCTCGCTAGAAACACTAGACATACCTTTTGGCTAGTGTTTTCGCCCGGCTTCGGTCAAGGTGATAAACGACAGTGAGAATCTAACCAGAAACGAAAGACTTGGCGCAAACATGAACTCGGATATTCGTGACCTTGGGTTGAGAGTCGACTACCAATTGTACCATCAACAAGTACCCGGTCGGGATATTTGGACATTCAGGTCGATCGGTCTGCTTCTGGTGGCGAATGTCGCACCTTCCTATCGAGGCTAATGGCCGTTGCGGGGTACCCTATAGATATGGTGCTAATAAAGATAGCTACCTTTTGATAGCACTTCATTTCTCGAACATAATCCTCCTCTTCCTATACGATTGTTTCTGTATACCTCCACGTCTCGTAGTGCGTGCGAAATCCCGTCATGAAGATACTTGCTCTCCTGCTTCCCGTCGCCTCGTTCACGCTTGCGCATCCGCCATCTCCAAAGCCTCTTTCATGGGAGATTACACCAACAAACAGTAAACAGCAGTTTCGCGGCCTCTCGCCCGTTGATGAAAAGACCGTTTGGGTTTCAGGGACCAATGGAACTGTTCTAAGGACCACCGACTCAGGTTCGACATGGACGAACGTGTCTCCAAGATTTACGGCCACGGAGAATGCATCAGACTTCCAGTTCCGCGACATTCAAGCCTTCTCTAGGAACCTTGCTGTGGCATTATCAATTGGTGAGGGGGATCTTTCCCGCATATACATCACAAGAGATGGCGGAGAGAATTGGAGACGCACGTTCACCAATGAAGAAGAAGCGGCCTTTTATGATTGTATGGCATTCGAGACGAAGAAGGGAAGGGAAGGTCATGGTGTTGCCATGAGCGATCCTGTCCAAGGCAAGTTCCGGTTACTGGAGACGTGGGACGGTGGTGCGCATTGGGCCATCGTTTCAAATGCAACAATGCCGCCAGCGCTGGAGGGCGAATTTGGCTTCGCGGCTAGTGGGCAGTGTATTGAAGCTGCAGCAGGCCGATGGTACATTGCGACTGGAGGCGTTGATCCGGGACGTATCTTTTACACCACCTCCTCGAGTGTCAGCCACGGCTGGCGAGTCGCAAACTCGTCCATCGCTGGTGGCGCAGCAGCTGGAGTGTTCTCCGTACGGTTTCGCGACGCGCGACACGGTATTGCGGTCGGCGGCGATTACGAACAGCCCTCAGCCAGCAATAACACTGCCGCCTGGTCGAGCGATGGCGGTGCAAGCTGGCACAAGGCTGACTCATTTCCGCGCGGTTATAGATCGGGCGTCAGTTGGGTGCCTGGTAGGAGACAGGTAGCGGTCGCGGTGGGTACTAGCGGCTCGGATTTTACTATCGATGGAGGAAGGAATTGGGCGGGCATCGCTAATGGAACGTTTGATGCTGTAGAGTGCGTTGGGAAGGACATTTGCTGGGCCAGCGGGTCTGGTGGACGCGTCGCGAAGCTGCATCTACGGGGATTGTAAGCATCCTCCAACTACAACTCGCCATACATGAAAAATATTGCAAACATGGCCTAAATGGCGCAGTCTGCTGTGGTACCACCAAGGCGAATGGTTGCGGAGCATGCGAAGGCTGATGGAGCCAAGTAGATGGAATCTTGACATGGCTAGTGAGCGGGCCGGTCGTCTCTGCCGCTGCAGGTCTGAGGCGTCTTCGCGCCATGCTATGACCCTTGCTGCCTCCGCTCCACAGCTTATCACCCACCACTTTCGCCTTCCTGCCGCACGACCAAATGAGTTTTACACTGCCCTTATCTTAGCATGGTACAATCACACGTGCATTAGAATACTTCGATCAGCATGGAGTTTGCCTGCCTCGAGAAAATGCCCCGGTTCAGACTGATGGCAATAGCCTGAGATGCTACCTGGCCATGCAGCAGGGCGTAAATGCAGGGGACTTTCTACCCTGCGTCCTACAGCATCAACATGGCAGATGAGCACGCTAGTACTTCTCTCATTGTGCTCATTGGTCAGACACTTTGCATGCAAGTAGCCCTTGAGGCATCACTGCTCGACGCGATAGAGCTACTCATCTATACAGCGGCGATATGCCTCCTAAAGATATCGAGCTAAACCTCTACATGCACTCGATGCCTGTCAGTTTACCTTCCAGACCGTCGGCATTCCCGATTATTCCTTTCATATCCCTACAATCGATCCGTAGACCTGGTTATTCCTTCGACAAGCTTGCGCAGAATCCTGGGCTTTCATGTGCCTTGCCAAGTAATCCACGGCTGTGGAGCTATAAGAACTGACGCCTTTTTCCCACGCTGCTGGGGGATTGTTTTCACGGCTCTTTCGTTCGCTTCTCCGCATGAGATTGGCACTCGTCCTGGCTGGCCTGCTGGCCGTCGCCAGTGCTGCACCAAAGGCAAAGTTCATGGAGAATGACAAACTGGCCCACGAGGGCCTGGTCAACTTGAAGGCATATGTCGCTGAACACGGCTATCCAAATGCAGAAAAATGTACTCTAGAAACTGCATATGTCAGAAAGGAATGGTATGTCTGACAGAAATGATTCGAGAGAGCTTCCGCTAACTGTGGACTCCAGGGCGTCTCTTTCAAACCCGGAGAAACGTGATTATATCAGAGCGGTGCAGTGCCTTGGGCAGAAGCCAGCGAGAACCCCAGTTGCTATCGCCGCGGGGGCAAAGAGTCGATACGACGATTTAGTCGTGACACACATTCAGCAATCGCTCTCTATTCACGGAACAGCAAACTTCCTGTCATGGCATCGGTACTTTACCTGGACATTTGAACAGATGCTCCGTAATGAGTGTGGGTACAAGGGTTATCAACCCTACTACAACTGGGCTCACTGGTCGCACGACCCAAAAAGCGGACCGTTTTTCGATGGCAGTAGATACAGTATGTCTGGTGACGGCGAGTACATTCCTGGGAGGAATTATTCTTGCTTTCCGTACGAAGACACATGCCTCATGAAGCTGCAACCTGGCACAGGAGGCGGTTGTGTCACTTCCGGTCCATTCAAAGAGTAAGCATCTTCCGGCGAATGAGCAGCACAGAACCGCGACCTTTATTGTTATGTGTGCTTACGAAATTCTAGTTGGAAGATCAATATGGGCCCTCTGCAATCAATGTTGAAGGTCCCTGGTGGTCTACCACCAAATCCACAAGCCAATGGTTTGGGCTACAACCCGCGCTGTCTTTCTCGCGACATCAGTCTACAGGCCGCAAATTCCACGCGTGACTTCGAAGTCTCCTCTCTCATCCAGATCAAAGACATTGCGCGCTTCCAAACAGTGTACCAGGGAGAGTTTGCGAAGAACTTCATGGGTGTACACACGGGTGGACATTACACTATTGGAGGAGATGCTGGCTCAGATTTCTACAACTCACCCGCAGATCCAGCATTCTTTCCTCATCACGGCATGATCGATAGAGTATGGTGGTAAGTTAACATTCCATGCAAGTCAGCTTCGATACGTATGTTAACCGGTTCCTTATCATTCAGGACGTGGCAAAACCAAGATATTGCAAATAGACAATATGCAATCAGCGGACGCACGCTCATTGGGGGTCAAGGACCTAACGGCACGCTCAACGACACGATCACAATGGGAAAGTATGTTGGGACGCCAAATATCACCATTGGAGATGCATTGAATACTCTTGCTGGGCCATTCTGTTACATATACTCGTAGGAAATGCTGCTCTTTCGTAGTCACTTTACAATCTCCAGTCTCACGCGGAAATCCCAACACAAAGCATAGTGGTTCAAAAATATGATATGATCTTCGAATATGCACAAAAGGTCGCATGCGCATCACCATTCAAGGGAGGAAGGCAAGGTAACCGCGGCAAGCGCACAGCATGACAATGTCAGAGTAATATTCACTGTGTAGTGATTCTAATATCCCCCCTGCGATGGCGACTTGCTCACTTTCTGTTCTCGATTCCACCTTTCCACTTCTCCCTCCCTAGCTTATCAACTCCCGATTTCGCCGCATCCGCCCCGTTGAACACCACGCTCCTCGTATCACCTCTTGGCAGGATGATCTCTAGCTCCTTCCAATGCGGACTGAAACCTTCTTGCAGTTTCTCTTCATACTGGACCAGTACTTGAGTTTCAGTCGTCTCGTACTTGACCGTGAAGACGGAGATCTTGGCCGGTGGCGGCGAAACACCATCGTCTTCATACCAAACAGATGTATACTCTTTTCCTTTCGAAGAAGCCTTCGGAGGGAAAATCTCCACAGCACGGTAGTCGTCTTGTGGTAGATTCGCTGGATTGGTAATCTCGCCTACCGAGAGGACTTGTTCGGCACGTCCGACTGGAATTGCAGTTCCTACTTTCGCCAGCACGGGAATGCTAGATTTCCAATGCGCTGGGATATCGACCCACTGTCCAGCGTTATAGTATATCTGCGGCTCGTTGTTCAGATCTAGAAATGCGCCATCGGGGTCTGCTGAGTCCTTGGGGAGATACATGCTAGCAGTTTCAGCACCTGGAGTAAAAACACCACCGACCAGTAATGCGTCGCCAAGCCAGTACTGTGTTTCGCCGTCGGTCAGCACCTTGTTCGCCCAGATCTCAGGATCATTCTCATATCCCCAACCAGTCCAACGTTGTGGCGGCGTTGCAGTCATATGGGAATGCAGGGCCAGCGAATACAGGTAAGGAATGAGTTCGTAACGGCGCTTGATAGTATCGCGAATCAAGCCTGTGACCTCTGGATACATCCAAGGCTCAATAACATCGCCGACACTATTGTCGTTGCCGGTCTTGAAGCAATTGATAGCGAAGCGCGGACTGTAGATGCCTTGTTGGCACCAGCGGACTAGGAGTTCGGGACTCGGCTGTGGGCCTTCGAATCCGCCTATATCATGGCCGTAGCATTGCATCAAGCAAACCCCGGCGGTGAGAGATAACGCATTCGCTCCTTTCATGCCTGGCCAAGATGTTACGTTGTCGCCGCTCCAGGCGCTGGCACAATAGCGGAGTGTTCCGGCAGTAGCGCTACGGGTCAGGATGAACGGACGTTGTGAGGGCTCTATGTCGAGGGAGGCGTCATGTGAGGATTTACCCATCAGCTCCGTGTTGAGCGCGCGGCCCCAGAATCCAATGTCTTTGCCATAATTGCCGCTCTTGGGCTCTTGGATAACTGTTGGTTCATCCAATGCGCACTGCCAGCCATCGTGCGGGACAGTGTATTCGTTGTTATCATTCCAGATACAATCGATGCCTTCTCGCTTCAATTGGCGGATTCCATCATACCACCTAGATTTAGGTGTAAAAAGTTAGCGCATGTCTCACATACGGTTCTTGCATGGGAATCTGCCTACCATTTGTATCCAACTTTGGAAGTGAAGTCAATATGACCACCGACCCCGCTCTCACCACCACCCGCACTCCATAGTCTCGCCTCAGCAGATGCCAACGTCAAAGAATCCGTGAAGAATGCACCAGCCTCCTTGAGCTTTTGATACTCTGGATGTGTGCCCAAAACGTATGGCTTGACGTTGGCGATAAGCCTGATGCCCTCCTTGTGGTAAGCATCGATCCAGCCTTTTGGATCAGGAAACCGGTGTTTGTTCCATGTAAACACATTGCGCGTCTTCGGCTCCGTCTCTGCAACCGTATAGCCAGATGACATTTGCATGCCAGAGCAAGGGATGTCGTATTTCTTCAACTTCGCAGCAAACTCCATCATACTCTGGCTTGCGGGTGGATTGTCCGTCATTGAGTATTTCATACCGCCGGCCAGGTAGCCGAACGCCCATCGCGGGACTAGTAATGGGTAACCAACGAGATCAGCGTAAATACGCACGATGTCTGGTAGAGTCTTTCCAACTAGCAGATACTCCTCGAGGCCACCGTAGTCCTGGCGGTAGACCTTGAAACGTCCCCACATTCCATCCATTTCAGAGCCAACAGAGTAGTAGCCGCGAGCATGCGATGTTGAAAAGACACCAACACAGCCGTCCGGTGTAGCGTTGACAAGGAGTGGGATATGTCTAGACGAAGTCAGCCTATGCCTCACACGCTATTCGTACAGGGATCTTTCATACTTGTATAAGGGATCTGTGCGGTACACATCGTAGCCGAAAGAATCAGTAGCCGAGAGAACGAAGTGACGGTTCGATAGATCCATGGGTGCTGGCTTCTCGCCAAGACCAAGATGAAGTGTTCCATGATTGTACCGCGTGTAGTGGGATACTCCAGGTCCATCAGCGGCATATGAACGGTTGGGAAGATCGGTGTGGATAGGTGTTTTCTGGCCAGGAAGTGTGATTGAAACAATGGGTACACCACTTTCCCAATCCACATTCGCGGTCACGCCATCGACGGCTAATGATTTTGAAGTAGCATTTGATGTGATCACGCTTGCATTTGCATCGTCCAGGGCCTTGTTTGGCACCGGAGTTGCTCGGTGCGGTGGCAACAGGTGCTTTGGCGAGGTGAACGTTGTTCGGAATAGGCCAGGTCGTAATGCATCAAACGTGAATGTGAAGTCACCTGAGTTAGACTGCAACTGAACACCTGTCTTTGATGCTTCTGCTGCGGTGGCAGCTTGATAGCCGGTAGGAACATGCTCGAGCATTGGCATGATGGAGGTCGGGTGTAGGGATGGACGTTAATGCCTGTCTTCCTTCGAGATATCGTGACTCGCACCAAGTATACTTATAGCAAGACATTGTGATACTACTTCGTACGAAAGAACCGTGGTCCATCCTTGGCACGGAACTTTCGGCCGTGGGGGAGCACTAACTGTATTTGGCTCAATATAGTCAAGATCGGCAATGTCTGGGGCCCCATGGGGACGGGTATAAGTTTAGTCGGGCCATACCCACTGATCACTGCTAGAACGTCACAAATCTGCTTGGGTCCACTCCACCCTGATTTTTCTTGCAATGTCGGAACCGGATATGACGAACGCTGCTGTTGCTGCTGCTACGGCAACAAATATCAAGAAGAACAATTGCGAAACCACGGAATCTATCAACAAGCCCAGCAATGCTGCTAACGGTAAAGGCAAGGACAAAGCGGCTGTGCTCCTCGCATCGAATGAGCGCATCGTCGTAACATCGTAAGTACTCTCACAAGACATCTCATGTGGAACTTACACTGACCTGATACCGATTAGCGCCGAGAACAAACGCGTTCTGAAAAAGATCGATCTTGTCATCTTGCCCATCCTCCTCAGCGTCTACTTCCTACAGTCTCTCGATAAGACGACCCTGTCCTACGCTTCCGTCTTTGGGCTCATCGAGGACGCCAACCTTGACCCAAATAGTCAGCAATACTCATGGCTGGGCAGTATTGTGTACATTGCTCAGCTGGTAGCGCAGCCCGTCGTTGCTGTGCTGCTAGTAAAGTTGAGGATGGGAAAGTTTATGGGTGTGATGGTCTTCACATGGGGAGTCATTTTATGTGGCATGGCTGGTGCGCGGAACTTCGCCGGGCTCATGGCGACACGGTTCCTGCTGGGTGCGTTTGAAGCTGCAATAGGTGAGTTGAACCTTCGTGCTGGCGGTACACGAAACTAAAGTAATGCAGCACCTGCATTCATTGCCGTCGTCCAGATGTGGTACAAGCGCGGAGAACAAACAAACCGCAACGCAGCCTGGTATGCCATGCTTGGTATCGTCAACATTCTCGGGAGCTTGCTCTCGTATGGCTTGGGGCACATCAAGTCGGACCTCCTACACTCATACCAGATCATCTTCCTCTTTTGTGGTCTGCTCACGGTGGTTGTGTCGGTCTTCGTTTATTTGTTTATGCCCGATTCTCCCATCGAAGCAAAGTTCTTGAACGATCACGAGAAGCTGGTTGCAGTAGAGCGTCTGCGTATGAACCAAATGGGTGTCGCGTCTCGCGTGTGGAAGTGGGATCACGTGTTGGAAGCGTTCATGGATCCCAAGACATGGCTTTGGTTTTCCATGTTGACGGCTGTCAGCATTCCTAGTGGTGGTATCACCACATTTGGACCTCTAATCATTCAGAGTAAGTCAGCACCTTATACAAGCTACATGGAAGGCATATACTGACTGAGTATCCAGGCTTCGGATTTGGTCAATTCGCAACCATTCTCTTCAACATGCCGTTCGGCGTCGTCCAGATTGTTGCCACTATAGGGGGCGCTTGGCTCGCAACGTGGTGGAAGAAGAAGGTAGGTCATTAGCTGTTTGAAATGTACCTATGTAAGACATGTACTAACTTCGTATCTTCCCATCTGCAGTCGCCCGTCCTGATCCTTTTATGCATTCCGCCAATCGTTGGCATCGTCGTCCTCATGGTCGTTGGACGTGACGAGTCGGACAAAGGTGTCTTGCTTTTTGGATATTACCTGGTAAGTCCTGACTTCTCCCAATTCGGAGGATCAGCACTAACCACAAGTTCAGACGTCCTTCTACCCTGGGATATCTCCACTCATCTACTCCTGGTCCGGCCAAAATACCGGAGGCGATACGAAGCGCAAAGTAACAACGAGTATCCTCTTCGTCGGCGCTAGCGCGGGCAATATCATCGGGCCTCAACTCTTCAAGCCTTCCGAGAAGCCACACTACTACCGCGGCCTTCGTGCAAACCTCGCGCTCTTCATCGCAATCATCGTTTTGGTCTTGCTTGCAATGTTCTGGATCAAGCTGCTGAACCGGAAGCATGCAGCTATACGAGAGAGCATGGGTAAATCGGCTGTCATTGTTGACACCAGTATGCAAACTGCGCGCGAAGGTGACGTGGAGCAAGCTGATAACGCACAAGCCAGCGGCGTGGGCGACAAGGCATTTGATGATGTGACTGACATTAAGAACGAAGATTTTATCTTTGTGTATTGAGTTGTGAGGTGGTGTACGATGGAAATCATTCTTTCAGATGATATCCGAGGAGGAAATACCGCGATGGAGCGGAGTTCAATGTCTCGTTGTCATTCGCACACAAGTATATACCTGATTCCCGGATTCCGGCTATCCGACAACCAGCTCTGTATATATGTGTTTCCGCTTCTTGTCTAGGTTCGCATTCTAAAACAAACTGTCAATGTTAACGAACAAGTCTTGCCATCCGAGTGGCATGTGTTTGAGATTCAATCCAGGAAAATCCCACTCGAAGACAAACTCGCTTGGCACATAACCCTGGAACTCGTCTTCAGCTGCCCCATTTCTCGCTCCAGCGACTGAGTTCTCTTCATCAGGATTTTGTTCCGCAGCATACTCTTGGAGGGCGGCTTCGCACTTCTCAATGCTAGTTTGCAAGATCTGGAAATATGCGATATGGCCGACAGTCACTGTCTTCAATTCTTCCAGCACGCGATGCGCGTCACGGAGCAGCGCCATGACGGAGGAAACCGGGTCGCGGAGAAGGATGGCTAGCTTGAGAACGAGCAGAACTGAGACGGCGCATTTAGCCCAAACATAATCAAGCGTCCAGCGGAAAGTACTGAGATATGTTGAGCCAGAGGTTGTGGTATGAGATGCAGGCGACGAATTCGGTGTTAGCGATGGCTGGAGCATGTAATGTAAATGGCAGCTTGCCGCCTCTTTGGCTTTGCGTATCAAGCCGCGTTGAAAGTCAGTCATAATTGCGATGTTTTCGATTCCCGAAGAAGCGATAGCTTTCAGATAGAGCGTCATGATCGCCCATTCTCGCTGGATTTGCAGGTTTTGTAGCGCTACTGCACGCTGGTGTGGCACCAGCTCCGTCATTGCGATAGTGGTCCACTCATCAAGCCACAGTGACAGCTCAACACTAGCGTCGTCTACTGTAGTTCGGAGTTGATCTTCGCTATGTTGAACCATGAAGTCGCTGTTTCGGCCCATGATCTTGGTATAAGCTTCGGTGCGGATAATATTGAGCTCGACTTGCGAAAGAAGTCGTATATCTACCGCTGTTCGTTCCGGATGAACCAGAAGGCTCCTAATTTTCCTGGACGACGTTTGAATATTCAGACCGGGAAGTTTGCCTCCATCGAGGGAGAAACTTGAACTTTGTCAACGAAGGTCTTTGGTTCGGCCTAGGGCATACTCACAAAAGCTCAAGGTTGCAGATACCGTGCCAAATTCTGGACAGTCGGTAAAGGTTTTGCTCGTCAGTAGTGACAACCCTTGGACGTACATGGCTTTTCGCTATGAGTTGATCAACAGCAAGAGGAAGCCCGATCTGCATGGCGAACCGAAGGGCGGTTGCTATTAGTACAAATCCGTTTTCCGAGTATGCCGCTATCAACGCGATCGCTTGTACGTCCTCTACCGTAGGAACACTCGTGTTAATGAGCATATTAGTGATGTGGTCGCGAACTCGAGACTGCAAACGACGATAGATTGTTGTATCGAACCCCTCGTCGGCGCGGCAGCCAATGCTGACAATGGCATCAAACAGAATCCTTTTCACAAGTCAGTGTATGTCCTACATTCAGTTGGCCCAGGAGCATTTCTCACGGACTCCGTGAAGACACCGATGCAATGGTATCCGTCTTCTCGCAAAATATGGGTACAAGATATTGCTATGTCACTTAGTGCGGCTCGAACGATATATGAGAGTCTGCATACACTACCAGAAAAGAAGCTACCGTTGATCAGTGACATCAGGACTTGCGAAAGATTTACTTCTAGCTACCTTTGATACCAATTCGCTGCTTGTTCCCACGTGATTATGCCTGCTTCAACGGCACTACGTAGTGACATGTCAGGCGCGTTGCATTTGGACTGAGAGCGAAGCGTGTATTCGGGGACCGCCGCGTTCGCATGCTCCATGAGTGACTATAGCCACGGACATGATCAGCAAGACGTCTCATGATGGTCCCCAAAGTGGGGCTGGAGTCCAGTGTATGCCTCTGGCTGCCTCAGGTGTACTCCTAGCCCATCTGCGAGTGCCTACGTACGCTCTTGCCCTGACCTTGGACATGCATGTGCTCGCGAATCATTGCCACGTCTCTTTCAAGCTTTTCGATTCGCAACACATTTTCATCTTTGACTGCATCATGGTACTGGCAAGTCGAGCCATTCCTATCACATCGTTCGCAGGGGCGATTTCCATCGCACCGTACCTTGGAGGTTCGGCAACTGACGCATGCATTGATAGCACGGCGTTTACGTGGACGTGGTGAAACTGGTTGATCCATTGGTAGGCTTGTTAGGCTATCGGTTATTTCGTGCGAGACGTCAAGTTTTAAGTTCGGTAAAATCACCCCACGGTGGGCCGAATACGATGCGGGGAAGCTATATGTACATGAGTCGTGGTCCTACGGCAAAGTCACTACCGGCAATACTAGTACAGAGAGCGGCCAATGTCCTTTGGTGCAGCGACCGCCACGGAACTCTTGCCTGGAAAACAAGATCATTAACAACTCTTATTTGCGCGAACGCCGACATGGATGATGCTGGTACGGTCTATTGCTCCGTGCGAATGCGATGCTACAATCGGAACCCAGCTCGAAATTATGGACGATCCTCAAACACGCACGTTCTGACCTGTTGCATCTAGCCTTAGTTAGGCGCGACGTATTCATTTATCGTGGGCGTCTTGTTGAGATCAAGGTCAATGCCGAACATGCTTGTGGCCTGCCCATAACTAACCTTGACAGCCTCAGATGCGTATATCCGCATTTTTTTCTCGTATACCTCTGTCACACCCGTCCATTCATCACCATCGCCTCTCTCCCAAGCTTCGGCAATCAGGCGACCAAGCAAAGCTGCATCACGCACAGCCGTGTTTGCACCGTTACCGCCCGCCGGCGTCATTGCATGGACAGCGTCGCCGACCAGAGTAACTCGAGGATCGTTTGGCCATTCTGGAACACCCCTGGGGTCAGAGCATGTGATTTTCCAGAAAGCCGCTTCAGACTCTATCATGTTTTGGAAAATGGGTTTTACGCGCTCATGCCAGTGCGAAGTGAGCGCCTTGGCAATTTTTGCAACAGGCTGTCCAGTAATGGTGTAGTTGTCATTCGGTGCCTTGATGACGCCTGGGGAGCCAACCATCGTCCAGCCAAAGTTGATATCGGGGTTATCCATATCACCGGCGCGTACATTTGTGATGACGAAGACCCTGCCGCCGTTTGGTTGCGACGTGTCGTCGGCAAATCGAAAGACGCCTTCGCCCAAAGCCCTGAAGGCGGATGTTGGAGCTTGTCCATGTATTCCTCTAGATCCGAGATCGTAAACCTTGATGGCGCCGTTGGCCAGCTGGGCGCCTA
Organism: Alternaria dauci; assembly: GCF_042100115.1. Lineage (NCBI taxonomy): Eukaryota > Fungi > Ascomycota > Dothideomycetes > Pleosporales > Pleosporaceae > Alternaria > Alternaria dauci. The sequence continues at coordinate 2,292,910 of NC_091275.1, forward strand.
CTGCGCTCTTTACACCCTCGCCTCCGACCAGCATGGACCCTTCTTCTGATTTGCTGCCATTGGCAAAAATCAATCGGACACCGTTTGCCGTTCTCTCATAAGACGTGACGTGGTGGTTCCAACGTACATTGTCCTCTAGGCCGTCCATGAACAGCTTGCGCATGTCACCGCGCGAAATGCCTACCACCTTGCCGTCTTTGCTTTCCAAAGGCTCGTTCCTCACGCTCGGATCATTCCCGCCCAATGTCTCGCCCGTCAGCGGATCGATTGCTGCAAAGCCCGCCCCGGCTGTTTTCCCACAAGCATCGTAGAACTTCTGGAAGCTTGCCGGACCGAGGACCTGCTCAATGGCCTCGAGCCCTTGAGGCGAGAGTCGCAGACGGTAGCCTTGGGCTCTGAAGACGATGGAGGCGTCGCGTTCGAAGACGAGGAACGGGATTCGCGACCGGTGCAGCGAACGAGCAAGGAGGAGCGAGGCGAGGCCGCCGCCGGAGATGAGGATTGGTTTGGGGGCGCTCATGGTGGGCGATGTGTTGATTCGGGGTATCGAGGGCGCTCAGCATGAGATGCCATGGTTTCTATTATAGCAATCGCGACTGGAGTTGAGCAAGGCGTCATGTATTGCGTCGAGTTCATCATTGGGCAAGTGGGGGCCGCGTCGGAGCCTCGCGACCTCCGGGTCCACCCAAAGGCAGCGTGATTCCTAAGCCGTCGCAGTCAGTAAGCACCGATCCATCTCTTTCCGCACCACAACACGTCTAGTTACTAAGCCTCGTAAACAGCTACCTGCTTGGTGATGCAGCAGACTTCAACAAACTCGTCAGAGACCTCCAGCTCGGTATTCGTCTTGTCGCTATGCGCGAGTCAACACGGACATTATCTCACGGTCCGGCCAAGGCGCACAATCGGCTTTATGTGCTGTATGCCACCATGCATTCAATAATGTAGTCAACCTTCGGCTTCATCAGCAGCATGTAGTCTTCTTCCAGCATGATCGGCTTGGGTTGTTGTTGGGCCACAAAGATAGTCTGGCCAACGTCGTCGCTGTAGCTCCATTCCCACCACGAATCTTCCGGATTCGGAGCGTTCGGGGCATCGTATCTTTGGTAATGGTCTTCCTTGAGCATTTCGCCGAGCAATTTAATGAATTCGTGAGACCCCCATGCACGTCCCTTCTCGTTGGCGAGAAGCCTGATTTGCTTAACATTCTGCAATCGCCTGAACAGGCCTACCAGAGCTTTCCGGCTATTGTCGTCTTCGAACATGATCACAAGTTCCAGCTGATCGAGGCGTAGGCATGGCTTGTTCAGGGGGTACGTATTCCATTCTGTGATATCGTTGGGGTCGAAGTGGACTCTCAACTTTTTTACATCGCGTAGCAGCCCGTCCGATTGCTGCTGCACAACCCCAGTCGAGCCTTTGGGGAGCACAAAGAGTGTCTTTTGGATGGCAAGGCGACGAAAATCGACGTTGAATTGTCGGCAGACCAGCCTTATGGCGAGATTGGTGCTGGATTTGTACCTGTTGTCGGCCCTGAAGCAATCCCGCATTTCCCCAGGCCTGTGCTCTCTGGTGAGTCCCGCGTCGGGCTGCTCAAGCGCGTAGGCGGCAATGTGCAAGCGCAGCTCGGTTGGTAAAGCGAAAAAAGTCGTCTTTGCCATGACCTGCGACATAGTCTGGTATCCTGTGAGCGTACAGGCAACGAGTTTGACTGCAGAGCAGGCTTGTTCTCACGGAATGATTGGCCGACTTCAGGCTGTGAAACAGCGACCCAGCTGACACAAAAGAGGAGCGCCTGACGTTAGCGCAGGCCCGTGCACAGCCATCTGATAAGATTTCTCCAACCCCTCCTATCTCCGAGGTTGCATCGTCCCTGTTGAACTTTATTGCGTCCACCCATGCGCGTTTTGTCGATCTCTATTATCCTTTACTCTCTTGCACATGTAGCACAGTCTCTGTACTCGGGCAAATTCTGCCCTTTGGCTTGCGAGACCACGATCAATTATGTGACCTTCAACGACACCGATCCCTCGCTTTCGAGGAGGATCCGAGCATGTCATAGTGACTTGCGCGTCACTTCACTGTATCTGTGTTTTGAAGAGTTCTGCAAGCGAGATGGCCAAACAGATGGATGGATTGAGAGGCAGACCGTCTGGTGCGAAGCATACGCAAATGTCACCTTACCATCCTTTCACGATGTCGTGGATCGATGGACGCCGGATGAAAGGGCCAAAATAAGACGACTGGAGGCGGAAGAGGCACTGGCGTTTCCGAGCACTGGTGAAGTTGTGGTGCCCAGTGACACGCTCGTGAAGCGGGCTTTTACGACCATGGTACAATTTACCCACATCACGTCGTAATAAGAAATGCAGTGCTAATTGCAGCATACAGGACGCGGCAGATTGGGAATACAAAATCCATCTTGTATATGGGTGAGCTGAATCCGGATTCCATCGATTACGCGATTGCTGAAACAAGACCTACAGCTGGTACATGTACTACTTTTGGATCGCCGTAGTGATGGTTGGTGTCACAACGCGTCTCTTGTCTCTGATGCGCGGTCGACAGCACTCCAAGGAGTCGTATGAGGCGGTTCCGGGTAATGAGTCTAGCACAGCTTCTGCGTCACGGAGCCCTGCGATTCTTCTACGGACATGGCTAAAGCGATACGTCACTATACCTGCCGCATTCGGTGACCGCTGTTCTCGACCCTACGGCTGGTGCACCATACCACCACGGATCCAATCGCTTACCATCTTCTTCTTCGTGGCGCTCAACATCGTCCTCTGTACTTGCTCCTACCGCCTTACCGAAGGCAATCTCTACTGGCCAGAAAAGTCTGCGCAACTTCTCCGCTATGTATCGGATCGTACTGGCATCATTTCGCTGGCAAACTTCCCCCTTGTCTGGCTTTTCGGCATGCGAAACGATGTTTTGATCTGGATTACTGGATGGGGATTCGGCACATACAACGCTTTCCATCGATGGGCGGCTAGAGTCGCCACAGTACAAGCTGTGGTGCATAGCCTAGGCTATACGCTGATGATATTGGAGAGTGGAGGATGGTCGCACTTTCTCAAGTACTGGACGAAACATTACTTCTGGAACGGCGAACTAGCGACCATCGCCATGTGTGGCCTTCTGGCGTTCTCGTTCTATGGTATTCGCCGCGCGCACTACGAGTTCTTCCTCGTCACCCACATCGCATTGTCTATCGCTGCACTCTGGTCCATGTACTACCATGTCGAGATTTTCACCAACGGCGACTGGAACATATTCATCTGGCCATGTGTCGTCATCTGGATCTTCGATCGCGCTATGCGCCTCGTTCGCATCGTAATGTTCAACCGGAATCCTCTCAGTACCAAGGCCAGGGTTACCTATGACCCTAATAGTAACCTTGTGCGTATGGATGTTGACGGCAAGAAGAGCTTGGTCGCGTTGAAACCCGGCACATATTATTATATCCACGTGTTGGACGACACGTTGTATGCCCACCAAAGCCACCCTTTTACGTTGGCATACACCTCGAAAGATACCTACAAGCCTCCGTCCACGCCTTTGTCACCGCTCTCTCCTAGACCCGAACCCTTGCGTACGTCGTCAGCCTCATCCACCGAGTCTGATGCGCTCCTGCCGTCTGAAAGCACAGGTGGCGTGGGGAATATGGTGTTCCTTATCCGACCGTACGACGGCTTCACATCGCGATTGAAATCACATTGTCTTTTGCATCCCAAAAGACTCAATGTCTTGATCGAAGGACCCTATGGACATACTGTACCTCTCCAAACTTTCACCAACATCCTGTTTATAGCTGGTGGGACTGGTATCGCAGTGCCGCTGTCACATTTGGCCCATGTCCTCTCCGCTTCCTCACGTGTTCAGAGGGTGAAGATTGTATGGGCGGTCCGCGAATATGCCTTCCTTGCCTCGGTGCTCCGTGATTTCAGAGGGTTGCTGAGCGACGAGAGAGTCGAGATGGAGGTACACGTCACTCATGATGACGAGGCAAAGGACGACGTTTTGGACGAGGCGTTGAAGAGTGTGAGGATGATGGCTCACAGGCCCGATATACATACAACGGTGGTGGAATCCGCAAGAGATGCGGGGCAACAACAGTTGGCAATCGTGGCCTGCGGACCAGCTTTGATGGCTGATGAAGCCCGAAGAGCAAGTGTACAGATGCTGGGTGAGGGACACGGGGGTGTTGAATACTTTGAGGAAAGCTTCAAATGGTAGGGCGTTGAAGCATTAGACCGAGTCGGCGATATCAGCTCAGTACTCTGCCTCGCTAAGGTTCATAGATTTCCTTTCTCTTCTTCTCTCTTCAGTTCAATATACCACTGCGCGACTTCCTTTACGCTGTCCTGTAGGCCTCTAATCTTGTCTCCGCCCAACAGCATTTTCTCCGTCACACTGGAATCGGCACGAAACGGCATGTTGGTAGGAACCTTGTCTCGTCCCACTTTGAACACTCCTGTCTTGACTTGGTCTCCAAAGTCATGTTCAATCATGTCTGCTGCAGCGTTCCACAGCTGCTCCCCATCGGTACCCTGTTCTACCGTCCCAGCAGCGACATACCACGTGGGCAAGTCCTCGCTCCTGATTCTCTCATCCAGCGCCTCAATATGAATTCGAGCGCAGTCCTTTACGGGTATAAAGCCGAATGCATATCGTGGTGTCATATCGTCGAAAAGCAGCGCCTTGCTTTGCCGATCCACATGTGCGAGCGCTTGCTCAGACGTTGTGCAGAACTCTGAAGGGCCGATGACGGTGCCTGGTATGATCTGCGCGATAGAGAAAGGGAGCTGGTGGGTAGCTTGAAGATTTGCAAGGTAGGTCATACACTGAGCTTTTGCGGAGCAGTATGCGTTGTGAGGAGATTTTAGAGGGGGTCGGTATTCTAGCGACGTTTGCGAGACTTGGACCTGCTCTGTGTCGGTCAGTACAACGCATTGGGCTAGACAGACGAGCACGAGGGAAGAGATGTACGTACCGTTGAGAACGCGATCCATACGCCTGCCCAAGGTATCCCCGTCTTCCGAGTCAACGAGCCCAGCCCCGGCTTGCGTGAAGACCATCCTCCTGACTGTCTGTGACTTCTTCCCTGCCTCAAGCAGGCCCTTTGTGGAGTTGATGTATGGCCAGTAGATGTCTTTGTCGGGATCCAGGTTTTGCATCGGCCATGCTCCTGCTATGTGCACGACGTAATCGACGCCTGCAACAGCTTCATCGTAAGCCCCTTCGGCCGCATTGTTAGGTACAATGGCGTATTCGATCAGGTCAAGGTATGACTGGACTGAGGGCCCGGATTTGATGGCTTCGATGGCGGGGGAACGGCGCACAATGCAGCGTACTCGATAGCCAGTCTGCAGCGCATACACGACGCAAGCGTAGCCGATTGTGCCATTTGCACCGGTAATCTGGCTGGCCTGTGAGCATTGTCATGTCGAATGTCAGCGACGAGGGTTGGCGTACAGCAACAAGGCCACGAGATCCGCGGTTGGCTGTCATGTTTCAATGTCGCGACGGCCGGCTCGTCCAATACCGCGGATGCTTCAAATTCACGTCAGAAGCTTGGAAAGACATGGTCGACATACAGAAGCGCTTGTGTCTTACTAAGACTATCGTGGGGAGAGTGCCGCGTACGAGGTAGGGAGGGCAATATGCTGGGCGTTTCCGATTAGCGTTCTGGGTTCCGACACCCCTCGGCATTCTTGGGCGCGTCGAGCCTGTCGTCATGGGATCTTCCCTACCTAATCAACCATCCGGACTGGCCATCAACGCGCCAACGAGGCTCACTATGGCTGCCTCATCCTCACTCGACGTGAGCCACAATTGGGATACTGGTTGACGATATCCACAATGACAGACGGCACAACACAATCACATGGCTTTCCTCACGCCGCCAGAGAGAGGCTTAGCATCATCATCGTACGCCCCAGCACGCGCCCGCGCTTCCTATCCTGAGCACAAACTGACTTCCCTATACAGGTCGGGGCATCTTTGGGTGGCCTTGCGACAGCTCTTGCTCTTAAACGTCTTCCGGCACCACATGGCCACACCATCACGCTTCTCGAACGAAATCCGACTGCCCTCCTCCACAACCAAGGCGCTGGCATCGTCGCTGGTGAGAAGTTCTCCTGTACGAACTGCGTGTGAGACACACACCTACATTGTACATGCTCCTTGTAGGTGGCGATACGCTGGCGTTCTTCAAGCGCTATGACAGATGCAAGCGCGACTTGGCTGTTACCTCAACTCAAAGGCAATACCTGAACAAGCATGGCCAAGTCATACACAAACAAGATGTGACACTGAACATGACGAGCTGGGACCTTGCATACTACATGCTTAGGGCTAATGTTGACGGAATCGAGAGCGACTATTGCGACACTCCGCACGACCAAGACAGTGGGAGCAAGATTACCCATCTCCACGGACACAAGGTGGTTGAACTGCAAGACAAGGGGAACAAATTGGTTGTAAAGTACGAGACAAGCGATGGAAGTACGGGTGAAATGGAGGCTGATCTAGTCATCGGCGCCGATGGACCAAGTTCTACCGTCCGCTCCCTCCTCACTACCGGCATCGAGCGCACGTACGCAGGCTATGTCGCTCTTCGCGGAACCGTACCTGAAAACTCGGTCAGCCCAAACACGCTGGAAACTTTCAAAGAACGCTCCACCTGGCAAAATAGACCTGCAAGCATGGGAGAAGCAACGCAAGATTGCAAGTGAGCGTCTGCCTCCTCAATTTGCGGAGATTGTCAAAGTGACCGAGAAGCCATTCGTACAAGCAATTACAGACGTTGTTGCTCCGACTAACGAGTTCATGAGCGGTCGCGTCATCCTCATCGGCGATGCTCTAGCTGGCTTCCGACCGCATACTGCCGCAAGCACTAGCCAAGCATGCTTCGACGCCATGATTCTGGCAGACATGATCGAGGGCAAGGTGAGCCGGAGCGATTGGAAGAAGAAGACACTGGGATACGCGAGAACACTGCAGAAGAGGGGTGTTGACATGGGAGAGCGTAGTCAGCATCAAGACCTGCCGTTGGAGGAGCATATTCGCGATCGAAACTTGGCAAGCAAACCGAGAGTGGAAGAGACATGGCCAGAGTGACCAGTCGAGGGTCTGAAATAGCCACAATTACGATATGTGAGGCGAACAAGCCGTTGCCAAAGTTCAAGACCAGTCGCCATCATCGTCAACCACTTCACCACGTTCTGAAGCTCCTAGCAGCTCGCGTACAGTTCACGGTTTGTACCAGTACCCCGGTGTTATATTGGGTCGCAGATGTTGCTTCCGGAACCCCAATACCATCACACCAATTGCCTATTAGGCATAAGGTACTCGTGTGCTTGGAGACTAGTAGCAGAAATCTGCTGCTGGCTATAACAGCATCTATGTTGGGCACCAAGAGCTCTTGTACGCCGTGTACGAAAGACTGTGCGAATACGGGACCGCACAATGTCATAAAAACTTCACGCTCCAATAATCCTACTGTTGAACAACAGTACAAATTGACATATTGTTGTCGTATTAGATTTGAGTTAAGCTCCCACATATAACCAAAGGTTTAGGGACGATAACGGCGCTAACTTACGACAAAAACGTACCCAGCAAACATTTGCTCGACTGTATTCGCTAACGTCCGCTGTGAGCCTGCTTCTGCAATTCTTGTGCAACGACTGCCTTGATCTCGCGTATATGCTTGCTCACTACCGCACCACCGTAGCCTCCCTCTAAATCATCATGAATATCTTCATTGCCCCTTGGGAAGATGCCCGCGCTCCTGCCACAAAGGTCTTGATTCGACGCAAACCTCACCACGGCATCTACAACCCTGTCCATAGATGCATACCCTACGATTTCCACCACGGCAGCGTTGTCCGCAACAAAGTCGGCTTGTTTGGCAATGGCAGTATCAACATACCATGGCGCAACAAGATTGAGGCGGACCGAAGAGTGCATAGCACGCTCGCGTAGACTGTAGAAAAGTCCCCGAACGCCGAACTTGGACATGGTGTACGTAGTACTGTATGGGTAGCCGCTGTAGGCTGCCAGCGAGGCGATGAGAACAATGCTGGGCTTGAACTCTGTTGCGGCTGTGCGCGGAAGTCGAAAGTAGTGCAACGCAAGATAGCAGGTATTGTATACGGCCTCAAGATTGACCGACAAGCAAGTGGCGCTTGGAACTGGAGGCGGCGCGTCTCCTGGGTTCGGTAAAGTGGTTGGTACCATATCGAACATGTTTTTCTCGGCAAGGATCCCTGCATTAGGAATGACAACGTCAACCTGTCCGTTGCCAAACTGTATTGCGGACTGGAACATGGAGGCTTGTGCTTCGTAAGATGTGACATCGCATTGTACGAATTGCGCTCTGAGTCCTCGAGCTGTTAGCTCTGCAACTGTTGCCCCCACTGTATTCTGCCGGTCGGCCATCGTGACGATTGCGCCTTCTTCAACCATCCTGATTGCGCATGCCAGACCGATGCCAGATGCTGCGCCAGTTATCAGAATTGAGCGATCTTTGAGATTAGTGGTGTCCAAAGAATTGCTGAAGGTGATGGGCGTCGCCATCGTTGAAACAGCAGGATTTGCCATACTAATGGAAGGAAGGATATGTAGCCCTTGCGGTTGAGAAAGATGCACCCTGACTTGGGCATCAGCTTTTATTAACGATCAACATGATCGTCACGTAGGCGTTGCGGCTGATAATGCAACAGGAAGTAGTGTGAGGCCATGGAGCGGGGAAAGAAACCCAACATACAAGCGGTGTCTTGTTAGAGTCAAAGAGCTTACTCCTTGTAGTAGTGTGTGCGAGCGAACAGGCGCAGTGCACGGCATCTTGATGCGTGCTGCACAGCAGGCGCGGGGTCGGCCAAGCAACAGTGCGGGGAAAGGGGTAGCTGACCACCATACATATCGAGCTCAGAAATTGCGATACTCCCGCTGACGTGAGAGATTCCTGCAGCCGTCAGGTATCATGGGCGGCGATTACGTTTGGGATGAGGAACCCGGATTGAGATTCCAACGTAGCCACAGCATCGTATCAAATCCTCAACGCGTTCCAAGCGCGAGACGGTGGAACCAAACTTAGGAAAGGTCCCATCCAAGAACCTTTAGCCCAGAGTGAACGACCAATTCCACTCTCTTACAACATCTTCCCAGTCCCTTCTCTGTCCACCTTCGAGCTTGGGTCGCCATACTTCCTTTAGCACCTTTTGCACACATTCAACATTCTCGTAGCGATTCCTCTTCTGAATGTCCTCCAACCTTCGAAAACACTTCTCAATGGCCGCTTCGTCGTCCAGCTCAGCGCCTGCTAGGAATATGGGGTAGAGCAAGCTCGACTCTGCAGCGCTGCCGGGTGGTATGCGAGCAATGAACTCCATCGCTCGTGCGGCACAACCTGCAATATTTACAGAGTGGCTTGGTGAGGTTCGGTAGAGTTGAATAAGTGCCGCCAAACGGTACGCCTCTGCCAAGGCGATGAGATCGAGAGCTATGGGAGTGTCGACACCAAGTGCAAATGGGTTGTCGTAAGTCCAGCTTTGAATACCCTGCTCGATAACGTTGAAAGAAGCTTCGGTAGCGAGTGGAAACGCTGGATTTGAGGATGTTACGTACTGTATCCGAGAGATGAGATCGCATAGCTGGTATGAGATGCCCATGAGTGGATCGATTGTGCCTGGCATTAGAGCGGCGCTGATTGGTATCAAACCTTGCTCTGCTGAACATGGCTTTCCTGCATTGGATACCCGTGCCATAAGAGACGCAGAAGCGAAATGATAAGTAAAGTGGCGATGTAGAGAGTCGACCTCGACGCAGTCCATAATGCTCTGTTCCGGAGTGAGTGCGCTAAGTATACGTTGAACGCTCTTCAACTGCGATATCCACCTCGTGGTCTTGACACCGTTGAGCGCCTCAAGCCCTACCAGGATCAGAATCACCGCAGTGACCTGGTAGGTGTCTTCTGGCAGTCCACCCGAAGGATGTAGGCGCTCCTTGATAAACTGATAGCACTTCCTCTCATGGCGAGAGGACACGGCCCGAAGATGCTTAGCGCGGTCTGCGTCCTGGCTCCGCCGTGCCAACTGAGCTGAAGAAATGGCCAGAATGGCGTCAAGCATACCTTCGATCTGGAAAGACCAAGGCATGTACAGGCTAGTATAGAAACTTGTTGCAATAGGCGCTACTTGAACACTGGGTACAAAGGCCTCGACATAGTACTGTAATAGATGCATCCTTTCCGCTTCTCCACCGCCCGGTAGTGCATCCCAAGGATCGAGAGAATTTCGTAGCGGAACTGCGACCTGGAGCTCGGGACTCTTGGAGCTTGACTGTGATGAGCTCGGTTCTGTAACGATACTTCGTTGACTCTGCCACTCGCACAACAGGTTGAGGCGTTTGCAATTTGCACATCGAGGTTGGGCGTTATCGCACCTCTTTCTTCGGGTTCGGCAGGTCAGACAGCCTGTCCGCGATCTTGGCGCAAACTTGCGCTGGCGCGGCTTCGTCTCAGCCATGGTCTGAAGGGTAGAAGTACTGGAAAGAGCTTGATTCGGATAGTCACCGAGGAGACATGGAGACGTGCATTGTTGCGGGAGCGGTATGGGCAAAGATAGCTGGAGATTGAGTCAGATTCCGCGATCGCGGGTGCGATATCGATAAGCATTGCCTGACTAATCGGGCCTTGCACCTCTAAAGGGCGACAATTGCGTCGACTTGCATCATCATCCTCAACCTGCATTCAACCGTAGTCTACGCCTCGTCTTGCCCCGACCCACAACGGCATCGTTCTTAAGATGCGTGAGGGATTGCGTCGCATAACGGGCCTCCCTGGCCGTTCAGGCCGACCACGTCGTATTGCGAGGAAACCACCCACGATGTTCTCGCTCCCACGTGCGGCTTGTTCCTGAGAGTTTTTACCGTCTTAGGAAGCATCGCCTGAACTCATGCCCGAGGCTAAGCAGTTGCTGAACTCGACAACACCCCGGCGGATGAAGTTATCAGGGTATAAAAGGTGATTGCCATGCGCCTTTTCGTCAACTACAGCTCAAAACATCTCACAGTCTCCATTAACGACCATGAGGCTTCTTGTTGTTTCCCTCGCTGGCAGCTGTGCTGCTGTTGCAGCTCAAGATAACTTCAACATTTTCCAGCACATTGGTGGAAACGGACAATGGTTCCCTGGTGAAGAAGTGACAGGCATCTCTTCCGAGATACCCACAGGATGTAAAGTCGATCTGGCTGGTGAGAAAACTTCAGTTAAGGACTGAGCAAATCCATACTGAATCTACACAGCCTTCTTTTCCCGTCACGGTTCACGGTATCCTGACAGAGGCGCATACAATGGGTGGGTTGAATTCGCCGAATACATTCAAGCAGCGGGCAACTTCACGGTCGATGACGAGAAGCTCGCTTTTCTCAAGTCCTGGAAGCCGGTACTCTCAGATCCCGATGCTCAGATTGCCAATGTAAGCCCTACTGGATGGAAGGAGCTTCACGAGATGGGCACCATGTGGCGGCTCCGTTACCCTGACCTGTACGATTACAACACTGCCTTTACCATGTGGGCGAACTTGTATACTTCCGGTCCTCGTGTACGAGATAGTGCACGTTTGTTCGCTCAAGGTTTCGTAGGGCCCAACGCTACGGATCTCACCACCATCTATGCTCTCAACGCGAGCGATCCTGCCAGTTGGGGCAATACTCTTGCACCCAGTGATCTCTGCAAGGCCTACAATGATGCAGGTGGCGGCCCTGCAAAGGATATGTGGGACTCTATATATCTCCCGCCCATCGCCTCCAGACTCAACGCCAAGATTCAGGGGGGCTTGAACCTCACCACAAGCCAAGTCGACCAGATACCCTACCTGTGTGGTTTCGAAACCCAGATCACTGGCCGCCGGAGCCCTTTCTGCGACATCTTCACTGAAGAGGAAATCTTGCAGTACGAGTATGCGCAAGATTTGCGTTACTGGTACGGCACTGGCTTAGGTTCTGATATCGAGAAATATCAGATGCTACCAGTCGTCGACATGACCGTACAACGCTTTATTGATGGCCCGAATGCGACTTACAAGACGAGCAACGGGACCTTTGTTCCCCCAAAGATCATGGCCAACTTTGCGAACGATGGCCAAATCAATCAGCTCGCCGCCGCAATTGGTGTCTTCGACGGCCAACAGCAACTTCCCGGTAATATGTCGCTACCGAACCGCATCTTCCGCTCATCCCAGGTTGTGAAGATGCGCGGAACGATTGCATTCGAGCGCCTCTCCTGTCCTGCTGCAGCCGAAAATGGTAGCTATCGCCAAGGTGCCCATAACAGTTACAACGGCACTGCAACCGAGGAGACTTTTGTGCGAATCCGCATCAACGAGGTCGTCTATCCTGTGGTGGGTTGTTCCAGTGGTCCCGGCTCTTCATGCCCGTTGCTGCAATATCAGAGCATTATCAATGCGAAGCGTGCAGAAGCTGGCGATGTGACTAAGCTTTGCGATATGACTGGTGAAGGTCTCGCGCCTAAGCCGAAGGCAACTTTCTTCTTCGACAACACCCTGCCCTGGCAGTCAGTTGTTAAGCCGTAGTCGTGATACCAGATATCATTGGATTATCTGTAATGATGAAATCCATCACTCATGTCTCTGCGCATGTTTCTGTGCCGCTCCGTAAATCTCTGTGCCGCAATGTGGCAACCTCCAACATCATGCAACTAATGTATGCTACACCACATGACTACAAATACGAGTGGTCGTTCCCGAAATCGCAACATCTAACATGCTCGTTGTTGCTTTCACAAGGCGTGCTCGGCTACCAACAATTGACATGCACAGGGCGCGCGCATTGCTCACTAAGTCGCACTACCGGTAGCCCCACTTTCATCTCATTGGACCATGGCGCATGGGCACAAGGCGCACGCCCTACCCAAACGGTCAGACATGCTCTCTTCGCTCCTCCCACAAGCCATGCTAGACGAAGATCGGTCGTTCGCAAAGCAGACAACTGTGCAGTGTCTTTGAAATGTGTCCGTGTAGTCTCGCTATTGTACGACCGAGCAGATTTCCCGGAATATAGCTCGTACGAGGCTCGCAGTGTTCGCCGTGCCTCTCTGCCCGTCGGGAAATTGACATGAGACTAGGCATATTCGGAAGCATGTGGCTTCAAGGCGGGTTACCCATTGGACGCAGTCGGTGCATTGATGGCGTAAATCTGTCTCCACATCGCACCCCAAGCGGGTGGTCAGCTTGTCGACATGGGAAGCTACTGAAACAAGCCTCACACGCCTTTCAGGTCGATTACCAACACGGTCAGTGCTGCAATGGCGAAGTCATGTTGGAAATGGAGTCATAGGGTGCGTGATTCTCGGATGTCCAAATCGGTACACTGAACAGAGCTTTCTAAGGAGTATAAAGGTAGTGAAGCACCCAGCTGTAATGGCCCACACGATTAAGAGTATACAAAACGACAAATCATCACAAGACACAGATTTCTGGTACGGATCCACGCAGCAGTAGCAAAGCACTCTAAACCGAACAAGAAACAAGCAAGAACGTTTGTCACCGTCGTCGACAACAACGCGTCAATCTTGATCAACGAGATACGCATATATCTATCATCTCTTCGGCCAGTCGAACCAAGAATACAAATTCAAAAACAAGCTCCAACTGTTCACACATCGCACATCCTCCCAACTATCCAGGATGTCAGCCTCGTCCGCCTCCACTCCTCGCACCTCTTTCGAGTACCTCAAGTCGCCATCTAAAGTCACCTCGTCTTCTTCGTCGTCAATCACATCCTCATCGGCATCTACACTGAGGGAATCGAACAAAGCGCACGGCGTATGGAACTCTATCAAAAGGCATGCAAAAGAACACCACGAGAGCGTGAACGCAGCTTATGCTACATACTACGGCCAGGGCAGAAGTGCGACTGAGAAAGGACAAGAAGTTTGGGAATACCGTAGGGGTAGCAGGCAGTAGGTGGAATTTGTGAAGCGACCGTCGCTGTGGTGCATGGGATTGGTAAGGTGGCCGTTTTGCTATGGATCTAAATGGAGTTTGGTGGCTGTTTGAACTTGGCGAACCTTTCTCTTTGGGTCTTTGGCGCATGGACTTGTGTTTGGAAAACATGTATATATCTGACCGGGTTTTCATCATTAGAGATAATTGAAAGGTATTGTAGTTATAATCAGCAACTGCACAAGCTGAGTACGTTGAGGTGTAAGTGTGTATAACTTAATATGAATAAGCTCCTTCGTATACCTGGCTCACCTCATCAGCTTTTACTCATAATCAATCAGCCCCGTTACCGATCACGATGTGATCTTGTACAACCAGAAATGACAACATTCTCTCTTGGCGGTACGCTCGAGGCTCTGCATTAGCAATGAAGTTCGCATTGGAGGTAGGAATTACCGATCGTAGCTTGATAAAAGATCGCAGCTATTGCAGCCTGTATCTGCTAAAATTATGCGTCATGTCTAACCACCAAACCCTCGATGCCGTTCTTAACTCCCTCGATGACTTTTCGCATAAGCTCGTCCTCTACAGCGCCCTGTACCCAGCAATAGTTCAAGACCGCATTGCCATCGCCGCCCGTCACGACGCTAACAGCGAAAGCACTTGTCACAACATTGGGTGACTGGCTGAATACCATTCTTCTGATCGCCCAGTTACCTGGGCTTTGCTTGCTCTTCCATATACCTAAGCTGGAAAACTCCGCAGAAGGATCGCGAGCTTTGCCTAGCTTGTCGAGGAGGAACCGTGGCATGGAAGACACATACTTCAGCAGCGCAACAGAGTTATCTGTACCAGCTTTGCCGACTTCTGCGGAGATGGTAGACTTGACTGCTCGTGCAACATCCCATGAAAACTGATCTAGCACGCTGGACTTTGCTGGGCCATGGAGATTCTGCGACGCAAGGCGCTCGTGGTGGTATCCATACTGTGTCATCGCAAGTGTCATCTGATTGTCCTCAACGCCCAAGAACCTTTTCATAGCTATTGGCCCCTCGATCTTGAGCTTTTCGTAGTCTTGGGCGGGGAGATGGGTGAAAAGCGATGCGGCGAGGAGACATTGCAACGTTGCTGTCACGCTTGTTTTCTCGGTTCGACTGAGCTGAACCAATTTATCTGTGGTTGCTTTCGACAGAACAAGCGTGTGGTATCGAGGCTGTGGAAGTGGTTCGGCGTCTTGCTGTACAGCATTACCCGTCCATAGCTTGGGAGGTCGCTTTGCGAACACTGAAGGTAGTAAAGCTCCAAACATGGCTCGGATGAAGTACGGCCAAGAGATTGTCATTGGGTGTAGCTCTTCTAGCGGTGGTGGTAGAGCTATGGCTGACGACTTGACAATTGGCTGTATGGTACTTTCCGTTTCTGGAGCATTCAGGCCACCCAGAAATGACTCGTGGAATAAAAAGGCGGACGCGCCATCTGCCAAAGCATGATGCCACATCCACGTCGCAGTGAATCTGGTCGCATTGGTTGGCGACGTGAAAACGAATAAACGCCAATAAGGCTTCGATCCCAATCCTTCTTTGAAGCCGCGACTATGTTGTTGTGCCAACATCTCGTCAAGTTCTTCATCCGCCTCGCCATCGTTCGGAAACGGCATCTTGCGCTCATATATCTCCACGCAGGTCCGTAGGTCGATTTCGGGTAGGTGCGCAAAGTATACATCAGGGTAAGATTGGTCTTCGTTCACAGCGATAGCGCTCAGGGTCGGGTGCTGGACGATAACGTTTCGAAGCGCAGAATAGATTCGATCTTCGAGAGACGTTTGGGGAACCTCGGATGCTACGTATTCTGCGGTAAACCCAACATTCTTGTAGAATCCTAAGTGATGCCGCGCAGTGCTGTAAGTTTCCAGTCTGCCGCATGGGCGCAGTTTGTTGAGGTTTGACTGGTCAGCCATTCGGATGCAAGCTTCTTTGGGTGAGACCTGAAGAAGTCTTGAGTGAGGCGTCGCCGTAGATATACCAGGCCAAGCTGCAAATACCGCATACTCGCAAGAATTGCCACATAGGGCACGAAGAGGTTGACTATACTTACGGCAAGCGGCTGTCCACCTAACCACATGCTGACTCGTGTCGCGGGTCGAATGAGGACATTGTGCGAAAAGCTCCACTCACGATCGCGGATAGCCCACTTGAGGTCGATTATGGAGGTGGATGTGTCAAGTAGCATGCGTGTGAGAGGGCGGTGTTACTGTTCATAAGGTGTTGGTTTTGGTGTTGCGGCATTGACCTTTGCCGAGGTCGGGCCAGGTGCCTGCCTAGAAATTAATGACGAGATTGTTCCCGGTTCTCCTGCGTTCGTACATCGCGAAACCTACATCACCAACACTGGCGACGCCCATCGCGGCGCAGGCGCGAGGTGTGCTTGGATAGTGGAGAGAGTGTGTGGTGGCTTACTTTTATCCTCCTACCACAGGGCTGGAAGGATTATCGCGACCCCAGACATTGGGCACGAGATGCGCAAGCGTGCATCAAACGGCGCGGCCCCAACATTAACCGGGGGCCAAAATGGACTGGTTAACAAACCCACCATGCCCACAGCGGTATAACGCTGGACGTGCAGGCTCTGGAAGCTCCTCGTATCTGTCGACATTTTAAACGGTGCGACCGATTGCCCAATCATGGCAGGCCTACAAAGGATGTATGCCTCCCAGATTCAGCCTCAAATCGCCATGGCTTCATGCGACAGTGAGACAGTGGCTTCGGTGTCGAGGCAGCGGTTAAAGCAACGCTTCGTACGACGGATGCATCGCCATCCTGCCTTCGCGCGACACAATGGCCTCAAACGTGGCGCTGCCAACAGCAACACCTACGACGGGTCCGCCATGGTCGCTGGACTTGTTGCATGTTCGGAAACTGGAAGAGAGCATCTCGCCCGACGCAGACAGCATATCAAAAGAAAGGGCTTCTGCGCTGATGTTTGTAGGCATATGCCTAGCCATTACATTCGTTCTTGCGGCCCCTATTGTAGGGATATGGCTTGCTGATCGACTCAAAAGGCGGAAACTGGATCCTTTCAAGAAGCTCCGGGATCTCGAGCACAAGGGACAACGTCCTGGCATAGATCCACCTCCATACGAAAAATCACCACCTAAGGATTCAATATGGGCTCGACAGGAGAGGCATAAGACTAAAAGGCCGCCGAGAGCCATCACGGCAGATCAGATTCTGGGTATTGATAAAAGGTCGTATCTACAACGCATCGTACCTCAGAGTGGTTCGTTAGCCTTCTATATTCTACCTTGGAGAGTCTACTGATGAGTAGCAATAGAAGGATCTGCGCAGCTGCTTACAGTGGCACCTGCACATATTGGATGGGCTAGGCAAAGAGTGACGTCAACGGAAGACGAAGAACAGTATATCAGCCCTTGGGACGCGGAACACACCCCAAATCCAGTAATTTTCCCATGGCTTCAACGGCAACGGCTGCCTGGAGACGACATCAACGATGAAAACTGCGAAACATTGCAAGTGATGACAATGTCAAGTACCACACCTCCATTGATAGGCGCCTCGACAACGGAAGGCTCCACTCATGGACACAACGAAAATCTTTTCCTTGATTCTCCAGCAGAATATACAAGCTCTCCACCTGATAGCGAGAAGTCCTATGGGTCTTCTGAAACTACCTCGAGGAAGCATGCAGCATCCGATCAACCCAACGACGCTGCACAACCAATTTTGCATCAACCAAGCATCCATCGATGTGATACATGCCAGACAACATACCATTCACAAGGGCAATTGAAGTGAGTTGCTAATCTTCAACGAGCCATACAAGCTCGGGATATATCTGGCACTAACAACCCCTCAGCGTACACCTCAATCGCAAACACCGTAGGAGGTACCGCTGCGAGCACTGCGACTCAGCCTTTGCGCTCAAAGCGGACCTCAAGCGACATGAGCGCGGCGTTCACAAAGACATGTACGCAGTAAAAGTGTTATACTGTCCCAATCCAACTTGCACAATACCTGATAAGAAGTTTACGCGCAGGGACAATTTCGAAAGACATGTGCGAAGATGTCGTAATCGCAAGACAGGATGATGCTAAGTATCCAAGATATGATAAGAGAACCACAAAGACACGGAACGAGCAGTTGATTAGTCGACCGAGTATGTACGTAGCTAGCACTTCCGAGTGGCTCACTACGGCAGACATTGCGAGTAGTGTTCACTGCTCACCTTGCACGTTCCTTGGGCGCAAGTTGTTGGACCAGTCCATGTCGCACCGCCGCACTGAGCATACAATGCCGCCCCTGCAGCTGGCGCTTCGGGTGCAGGCACTGGCTCCTGCGGCGAGGGTGTCGAACCACTTCCTCCTTCTTGTCCAGCCGCACAGGTGAGGGGCGCAGGCCCTGGGATCGAGTATACCTTACCACCCATATACGGCTTTCCAGTGGTATCGTAAATATTAACCTGGATACCGGCATCGTTGGCTTTGTAGGCACCAGGAAAAGATACAAAGTTGGAACCTTTGTTGGTTCCGCTGCCAGTGACGCGAATCTGTGCGCACTCCATGTAGAACTGAGCGCCACCTGTTGTTTCAGTCAGCAATATTGTGAAAAGACAAATCAAAGCTATTACCTTGGTTCTGAGCACCGTGAAGGGCGATGAGCCTAAAGGTGATGGCACAAAGTAAGTTGATGCCTCACATACAATCTGTAATTGGGGAGTACTGACTCAACTCGCATGAGGTAGTCTCCCGGAGCAACACAAGTAGGCATGTCGAAGTAATGCCAACCTCCATTCGCAATCATAGTATCCACGGCCCATTTTCCATTCTTCAAGCCATCTGCGGCGACTTTAAACCATTGCAGACCTGTAGTCCCAGTCGTGGCAGCGTTATCCACCTTTGCAAGATAGTATTGTATCGGGCCTATGACATATTCGTTAGCTTCGGCTATCTACCCGGCCATAACGGCCCTCATAGTTTCCACTGACCTTTGTGACTCGCAGCAATAGGATGGTCAGGATCGTTGGCACTCTGCTTCCCGCCAATAACGTGACCTACATGTAGAACGAAGTTAGTGTATGTATCATGTGCATTTCCGATAATCATGCTTACCCCACCAAGCTCCGACTTTTGCTCCCGCCGGAATACTTATCACAGTAGTGTCCTTGTGCTTAATGTCTTTGTTGCAGGCAAAGGCCGAATCGGTAACGCTCGTGATGGGATAGTCAGAGTCTGGTGCGCGGACGCCCTTGAGCTGGCCTTGGTCCACACCATTTACAGACACCTTCTGGAAGATGGTGTGAGCTATAGCAGTACTTGCCAAGGCAGCGATCAGAAAGGCCTTCATGACTGCTTTGTAGATTTGTAGCTGGGATCTGTCTCGTTCAGTGCAAGTCAGCGATTATGTAGTTAGGTGGGAGGATACGGCAGAGACATTATAAACAGAGTGCATTCGTCCACATATGAAGGGTCAATATTTATCATCATGGCCATCGTCATCATATATGTGTAGAGTAATGGGATTGTATAGTTCAAGCCAATAGAGACAGTGGATACTCCAAATCACGGTCAGTTGAGCCATGTTCGGCAGTGGTATATTGCCGTACCAATGTTCTGACAATTTTGAGCAACCTTACACTATGGATTATATTACATGTGGCTGGGTTTTCTTTGGATGCTGATCGGTCCGCGTGCTCCGTGCTTGATCGAACTAGACTCGAATGTTCCATAGCATGCCAAGTCATATACAATATGCCGTTCACACATGACCTGTTACGGAGAGTGAAGTATGTTCTCTAGGCGACCTAGTCTGGCTGTACCCCCACTCGGAAGTAGTATCTCGAAGATGCGAAAATGATGTAGGGTTTCTTGTCTACATAATGGGGATACAGCTCGGCGAGCCTCACTTAATTACAGGCCTCGTGTATCGCGTGAGTATTGGAACGGCAACATCACCCCAAGATGGACCCCATCATCTTCGCCACGGTCCATAACACAATGCAGTCGAGCTTAAGACACGTTCCACAACTCTGTCGGTATCCTCATATGGCTCCCAATGAATGTACCATCACCAGCCTTGTGGTGGTCAGAGCGTGCCTCTAACAATGAAGGTCTCCTTATCCTCTCTTCCCATCGCATAAAAGCTGTTGTCCTGGCCAACACATGCTGGCAGCGTTTCGTTCGTAGTAGTGTATCGTCTCTTCTGTTCGCGATGCTGAGATGTGATGCGTATGCGCAACCGAACCTTTGCAGTGGATGATATCTTCGTCATTATCCATGTTTCCTGCGTTAACGAGCTGGTAGTATCCGTATTGTATCTTCCCGCAAGCCTTTGTGGAAGGTCAATCTCGTCCAGTCCGCCAAGAGATTCGGCATGCGCTTTGTCGTCTAACGCAGTTGCAGCGAAGGCGTACATGTGGATAGTGGATAGACGGTTGTTACGGTTTCATTCCTTGGTGAAAGATGGTGTGATCTTAAAGAGAACGTGAAGTCATACAACGTAGGCTGCAGACATACTAAGTCTGCATTATACCACAATCCGGAAGTAGAGAGCGGCAAGGGCTACGCCTCTCCCACTGCTTGCCTCAGCCTGTCCAGCTGTTCCTTGCTTGGGTGCGGATTCTTTATTCCTTCGATCTTGGGACTGAGAATTGGGTTGAGCTTCTTGATACGGATGGTCGTGATGCAGCTTCGCCTCGTGCAGGAGTTGTGTCTTTCTTTAGCATTGACTGCCATTTGGACGTCGTGATCTTGAGTAGGTCGTTGAACAAAGATTGATCGGATGGAGCCGGATTGCCGTCTAGATGATACATCGTGAGGAGCGTATACGAAGAAAGATCGTTCCGAAGAGCCGTGTAAAAATGGGAAATGGAGTGGATGGGTTCAGGCGGGGCCCCGCTGCCCGTAAATACACAGCCCTGGAATACTCCGGGGTAAATACGGACCGGCATCGCACTATTGGTACCTGACGCCACCTGCAGGCCGCGTCTTACAGTTTCCAGCGGCGCAGTCCAGCCGCGCACATTTTCGACGATCACTTGCAGCCCCACGATGGGATTCTGGGCTAGGCCCCATGGTTACCCCAAGCGTTGCTTACTTTGGCCACACCGATCAACACTACCTAGGTAGGTTCGAGAACATATATTCCAATTTTCTGCGAGCTACACATGTTCAGAGACATTGCTCAGTCCTTCCCAGTCCTTCATGTCGCTTCCAGCCCATCGGTCTTGGTCACACTTCGGCTGCGATGCAAGTGACACCAAAAAATACTCGCGTCATCATTTCACTGGTCGGAGTACTCACCGCCACTAAAGCCAAAAAAAAAACAAGACAAAAGGGCCTTTTGCAACAGATCAGGAGATCGCAGTGAAGGATGCGACGATGGCGCATTCCGCTGGAGTTGATGCTGCAGCAGACGCATATGCTCCATCAGTGCAGTGCCATAAAGGTCATCTGCGAGACTGAACTCCAGTGATTTTGAGTCAGCCGCATTTCTGTGTAGAGATTGGGCGACATTGTGTTGTGTTCAGAGCGCAGGGGAGCGCGATATGGTGTTCCGCGCAGCCGTTGAAAGACGCCAGCATGAAAACGAAGCGGTGTAAAGCGCCGAGTAAAACAAGCAGGTACGCGTGTGCTGACAGGAGGACTTTGCGAAACGTAATGACGACCAGAAGCCACGCGCAGGACGTTAGTGGAAGTGGCTGTGAGAAGACTCCGTGTTCGGAGCCGTGCCGAATTTAGAACTGCTGATATAATCACAGTATTCAGGTACCGAAACTCGGGCGCGCATCTTCAGGCCCCAAGTGTCTACTAACGTCACTCCATCGCACTATGGAAGACACGTTTCCTCTACTCGAACCTTCAATCGTTGCTTGGGGGCGGGTCGGAAAGCGTACGATTAGGCTACTGAATCCGACGGGTGCCACCTGGTGCTGTTGGACCATCTACACCTGCTTGGTGTGCCGGCTCATGACATAACGCTGCGGATACACGCATGCAGCAAAAGACGGGTACTCATCTGTG
Source organism: Alternaria dauci (assembly GCF_042100115.1). NCBI lineage: Eukaryota > Fungi > Ascomycota > Dothideomycetes > Pleosporales > Pleosporaceae > Alternaria > Alternaria dauci. Next base: position 2,314,918 of record NC_091275.1, read on the forward strand.
TCTTTCAGTGTATTTGGTGAGGAACATTGGCCTGTAAGAGCATTCACTGCGTGAAGCTTTACTAGTAATGTGTAAAGCTACACGTGCAACAAGGGATCTTCGCAAGCCAAACCGGAAACCCCAACCTAGAGGACTCTTTTTGTATTTGCGGGTAAGGTCTGTAACCTCTGTTCCAGTTTCATGGAGTGGGTCCTTAGCCCCGTAATTACGGCAAACGAGGCCACGACGTTGCGGCTTTTGACCCTGTGCGCCTGGTTACTGGGCCCTTCTCGCCGGTACCTTGGTCCACATTCCGAGCACCTGTAACCCGAATTGACCCAATGGAGCAATTACCAAATCTTGACACGCGAAGGCGATAGGTGTACAACTCAGGCGTCACCATTTGTGGTCATAAAATCAGTGCGTCTTGTTGGGTGACATCGACCACGCCTCATGGGGCGAAGAGTCGTTTGTTCTTCAAATATGGCGAGTCTTCTTGGTACTTTCTTTCCGGTGTGCAAACCCAGGAGATTGGCATATGAAGGTGTCGATCAAACGGCTACCGGCCATTCAAGAGGCGACTACTTCTGCATGTTGCCTTCCCGCACGGGCGACTGCATCAGTGAGAGCCGACAGATCGTTCACGTTTTCACCGCAATGTTGGTTTGAATTGGTAAAGGAAAGGCGCACTGCAACTTTCTCAGTCGGCAGTGAATACCGCTCTTCGCCACCACCAAAAGTTCTGGATCTCGCTTTCCGTACTTCGCAGTCCGAGGAAGGGGTTCAACCTCCATATTTAGCGTTGTTTAGTCACTCTGCCTACAGCTTCACAATTATTGTCACATTCCTTGTCTTTTCCCTATCACACCAACGGTGGACGATCGCAGTACTCGAGCATCGGGGCCAACTGCAACCATGGACGAGTTAGTTCTTTCGACATCATGAAAACCATTTGCATTGATTTCGATAACAATAGATCTCAGAAACGAGTGTCACAAACGTCATCGAGTACGAGTGACACAAAGTTAGAGCATGGTACTCCTGAACTGCGGCGTGTCAGAGATAAAATACCATGGAAGCTATGGATCGTCGCTATGATCGGGTTTTGGGAGAGGGCAGCATTCTGGGGGCGTAAGTGTCACCGTTACATATCAACGTATTTGACACTCCACTGACGCTCCACTGAAAAGTCACCGCCCCTTGGCAAAACTACATGGAGCACCCTCGGCACTACGACATGGACCAAACTCCCGGCGCTCTCAACCTCGGGCAGACCACGGCAACACGAATGTACTGCGGGTTCTTCATCGTCTACTTCACTAGCCCCATTCTCATAGCGCCGTTGGCAGACAATCATCTAGGCCAATACAAGACTCTGCTGATCAGCTTGGCGGTTTATACCACTGGATGCATCATCTTAGTAATCAGCTCGCTCCCGACGATGCTTGATCGAGGAGCAGGTTTGCCCGGTCTGATCATTGCGATGTTTCTGATAGCTTTGGGTGGCGGTGGTGTGAGTATTATCCCCAACAATGCCACTTGCTCCGAATGCTAACGTCACTTAGACCCAAGTTACCATGAGGTCATTCATTGCTAATCAATATACGGACAGGACTTCCAAGAAGATAACACTCTTAGCAACCCGATATCGTTTCCTGAAATGGGCCCGTCTCTCGAAATACTTTCCAGCTTCATTGGAAGGTGAACAAGTCGCGATCGACAGTGACATCACTCTGCAATTTATCTACAACCTATATTTCTGGATCGGCAACGTAGGCGCTTTGCTAGCGTTCCCTTGTGTCTACATCGAGAAACACCACGGCTTTGCTTCTGCATATGCTTTGGGTCTTGGTTGTATTGTTATCGCGTTCCTGATGTTGGTTTTTGGCAAGAAATGTTTTGGTATGCAGACATTACATCTCTGTACTACAGGCGTTAACCTCCACGTAGTCAACCCACCGCAAGAAGCAGACGTGGTGGTTCCCGCAGCCAAGGTTCTGAGCTGCGCCATGCGCAACGGCTTTCGGATGCAACGCGCAAACCCAGTATATCAGCGTACTGAGAAAGGCAAAGAGGTGTCGTGGAGCGGCCAATTCTTCGATGAGATCACTCGTGCGTTGGGCGCGTGTCGAGTGCTGTAAGTGTGACTAGATCCATCTGCTTGTACACGCTAACTTGTCGTCAAGTCTGGCATTCATCGTTTTTTACATGTGCTTCGACCAAATGCAGAACAATCTCATATCTCAAGCCAGCGATATGAACACTGGAAACACGCCCAACGACGTCCTACCCAACATGAATCAAGTGGCTTGCATACTCATCAGTCCGCTCGTAGAATACGTTCTCAACCCTTTGCTGGCAAAACGACGCGCATACCTAAAGGCAATCACTCGCATCGCCATCGGCTTCTGCTTTGTCACACTTGCGATGCTGTATGCAACCTTGGTACAGCATTACATCTACACGTCTCCACCATGCTTTGACCACCCATCAGACTGCGGGAACAGTCTTTCCGCAAAACAGTTCCGGCCCAATGTCTGGATACAAGCACCGCTCTATTTCCTGATAGCAACAGGCGAGGTGTTTGCCATGACGACAGCCATGGAGTATGCGGAGAAGCATGCGCCGAAGGAGATGAAGGTCTTCGTGCAGGCCATCAACATGCTCATCACGGGTATAGGCTCGGCTATCGCTCTAGTCATCGCCGAAGCAGCTCGCGATCCTTATCTTACCTCATTCTATGGTAGTCTGACAGGTGCTATGGCTCTGATAACCATTGTCTTTTACGTCATGTTCCGCAACAAGGACAAAGATCATGTCACCTCAGATGTGGAGAAGGGCAGCACAAGAGTAACGCTATCGCCGCCAGACACACTCTTGGAATCACGCCAATCTGGTCTGATTGTGGCAAGTGAATCCACAAGTACAGACAAGGACATGGAGCTGACGCCGATCCCATCCTCACGGACAACACCTATTGAGCGGGATACCACAGCTATAGCTGGATCACGTTAGGAAGCCTTTGTTCTTCCGCTTCGGAACGTCATCTGGGCGAGCGCCGAGTACCGCACCAGCGTGGTTACTACTGTAAATATGTAAATTCTATGGACTGTTATGACAGGATATCATATCACCCGTTACGACCATGCGACAACGGCAATCTGCAACCCATGTATCAAAGTTGGGAAAATGGTTTATGATGTTCTTTGTCACATTATCAAAAAATGGATCTCAGCATTTTCGGCGTTTCGAGGTGTAACCGTTAGAAAAGATCATGGAGCATACGCATAATTATAGGAATGATATTTTCACAAGACTGAACACTTGTCACCATCACATCGCCAACTGTGAACGTCTCTTGATACAAGCGAAAGTCGTTGTTCGGTCGCTGTCGGCTTGCGATACAAAAGATATGTCAGATTATTCGCTTATGCCATTGTGTCTCCAAACATTCACACATGGCAGCAAAAAAGCTGATGGAGCAAATATGCGACTATGTACGCAAAAAGTAATGGTTGATTGCCTTCCGCCAGAATTGAACTGACGACCTCGTCATTACTAGTGACGCGCTCTACCACTGAGCTAGGAAGGCTATTCGAGTTGGATGACAAAAGTGGAAAAAATACAATGTATATTCCCTTAAATCGCATTGTTAGTCAGACTGACGACTTGCATGCGCGTGCTGAGTGAACCCAGGCTCGCAGCATGACTCGCGGGGTAAAACGGTCATAGCACTAGTAGACAGCCTGTGGGGTTGAACTTTATGACCTCGAAGACATATTCATGTTCGTGACAACATGAATTTCGAAAGGATGGATTCAAACAACGCCTCATTTATGCCACGTTTTCTCTTCTTTTGCGACCATCCCTACCTCATTCAACTTCTCCACAGGATTTCCCCTAGCTTTGGTCTATCATTGCCTTATTACTATTCCCCTTCCCTTCGTCTGCAGCGGCTCATCGTAAAAAGGCGGAGGATGAGCTTCAGAGGCACTTTGAAATAAAAATTCCATGTATTCGCTACTCTTATCATGTGCTGCCACGTTGTCTACGAAGACCAGCTATATGCAACGCCAGTCTAGATGCAGTATCCGCCCTAGAAAATGGCCTGGAAATGGAAAGAAAAACCACTAAAAAATAATGAGGGTATGACGCTATTCGGAACGAGATAAAAGAAGTTTACAACACTGATGACTCAAATCTGGCGCGATGCCTTCTCTTGGTGCTCGAGTTCTTTGACATACTTGACGAAAGTCTTCTTGTGAACCTACTTGCAGTTAGTATTGTTCAGTCTCTACTCTTGATGCGTTACATACCAAACCAGCATACTTGCCGTCCCTGAGCACACAGATATACCGCAGTCCGAGCTTCACGAAGCACTCGTACACCAAATCCATGGGTGAGTGGACGTCCAATGCTACAGGTGCCGGGTCAATATATGGCGTAAAGTCGCTAGGGTCGTAAGCGTCTTGCTCTTCCTCGTCTTGCGGCTCCCGCCCTGCAGCCCAGTCTACCCGTGGTGACATGAGACAGAGCGTGTTTTCCTCATTTTCCAGCTTATCGAGGGCGAACTCCAGATCGGGCGCAGGAATGAGACCAACAAGAACGCCATTTTTGATGATTGACAAACCGCCATCGAGTTCGCCTTTCGCTTGCAGACCGCGTTGCTTTGCACGAAGTTCGACTGCGGGGATAAGTGCGTCTTCTGAGATGTCTATGATGTGATCTTGTCTTTTCCCGGTGGTGATGTCGCCAAGCTCGGATGTGAAAGTCGGCCGCACCTTGTTGTCGAGGAAGGGATACGAGTTCATATCTGTGAGCAGATCATAGATACTTAGTGGTTCAATAGCATCGGCTACCCATTTGGAGACGAGGATGCCGAGGGAGAAAGGTAGGACGTGATCCAAACTACCCGTGAGCTCGAAGAGGATGACTGCTAGGGTAATACTTAGACGAGTAACACCCGTCATTGTGGCGCCAGCAGCGACAAGGGCGTATACTCCAGGAACAACACATTGGCCTGGTGTTCCATCGGCGGAGCACTCAGCAAAAAGACCGACATGGTTAAAACGCAGGGCAACGAGTTGCACGGTATGACCAATGAAGCGTCCAGCAAGCCCACCTACAACCATCGAAGGTACGTAGATACCAGCTGGCACTTTAATTCCAAAGGTAACGACGGTCAGGAGCGCCTTGATGACGAATGCGAAGAACAAGACTTTGAGCACGCTTGGGATATGTTCGACTGTGGGACAAAGACCGTCACCGCTGTCCGTGTAAATGTCACATGGACTAGCCAACTCGAACAGGAGCTCCGTGACTGGAAGCTTGGTGTAACGATTCCAGAAACTGATGAGACCGGTGACAAGCGCAACGAGAAATACTTCGAGAAGCGGGTGTTTCTTGATGATGGGTATGCGACGGAATGTTCGTGCCCAGATGCGGGATGCCTTGATGAACAATGCGCCGAGGACACCACCTACAGCACCGGTGAAGACGAAGGTCGCAAGCTCGAAGAACTTCCAGTCCAAGTGGTAGCGGACCTCGAAGAGAACAATCTTCTTGGTGCCGTATGGATCCAGAAATTTGAGAGACAGAGCAGCCGCCTATTGAACAATTAGCCTAGCCAGCGTAGGAAGCAGGTGACTTACGATGCAGCAGAAGAAGGTCCTGAACAGCGTCTTGGATGGGAAGTAGTAGCTGACTTCTTCCAGGCTGAAGAGCACTCCACCAATCGGAGCACCGAAAGCAACTGCGACACCACTAGCAGCACTAGCGCTGAGGATCTCCCTGCGCTTTGCGTCGTTGTTACTGTACTTGGAGAAGATGCGGCATGCGATGTTTCCTATGCAAGTCGCGATGTGCACGTACGGGCCTTCCTTGCCGAGACTGAGACCTGACGCAACACTTAAAATCAGTGCCAGCGTCTTGACGAGCAGAGTGCGCACACCCAAATAACCGTGGAGAACGAAGCCGCTGAGAATGACCTTGACTTCAGCTACACCACTACCAGCAGCGGAATAGTAGACCATGGGTGGGCGGGCCTGGACTTCCTGGAACCTCGACTCTGGACTGATGCTGCGACTGTGCTTGCCATCTTCTTCCTCGGCTTCATCGGAGTATGTCCGCACTTCTGCACCCAAGTTCTCGTCGAGTGTGGAGAGGGATATGGCCGAGGGGATGACGGTCTTGGTGGTGAGGGTGAGCAGACACGAGGCCATGGACAAGAAGATGACGGAGAGGACGAAGAAGCCAAATTGCGTTTGGACGACATCCAGCCTGTCGTTGCGGACGGCCTCGGACCAGTGGACCCAGCTGTCGCAGACTGATGCACCATCACAGCACGTCTTGCGGCTCTTGTTCCAGCCTTTGGTGCAGTATCCTTGCTTCAGGTCGAACAGCGTGGTCTCGGTGGTGTTGACAAAGTAGGCACAGACGGCAGTCAGGACGCCAATGAGGGCCACGAGTATCCAGCCCTGGGCGCCATCGAACCATGCCGCCAAGCGCCCCCTGATGTCTTTTCTGCTGCGTAGGGCCTTGACGCGATAGGCGTCGGCGATGTTATCGTGGACCCAGTCAGTCGACGTGAACTGATCGTACCACACGCGGTTGTCCTGGAGGAACGAGGCCTTTGCCGAGTGCATGCTCTGCTCCAGGCCGGCGCCTCGCTCGCCCAGGGCGTTGACAAGGCGCTGGCTGAACGTGTGTCCGCCCGTGAGAGAGCCTCTCCGGCTCCGCATGCGCGAGCTGGTGGGCAGCTGGCTATTGTTACGCGTCATGCCCGGTCGAGGCGTGCCGGGGCTCGTGGCGGGGAGGCTCTTGTACGACCTGGCGCCCCGCAGGTGAGGCACGCCCAGCAAGGCCGTCCGCTCGTTGACGCTGCCTGTCGACCTGGTGAGATCCGTGTCCGAGGCACGCATCGGCCGCTGGGCGCTGAAGGTCAGCGTGGGCGACGTGGGCGTGGTGCTGCTGAACGTGTCATGGCGCTCGCGCTGTTCGGCAGCGCAGTCATCGTCGGCGTCGTCGTCGTAGTCGTCGACACTGTGGTACGACCGCATCGACTTGGGCATGGCGAGCGAGTATAAAGGAGGCAGTTACAATCTGGGCACAGGCGATGTATTAGTATCGAGCTCGGCCAGAGACATGTCGCCGAGCAGAAGCCGCTATCGAGGTCATCTGGAAAACCATGGCGGTGTCACGATGGATATGCTATGGCTGGGCACCATGGGCTCCTCCCCACTCTGCCGCGGATCCCTCCAGCATGCGTTGTTGTCCTTGGTCCGGGGAGCGATACGCACCGACGCAGGTAAGCCAACTGTCTCAGACTTGGGTGCGTATGATGCAGCGCAGCGATCCCGCACAGCGCAGCAAAAGCAGCAACAGCAGCAACAGCAGAGAGCGCTCTGTAGGCGGCACTCTGACGCTAATCCCAGGCGACGACTCGCTACACGGGGGAAATGGCGGTAGGCGCGTTCCATGTGATTATCAGCGTTGCACGCGATGGTGACGAAACGCAGGGCAAGCGGAAGCCGCCAAACCACACGCGGCCAAGGCGCGATGCTGTAGCGCCCAATCGCAGCCCCCAGCCCCACCACCACACACTCTCTTGCGCCTGCAACTCGGGACATGCTGAGCCGCTGATCTGAGGATTCCAAAAGAACTTCTCGGAAAGCCCGTCTCGGATGACCGGGAATTCGCCGAGTAGCATCCATCGAGGTACTAGCGAACATTGTGGAAGGTCGGACGACAATCGAACCTACATCCCTCTGTAGCATCCGAGATGGTGAGTTCTGCTGGCGTCTTTGGTTGCATTTCAACCAAAACACACACTGATGACCTAAGCCTGCTCTATACGACCAATTCCTGCTCTTCGGAGACAGCATAACCCAGGACTCCTTCTCCCAAGAACGCGGTTTCGGTTTCTCTGCAGCCCTTCAAGCTGGTCAGTCGACATGTCGTCATGTTCCTCCGGGTCGTTGTTTCTGGCCTGATACACTTTTTCACGAAGCTTCCATGCTGATCATCCATCAGCATACATACGACGACTCGATGTAGTCAATCGCGGGTTTAGGTTATGACGTCCTATTCTTGCAGCTGTAGCCACGACTAATACTACGACAGTGGGTACAACACCCGCCAAGCTCTCCAGATACTCCCCGCCATCGTGCCTCCGCCAGAGCAGGCCAAGATCCGGTTCATGGTAAGACTTGCCCATGTCAGACACTGCCCGGACTAACCGCCCAGACCGTCTTCTTCGGTGCCAACGACTCATCCCTACCAGATGCGCCGAACAAGCAGCACATTCCGCTCAATGAGTTCATACAGAACCTCAAGGACATCATCTTCCATCCCAGAATCAAAGCTCATGGCCCTCGCATCATCCTAGTTGCTCCTCCCCCAATCAACGAGCATCTTTGGTGGCCAAGAGACCAGTCGAACGGGTATACTAGCGTCTCGCGCCTAGCCAGTACGACCAAAGCATACGCCGATGCAGTTGTCGAGCTTGGCGCTGAACTCAACCTCCCCGTCGTGAACCTCTGGAAAGCCTTCATGGCAAAGACGGACTTCAAGGCAGACGCTTGGAAACTCGGTGATCAACTGCCTGGGTCGCTAGACGTTGCACAGAACGACGCCCTGGTGGAACTCATGTACGATGGTATGACATGTACATGGCATTCCCGCCTTCGGTACCGTACTGACTTGACCTGCAGGCCTCCACTTCAACCCAGCGGGCTATGACATCTTCTACCAAGAATTGATCAAGGTGATTGAACAGCACTGGCCGGACCAAATGCCTGAAAAGCTACCCATGGTGTTGCCGCCGTGGAACGATGAAGAAGCATGGAAGGCATGGGAGGCCACTCAGACAATTTAGACTATGCATCGGAAGGGCAAACGTCGCGTGCACGAGCACTAGCAGGCTTTAATTGTGTGTGTTGAAGGTCCGACAAAGCGGGGCTCCGGGGAAGGCCCTGGTTGTGCCAATCAGACAGGGGTGCATAACTCCGGCAGCATGTGGTTAGTGGCGGCGTCGTTCCCCATGAGCCTCAGAGTAGCATCGCGACGACAATACGCATCATCATTTCTGCAGTCGATTGTTCCAGCTCCTATCCTTGTACCATCGTTTTCTGGGACCCTGTACATTACCTTGCCCATCTTCTTGAGGCCACTTCGGAAACCGCCTGATCTTCGGCAAAGAGCGTTGTTGCAAGGCCGCACCTTCTGCTTCCACCACCCCAACTGACTACATCGACCAACGTCAGCCGCTTGCCCTCCGAAGTCCCCAAACTGTTGCAGCTTCTTTGCGCATCTTCATTACACCTCCAAAGCAAACGCGCTACAGGTCGACAGCCGCCTTCAGACACACCCTGGCCGCTTCTTCGTTACCACCGCTCGAGACGTTCGCACAGGACAAACCCTTAGACTGCCAGCCCGGAACAAGTACATACAGAGCAAGCTGAGGCCGGTTGCAGTCGTTGCTCGGGTGTTCGTTGGTTGGGGAAGCCCCACGGAAAGGCTGGTGTCTCTTTGTTGAGCACGTCACCAAGGGATGAGAGAGTCACGGGCATGGATCCCCAGAGCGTAGCCTTCCAGCCGCGCGACGATCTCTGGCGCTTTCAAAGCGAAATGCTCCGAGTGCAAGAGAACCAAGCCGACCTCGCTGATCGCGTCGCTCGCTTGGAGCGCAAGCACGAGGACGACTCGCGCCTGAAGAACGTCTGGGGGACTTCATCGCCCTTCCCTTCGGTGTTGGGGGGAACGCCTCAACAGGGTGAGAAAACACAGTTCAAATTTGAGTACATGGAAGCCTGGCTGACACACATCAGTGCCCCTGCAGCAGCCGACCGCCGAGCACTTTACAAACTTTGAAGACCAGTCCAGCAACCTCATCGGCAACCTGCAGCTCGATGCTGACGAGGAGCCTCGTCGCGTAGGCGCTACGTCCCGTGCGAACAGTGTTCGCTTCGACGAGACGGCTAACCACGGCCACTGGGCACATGCGTCGAGGTCGTCTTTGGATCTGATACCCCGCACTGGCAGCGGCATGGGCGGTCATGTCATGAGCGAGCGCAGCTACTCCCACAAATCAGACGGAAGGCAGAGCTCTGCTGGTCAGTCGGTACATTCCATGGCGTCTGGCCGCGCGAACAGTCTTACTAGCTTTGGACCGACAACGCCTCAAGATGCCCCAGGGCTGGCTCCTGGCTTGTTCATTCTCGGCTCCGTTCCTGCCATAATACGTTGCTGGCTCAACACTAACTTCAGGCACGATACCCTGTTGTACGCAGCAGTGTGTTCAGGCTCATACACATCTTATCTCGACTCTCACATGGTCCATCACCTAGGCTTCCAGGATCGCGTCGTCATAGGCGAGGATGGTGTTCGCAAAATCAAGCTTTCCGTATATCTCCCAGAGGCCGTGCCTGTGTCAGCATCTTCGCGATCCGACAGCCCAGCTCCACAGCTCCCTTCGGTAGGCGTCAATTTCACAGTCACCAAGGAGCACAATGCTGAAGTCAATCCAAAAGCTATTCAAATTTTCCTTGGCAGCGACATGCTTCGAGAGCATAATGCCGATCTTCTCTTCTCTTCCAGCCAACTGACATTGTATGATGATGACCACAGCAAGCTTCAGATACCACTTGTGCGCCCTGAAGATGATCGCGCTTTCAAATCCTTGCACACTAGCAGTGCTTCCACGGCGAATCTAAACCGCACAACTTCGGCTCTTGCTTCAACGCAGTCAAACCACATAATGGAAAGGGCCGCCACTTCAGCAACTTGTGACACTTATCCGTTGGCTGAGAATTCGAACGGCCAAGGGCCAGCGACTAACTCGGACGATGGCGAGTCAAGTGGACGCGGGAGTCTTGAACAGCAACCTCAACTCGGACTCTCTACGTCGAACCGCTCTGACACCAGAGATGCTCCGAACCCAGGCGTTGCTCCGAACCCAGGCGTTGCTAGTGGAGCGCCGCGTACAGGAGCATCTCCAGCTATTTGGAGCAATTGGCGCCGTGACCAGGCGGAGAAGGCAAACACGGGCTCTCTGGATTGGGCTAATGTGGGTAAAACTACCAGCTCTAATCCCAGCTATCAGCGACGTGATACGGGCATCAAAGTCCTGAAACCATCTAGATCGGCACGTACATTATCCACGTCAAACCCATCGCCAGTCACAGGACAGTCGCGCTTCTTTGATGATGGAAAGCGGAGGGACGAGGGCGAAGCGACCAGCGACGTCGCTCCTCCTCAGGTGAAGAGGACTGTGTCTGGGGAAAAGGGCAGGGAGAACATGCCTGGATTGTCGAAACCTCGATCCGCGAATCCAGTTGGCGGCGCTTCTGCTTTTGCATGGCTGAACAGCAGCGGGTCGAGATGAAACGTGACGAATCTACCCAGTGTCTGTATTGTAAATACCATTAGACTGCTGCGCTAGCAGCATAACGACTGTCGAGCGGGACTCAATCAATGTTACATACGATCGCCGTACGCTTCACAACGCTTTGTCGATGACTTGTGCAAACAAAAGAGAGGAGCTTCACACTGTGTAAGTGAAAACCGGAACATCCTTTTTACAGGCATTCTTTCCCACCACAGCAAAGTGTGTTCAAAGTCGTGTATACGTAGATAGAGAAGCTGGACACCTGAAACTCTATCAACCATTGCAAGTTCTCTTGCAATAAGCTGGTCCGCGGTGGCCACCAGCAAGAGTCCTGTCCTTCCAGATAGAGGACAGGGGTGGAGCATTCATCGCGTTGCCAAGCTCGCTTACTCCGCAAGGCTGAAGCGATTCGAAGGCGATGGTGACGACGGCGTATAGCACGGCGTTGCTCTCATTTTTCGGACATTGCGCTTTTACCCCACGTTTGCTTCACCGCCGTGTTACTGTATTTGTGAACAAACAGGCGGCCTTCTCTGGGTACTGCGCCACGCGCTGCATAATCTTTCTCCGCCTTTTTGCTTGTCCTTTGACCCTCCTTGGTTCGCCTTGTATAATCTGCCTTGAAGCTCTTCGCGGGCTTCACGGTAGGCACTCAGCTTCAAAACGGCCTCCAATAATAACAAGAAGCGGAAGATCGTGGTCCCGCCAAAAGATTCGACCAACGTCGACGGCAACCATTCACCGAATGTGGGAAGCGTCGGTGTAGGGTCCCCTCGCTCCTCCCCGGAACCTTCAGCGTCACCACCGCGCTATCTGCCACCGCACCTGCACGACGAAGTCCTAGTCGACGCCCCCGACTCTGCAGGTCTTGCCGCAAGAGACAGCAACAACAATAATAATAACAACACGTACACGGGAGCAAGCTCACCCAGCGAGGCCTACGCCAATCTCACCCTCGACAGCCAAGAGGGCTCCTTCGCTGATCTCGACCGCATACGCACCGCCGAACAACACTCGCAGAGGCCTCCTCCACGGGCATCGTCACCCGCTAAGCGCCCCCATTCAGACATGGACGACAGGGCCGACGCCGACAGCACACGCACCAACGACGCGCCGTCGGGCTCCCGAGCCGGCAAGCCCCCAACCACAATCGCAGCGCAGCGCAGCGCGCGCGCAACTTCGGTCGAAATGGCCGATGCGCCCAACGGCAGCAGCCTCGACGGCCATGCCAACGCCTCTAATGGCGACGTGCCCAGCATCGACGAGCAGGTGACTCGCGTCATGGGCATGATGTCGACAGAGCCTCTGGTGGACCGGCAGGAGGGCTATGTGATCCCTGAGCGGTGGCTGGAGCGTGTCTGGGCAAGGACGTCGGAAAACATAAGCAGGCCAAACGACTTCAGCAAAGATGCAACCGAGGGTCCTGTCGGCCCGGTAGACAATTCGCATCTTGTCGACCCGGAGCTGATGCACGAGGACCTGGTCGACCAGCATGGAGAAGACTTTGTCCCGCTCAGCAAGGCGGCGACTCTGGGCCAAGATTTTGAGATTCTGCCCCGCAAAGCATGGGATTTGGTGCAAACCTGGTATGGGCTCGAGAAGTCAAGTCCCGTCATACGGCGGTATGCCCACAATACAGTACCAGGAGGAGCCAGCGAAGAAATCTCTTACGAACTGCACCCTCCCATCTTCACAATTCGAAAAGTGCGAAAATCTCCAACTGCCACCGACAACGTCAAACCAGCCGTAAAGCTTGTTGCGAGCAGATATGAGAGCTTCGTTGCCTTTGTTGAAGCTGCGAAAAAAGCCGCCGGTATCGACCTTGACAATAAAGTCCGTATTTGGCGGATACTCACGCCAGCTCCTACAGATCAGCCTCAGCTATCGCAACCCTCCGGTATATTGACACCTGACGCGTCCCCTCGCAATGGATCTCCCATTGCGCCAGCACCAGCCCAGCGGCCTTCGCTTGTCATGGGCGTTGAAAGTTTCAACGGGCTTACCTTTGGGTCGGAGCGTGAGCTAGTCACTGGTAAAGATGAGAAGGATAACGAGGCTTCTAACGAGGACCTCACTCTGGCTGATGCTGGTCTGACCCAGGACCAAACTATTGTACTTGAGGAACACGACGAAAAGGGCGAATACATAACGGACACCACCAAGGCGGCGTCCAAGAGCAAGTCCAGCGCTTTACTTGGCAAGAGCAACCCGAACAGCGGGAGGAGTACTCCAACAGGAGGCCCGGTAACGCGCGGAAGAAAGCAAAATGGCAAAGTTCGTGGCCATGTTGGGCTTACGAATCTCGGTAACACGTGCTATATGAACTCCGCTCTCCAATGTCTACGGAGCGTCGAGGAGCTGAGCATGTACTTCCTGAGCAACAAATGGAAGGACGAGGTCAATGTGGACAACCCCATCGGTTTCAAAGGCGTCATTGCCAAGTCATACGCCGGGCTATTGAGCTCTATCTACGGCTTTGACAACAATTCCTCCGTCTCGCCCAAGGACTTCAAGCTCAAGCTAGGCAGGGCTAACCCAATGTTTTCTGGTTATGGGCAACAGGACTCTCAAGAGTTTGTCAGCTGGCTGGTGGACGCGCTCCATGAGGATCTCAATCGTATAGTCAAGAAGCCGTACCTAGAGAATCCCGACTCTGACGACAATACCTTCCGTGACCCAGAGGCAGTCAAGCGGCTTGGTGAGATTTATAGGAAGAACTACTGGGCGCGTAACAACTCCGTAGCCATGGACTTGTTCAATGGATTCTACAAGAACACCATGGTGTGCCCGGATTGCGGGAAAGTCAGCATCACTTTCGATCCATATAGTCAGCTTACCTTGCAGCTCCCGGTAGAGCAATCTTGGTCTCATACCATCACCTATGTGCCACTGGCTGGCAAGCCCGTCCAGATCGAGCTTGACATGGACAAGAACACCACAATCAAAGCTGTCAAAGAGTTTGTCGGCAAACGCGGCGGTGGGGTTCCAGCCAACCGTATAATGGCATCAGAGGTCTACAGTCACAAATACTACCGTCACTTGGACGACGCTTCCACAATAGCCGAGTCGAACATTGGTGCACGAGACGACATCTATTTTTATGAATTGGAAATGGCGCCCAGCAACTGGCCAGTTCCTAAGAAGAAGGGTTCAAAGTATCGTGTGATGCTTTCACAGTCCTCAGATGAGGAGATTCCGGAGACAGTTTCGCCGCTCCATGACCGCGTCGTATTCCCAATGTTTCACCGAATACCCAGCCAGTCTACATACAGGGCGACAGGTCAGTCTATGGCATTGTGGCCTAGCTTTATCGTCCTCACCAGGGAGGAAGCGAAAGACTATGACACAATCCTCCGGAAGGTTTTGGCTAGGGTTGCTGGAATGACCACTCGACCGATCCTCAGTGAGCTTAGTGGACAAGACCAATCGCGTCCCGGATCTGATGTTGTGCTGACAACAGAAGAGGACGCATCGCCAAACGATCCCCAAGTCAAAGATGGATCTGTTGAAGGCGAGGACATGGTTGAGGTTACAATGACAGATGCGAAGGATACACCTGTTGCTCAAGCTAACGAAGTTGATGAAATTCCCGAAATTCTTCGACCGGGCAGCTACATCCATCCAGAATTCAGGTACGTAGAAGACGCCTGTTTCAAGGTTTGGTAGCGCGAAAATTGGCACTTCCTGCAAAGCCACTCGAGGGTTTGCAACATTAAACTAACGTGGCCCAGGAATCTGTTCGAGATGAAGCATACGAGAAAGAGCTCCGAGGTCGTCACCACTGGCTGGAGTACCGTCGATTATTCAAAACCACTTGAGCCCATTTCGAAACGCATCAAGCTACCGCCATCTCGAGAGGAATCTGTACAGTCGTCCGCTGCTGGAAGCGAGACCACCTCCAGCGATGAAGACGAGGATGCGTCCCAGTCCACGATCGTTGATGCAGATGCAGTGATCGATGCAGCCAATGTGAGTAGCGATGAGGAAATGCAGTCAATTGAGCCAGAAGCGCCAGAGTTCGCCCGGTCTGGTCGTCAGAACAAAAAGAAGAGCAAGAAAGCACGCAAGCACGAGCGCAAGATGGAGCGAAAACACAAAGGCAACAAGAACTTCAAGAACAAGAAAGCAGGCAAAGTCCCAGACCAACCAAACTATCCCGATGATCCTGAAGACGAGTCTGACGAGAGACTGCTTCGAATGGGCGAGGCCCTTGTCCTTGACTGGGATTCCAAAGCTTACGACGCTCTGTTTGGAGCCACAACAGCGGAGGATCCTAGGGGCGCAGACACAATGAAGTCTATTCAACTCCTCGACGACCCAGAGCTTCAGGAGAAAAAAGAGAAGCGTGCTGCCCGCCGGAAGCATGGCATCAATCTTGATGAGTGTTTTAATGAATCCTCCAAGAGCGAAGTGCTCTCCGAAGACAACGCGTGGTATTGCAGCCGCTGCAAGGAAAGGCGTAGGGCAACAAAGACGCTTGAGATCTGGACCGTTCCCGATATTCTCATCATACATCTCAAGCGCTTCAGTGGAGCGAGGAATTTCCGAGACAAGATTGAGGATCTGGTCGACTTCCCCATAGAGGGACTAGACTTGTCTGGCAAAGTCGGCTTCTCTGAGGGCAAGGATCTCACGTATGACCTCTTTGCTGTCGACAATCACTTCGGTGGACTTGGGGGCGGTCATTACACAGCCACTGCGCAAAACTTCTTCGACAAGCAGTGGTACGACTACAACGGTAAGCCCAGCCTCTTGCTTCTTGAATATCGCTACGTCCATGCTAACTTGTGCAGATTCAATAGTGACCAAATGCGAATCCGGCCGGAAAGCTGTATCAAGATCGGCCTACCTTCTCTTCTACCGACGCCGTTCGCCTGTCCCTTTAGGCCCTCCCTCCCTTCAGCAGATTGTGTCCGCCGACATCAGCAACCCCGACTCTGACGAGGATAATGACACGGAACTTCGCTCCCGCTCACCGGCGGGAAACGGCTTGCGCCTCGGCGATTCGTCCCGCAATGGGTCGTCGAGCGCTGGCGCAGTCGCAGCGGGAGCCGTAGCCCTGCACGCGGGTGGTTATCCGCGCTCAGCAGCCGCGAACCTTCCAAAGAACGGAGTCGCAGCCGCGAGCCCGAGTGATGATGAGGAGCTACCGGCCTATGGCGGCGATGAGGGTTATGCTGACGATGTCCCTTACAACACCAACACCAACGTCTGGGACGAGGCTGACCAGCCGGTCTGGAGCTTCAACAGCCTCAACAGCACGGGTCTGGGTGGTCGCAATGACTCCGATGACGACGGCATCGCATCCGATGCTGGCGCTTTGGGTTCAGAGACTGATGACGTTGGCTTGAACAACAGGCTGATGGAGGACTTTGGTGACGACGGCCCCGGAAAGAGTGGCTGGAGTGGTGTCGGCACGCCTGTTACACATCCAGACGACGAAGTAGCTGAAATAAGGCTAGTGGGTGATGAGTAAGAACAGGTGAAGGAACCAGAAGACGCCTGAGGCTTCGTATACCTCAATGGCAAGATACTTGTATCATTCGCTCTCAGTGTACAGGTCGCTTTCATGGCCTTGGCGATGGAAAAAAGGCGCTTTGAGATTAGACGGATATGATTGATGAGGAGGTTCTGCATGACGATGAAGGTAGATGAATTGGACGGGATGATGAAAGGTGTGTGAGGTTTATCCTCGGGGCGTTTTGCAAACACAAAGCATTCGTAGGCGCATTCATAGGCGTATTATTGAAGACCTTGCATCGCTCGCCATGTTCTTGTTTTACTTGTCGCACCAAATTGGCTTGTTCTTTCTGAATTCTTGCCCCAACTGTCAGACACTATGGTGAAAGTTATATGCGGATTCTTCCATTACGATGTCAATGGACAAGCGGTCGTGGGTACTTATGGAGGTTGTAAGGCACTCGTTCATCAGAGCAAAGCAAGGTACAAATCTACTAGGGCGTCAGGGGTGTAGTTCGTAGCCATTAATCTCTTTCCTCATTATTACCTGTTTCTACCGAGGGCTCTACAGACTGCTTAGTTGAAGATTGGCTTCAAAGGACTGCGAAAGCACTGCAATATGACACACTACTATCCTTTACTCCCTCCACCAAACTGCTCCTCTCGTACCGCACGAACTTGAACTTGCCCCTGCCTTCACCCAACCCACCTGCCTTCTCTACCGCAGCCATGAAAAGACCAATCGGGTGCCTTCCACACACAGTGTTGCCAGTCTTCCTAAGCTGATCCAAGAACTGCTTGTGCGACCCACTCTCCACCGCGTCGATACTCTCATGGTCGACAGCAGCAATACTTTCGTGTATGGGGTAGTCGCTTGGCACGCGGGAGCTTGATCGAAGCTGAGTTGCTGCTGAGCCGTCAGGAGGCTGGTAGTACGTGTATCGAAAGCGGGAGCCCCAGTGACAGAAATCAGATGAGATGACGAAGACGTTGGTGGGTTCGGAGAGGTATGGTGCGAGGAGGGAGCCGTAGTGGGCTTCGGCGGCTGCATCGGTGTTGCCGACCATGATGGGGACTAGAGGCACAGATGCCGAGTCATTCTGGAAGCTCCTATTCTGCAGTGAGAGCATCTTGTAGATGTAGGGGAGATGCATCTCCAGGCTATGCTCGTCCTCGTCTACCCTCTTCGACATTGTCTCCAGGCCCCATTGTTTTTGTATCTCATCTACTAGCTCGGTGTCTATGGTGAGGTCACCGAGAGGTGTCTGGTACTTGTCGCAGCCTGTCGTTGCGGCGCCTGTCAGGTAGTAGTGGTGAGAGGGGCCGAGGAGGAAGACGCGTTTACTACAAGCAATCAGTGCGGAACTCTGACCGTCTTTTTGACTACAATTGACTCACGCATTCGCCCAGTCGACGCTCTTGTAGGCCCATGCTGCAGCAGGACCTGAGTACGAGTATCCGGCATGCCTGCACGTCCATGAGCCTCGTCATCTCTGTAGCGTCTGCAGGGCACGTACGGGGCAATGATGGCTCGCGCATGTGGTGTCGGTATCGAGACGCCGCCCTGTTGTGAGGAAGCGGAGCCTATGGGCGTTGTGGAATAGGGGACCTCGCCGAGCCAGCCGTCGAGTTGCTGCGATAGAAGTTGTTTGTCGTCTGTGTACCAGGAACCGGCGTGGGTGGCTTTGCGAGTGACCATGTTGGGTTTCAGGGATGATGCTGTCGAGCGGAATGCTCTACTGAGTCTCTAGGGTGCTGTTATCGTGATGTCGTATGAGCTGGTTGGTGTTGGTGTGTGAGGGGTGGTGGGGTAAAGGCGAGCTTCACCCTTTGTATGACCGACGTAATGCCTTCAGCTCCATGGCTTTCTACGGTAGCCAGCTGCGTCCAGCCAGCCTGATTATCGTAATGGCCGACTAGACCCGAGACATTGTGTCCGTCAGATGGAATCCTGTGCTCATCGAGTCACGTGTGGTCGTTCCCGTCGGATCTTCTTTCGGGTAGTGAGTGATGCTATGCGATCCCGACACGCCATCACGCGACGCGCTCGCGCTGACAGTTCGCGTCTCCCAGGCCAACCGCTTTACATCATCACTCCCCGTTTCATCCCATCTCGCCTTCCCTCATTTGCACACAACCTTGCCAACCCATAAACACCTGATTACTATTTTGGTATACCCCAAACAATACCCCATCATTCAGCAGCACTGAACACGACAGTCATGGGTCTCAAGCGCAAGCACACCTCTGACGACTCGCCGCTCTCCGCCTCCAGCTTCGGCTCCGTCTCAACAACAGACACGCAACCACCAATGTCCTTCTCCAACGGCTACGACAGGACCATGGAAGTAGACGCGCCAACAAACTTGAGAACCAACGCGTGGGACTTTATGAGCGCAAGCCGAGTCAAAAGCAGCGACTGGGGTAACCGCACGCGCAAGCGGGTCCGCGACAACAGACCCGATGAGCGAGTGATACATGGTATGACTTGCACGCTGCATCTGCCAGTTTTGCACAATGCTAATCCCATGCCAGAGAATACGCTGAACATGCTCTTCGCCGCGCAACGCAACCACCCCGACGCCTCACCTATCCCTTCCGACCCCCTTCCAATACATCCACAACCCAATACAATCCCATTGAAGCCGCAAAAGTCTACGCTGCATTCTTTCTGGAAAGAGCTGCCTGCGCCGCCTGTTCAGCCCATCTTCTCCATGCCTGTACAGCAGGAGCAGACTTCCTCGCAACTGCCTCGGTGCGAAGATTGCGATACATTGCTGCAGAGTGACGGGGATGGTATGGATATAGACATGGACATGGATATGGGAGGGGCTGTGGAGCATAGTCCTTTCGCGTGCAGTGATTGTGGGAGGAATGTATGTGGGACTTGTGCAGTGGTGTCTTCAGCAAGACACTGCTTGCAGTGCGCAACCAGTGGGAGAAATTCGAGAACGTGGTGGTAAGCCGCGAGTGAGCTTCTGGTGGTGTTTGCGAAAGGTATATATTGTAATAGCGTGTATCATGACGATTGGTGGTTAGCAAGATATCCCGGCATTATTAAATAGCGAGGCGCAATGGTATCAAGGGAGGAATCAAATGGACATTTAAATCATGGTAACATACCCAGCTTATATTTAAACCAATTCCTAAATTCGCGCACACTACATTACTCTTGCCTACATGTGCCGTGCAAAAAGAAGCTGGGTAATTCGCTGTCAACGACAAGGCAAATTACGAGTGTGTGCATTGTGGAAGCATATGGGGACTGCCCAACAAAAAAAGAATGTCAGGTCGTGCCCGGGTTCTTCTCAATGTTAGGAAAGGCTCTTGAAATCAATTTCAGGAATATGTCTCACCGAACCGGGGTTATCAGAAATTTGAATGAAGTCAAAATCTGAAGTGATAACCACTACCTGGAATCGAATGAGCGTATGCTTTAGAACGCTGTAGTCGAAGGTGAACGTACACTACACAACCTATGGATGCTTGAAATGGTGCAATATGACAAATTTTTCGGTCAATGCATTTATATCGCTACCAGTTTCCAGCCAGTAACGCATCAAAATCATGTTCAATCTGATCAAATCCATCCATTCCAAGGGGGCAGCTCTCGCAGAACCATGACGATTAGACTTGTGCAAGCTCACAAGATGGTGGGGCCTCTGGTTCGCAAAACGCAAAAAAGAGGGGTTTAATTCACCGATTTCGGCAAAGTCCAACAACGTTTCCAGCACCACGCAACCATCTGTAGAGTATGCAGAACATACAAAAAGAGCTATACAGATGTATGATTAGTATAGCAGAAGGAGACAGTAATTCAACCATGGCAAAAAGAGTTGTTGGGCGTTCAAAGTGGGGAAAACTTCAAAAATTCCGAAATGAGCTGCTGAAACGTTCAGGACACCCCCAGAGGACCCAAAAAACAGCAAAAAGATAGACGCTACTGCTCTTTACGAGCGGGGAGGGTCGAACTCCCGACCTTCTGCGTATCTTTACATTTACTAATGTAAAGCAGACATCATAACCACTAGACTACGCTCGCTTGAGTTGCTTGATGGGAAAAACTGGAAACATTGATAATATGTCCTTGAGAAATTGCGACATGCGACTCGGATTGACATGCGGGTGTGGGTCGTAGGCGAAGACGGCTGGCGGAATGAAACTACGCCACCTTTACAAGGGATAAATTGAACATCCTACTACGCAGCTACAGAGAAAGATTAATCCTCTCTTGTATTGCAATACCCATCCTAGGCAACTACAGGGAGAGCAGTTGATCCCCCTTGTACGGCGATACTCTATCTAGGCAAAGACAGGGTGCCCAGGTGGTGTTCGATCTTTCGGTTGTATGGCCTGTAACTTTACAGCGGGCTCAGTGGGGGCAGTATCAGAAATCCTTTCTCACCGTGGCGTCTGAGTTACCACGACCAGGCAGCGACCGAGGGAATGATGTTTAGTTGTTATCGATTTTCCTGATCTTCATCGGCCTACATTTGCGCCAGGCAACTGATCAACCCGTAGACCACTGAAATTTCGTGTACGACTAGACCGACCAACGAATTCGACGCTATATCTGCAGCAGAGATTGCTAAGAATAATTGTGGCGTGTACCAGATGTCAAGCGTCTGCCCTCGCGCATTCACCACGCTAAAGAAGGGAAAAATCGAACGCCACTCTTGTAGTCGCCTAGATAGAGTATCGCTATACAAGGAAACCAACTGCTCTCTCTGTAGTCGCCTAGTGGGGTGTTCGATTTTTCCCTTCGCTAATAGTGATGCAGGGTGGCTGAGCGCTCTGCCATTCTGCTTGTAGCGCCAACGAGTCCACCTGGGCATTTATCGTCTTTGTGATGCCGCCTACAACGCTGCAGGATAGCCTTGCGGCTGTTATCATGCGCGCACGTTTAGCCACGCCTTCCCCGCCTTCAGCCTGATGCGACGTCGTCACCACACCGAGAACGCAGCAACAAACACTACCTCTAGGTCCAACACTGTCGCAGCCTGCAGCTTGCAGTCTGCTATAGACCTGTCTACTTTAGTACTGTACTAGCTTTTCATTCTCCCTTTTGTGAACTGACCTGGAAAGGGAGCAGGAAAGCTGGTTACTGCACTCCCATCAGGCTGCCGTGTTAAGCCTTGGCTTATTCCTACCGCGCGGCCACCACACAACCACACGAGTTGATGCGGCTTCTAAAGTACGAAGAAGATGGCCGCCTCACGATCGCCAGCTTCGACGATAACGCGATACCTCCATATGCTATACTTTCACACACGTGGAGAGCTGATACAGAGGAGGTGACTTTTGCGGACATCGTGAATGGCGGTGGCAGGGCCAAGCTTGGCTATGAGAAGATTCGTTTCTGCGGAGAACAGGCACAACAGGATGGGCTACAGTACTTCTGGGTCGACACCTGCTGCATCGACAAGGCAAACAAAGTTGAGCTCGCTGTCGCCATTAGATCCATGTTTTGCTGGTATCGCAACGCTGCTCGATGTTATGTCTATTTGTCGGATATCGCTAGCCTACCTCCGATGGTTGCTCGAGGCTACTACATTTCCCGATGGCTTAGCTGGATCTGGATGTTCATTGTCCTCTCCCATCTGTTTGGCTGGTGGAACAACACGATCCAGCGCTTCTTCTATTCGCGACATGTTTCCTGTCCTCCTATGGATAGCGATGTTGTATGCAGCCAGCAAGAATGCGGATCTAAGCTTCAGAAAAGCAGATGGTTCACCCGTGGGTGGACACTGCAGGAACTTCTTGCACCGCCTGTAGTAGAGTTCTTCTCTAAGGAAGGGATTAAGCTTGGTGATAAGCTATCGCTCACAAAGGAATTGCGTAAAGTCACAGGCATCCCTATTTCAGCGCTACAAGGCACACCTTTGTCTGACTTTAACGTTCTCGAGCGCATCTCGTGGGGTGAGCATCGTACAACAAAAATACCGGCAGATTGTGCATACTCCCTGATGGGCATTCTCGGTGTTAGTTTGTCCCCGATTGACGGAGAGAGCCAAGCTGAAGCGATGAAACGAGTCAGAGACGAGGTCGAGAAGCAAAACCATTGCGTCCGGGACCTGCGCCTTAGCAATCCGCGCGACGACAAAAAACGCATCGAGGAGACAAAAGGTGGGCTATTAACGGATGCCTATCGCTGGGTTCTCGAGAACCATACCTTCCAGCAATGGCAGCAAGACCTAGACAGCCGACTGCTATGGGTGAAAGGCGATCCTGGCAAAGGCAAGACCATGTTGCTCTGCGGCCTTATCAACGAGCTGCAAAGCTCGATACCCCAAAGTGCCCTACTGTCGTACTTCTTCTGTCAAGCGACCGACACGCGCATCAACAGTGCTACAGCTGTGCTACGAGGGCTGTTGTACATGCTCGTGACTCTACAACCATCGCTTGCATCGCACATCCGTAAGAAGCACGACTATGCCGGCAAAACTATGTTCGAAGACGAGAATGCCTGGATAGTTTTGGCAGAGATATTCGAGGCTGTGCTCCAAGATCCAAGCCTAAGGATGACATACCTAATCATCGACGCACTAGATGAGTGCGTCACTGATAGGCCGAAACTGCTCAGCTTTATTGCATTGCAGTTATCTGCATCTCCCCGTGCTAAATGGGTCGTCTCTAGTCGCAACTGGCCCGATATTGAAGCACAGCTAGACCAGGCAGGACACAAACTCAAACTGAGCCTCGAGCTGACCGCTACGTCGGTTGCGGCGGCTGTTTCTGTCTTTATTCAGAATAAGGTGTATCATCTAGCCCAAGAGAAGCGTTACAAGCCTGAAATTCAAGATGCCGTGCTCCAGCACTTGACATCTAACGCAAACGACACATTCCTTTGGGTAGCGCTAGTGTGTCAAGACCTTCAAGCAACAGCTAAACATAACGTTCTGAAAAAGCTCCACTCCTTCCCGCCTGGACTAGACGCACTGTATGAGCGGATGATGCAGCAAATTAACAAGTCAGACGATGCTGAACTTTGCAAGCAGGTGCTGGCTTCAATCGCGCTTGTTCATCGACCAGTCACATTAGAGGAACTAGTAGCTCTTATAGAACAGCTTGAAGACATAGCCGACGACCAAGATTCAATACGGGAAATCGTTGCCCTTTGTGGCTCATTTCTTACTTTGCAAGACGACATTGTTTACTTTGTACATCATTCAGCTCAGGAGTTCTTCCTCGCAAGATCAGCTGGAGCTGTATTCCCATCTGGAACAGAGGTTGTCGATCACGCTATGGTTTTGAGATCGCTCCAAGTCATTTCCAAGACCCTTCATCAGGACGTATACGGCCTGAAAGAGTTTGAAAATTCTGCCGACAAGGTTGAGCAGCCAATCCGCGACCCATCTGCGTAAGTCGGTTGCAAATTCACCTGGTCAAGATCTAACAGATGTCAGGACTGAAGGCATATATAAGGAAGACGACTATATGTCAACCGCGTTGATGCCACTAGATCGTGCTGCTAAAGCGGATGTCTTGTCAATCCTGGATTGTTGCTTCGCAAGTTCTGCTGTCATGAAAGGGAAGAAAGAAGCATCTAGGACCCTCCAGCTCCTAGCAACATGGTATGCTGATCGACCTATAAGTATTTTCCATGAGAAGTCTTTCACAATTGCTTTGTGCGACGCGCTTGAGGAATTGTTACAAGAACCTAGAAACGAGATTCTTTCCGTGACTAGGCTCTGGCAACACCTTAATGCCAAGAACAATATTCAAGCGGCAATCATATGGGACCATCTCCAACGATACAGAAGAAGCAACGAGCTAGGCGGTCTTAGTGCACAGAGGTATGCCACTTTGGCGACTGCCCTTTCTCCTCCAATCCCGACCATCCGCCTTTCCTCCTCCTAGTCTATCACTTAGCCTCACCAAAGACTCTAGTCTACTAGAAGACAGGAAAGAGCGTGCTTAGGGAAGGGCGCTCAGACACGCGGATCATCATAGCTGATCTAGCGTCGACATACAGCAATCAAGGGCGGTATAAGGAGGCCGAAGAGCTGCAGATGCAAGTGATGCAGGCAAGGAAGATACAGCTGCATACAGTGAAGCCAGGTGTTTGGGAAATACACCTTTACCGCGATTTATCACAGTGTTATTCAACAGTGTTGTGCTTGCGTCTTTTTCTAGCACGTTTATCCTTTGAATAAAGTATATTTAATATCTACAGTTCTTATTGATAGATGTTTCTTTTCTTAAAATATATAGTAACTATACATTTCTTTAGGTCCAAGAGGCATCTAGTGTGCTATGTAGCAGCCTGGGTATAATCCTGCTTTGATGCTCCAACGTTAAGTAATCTGAGGCAACCCGACATAGCACCTAGATGAGCATGGAGTGTTGCAAAATGCAGTGTGCCTCAGCAGAACAACGTCGGGATAAATTGATCGGATGCATCTCTACGAGTGACGAAGCGGGCGGATCGCAATACCGCCCGCGTCATGTCCGCCTGTCCGCATGACAGCTTAACTCCGATCAACCTCAGGCAGAAGACCCGGGACCTTCCATCTCACCAACACCCACACCACCCACAATGTCGCACACACTCTTCACCAAAGCGCCTTCGCTGCGCAATGTAGCCCAACGCTCAGTTGCGCGTCAATTCCGCGCGTCATACCACCGACAGTCGTCGCCCAAGATGGCATCTGGCGCCGCCCCCATCCGCACACTACTCCGCCAGACAACGCTCCGCGCAAGCGCCATAGCAGCGCAACGCACATCCTACCCCGCAACCCAACAATTCACATACCAGACCTACCCGCAACAACGCTCGCGAACACCGTCCCCGCCCCCACCCTACCAAGCACGCAACACATCCATCCTCGCAGCACCAAACCAATGGACGCGCTTCACCTCGCCCTACAACACCCTCTCCTCGGTCCGCACATTCACCTCTACACCATGCGCTAAACTCGCGTCTGCCACCTCCTCAGCCCTTTCCTCACTATCGCCAGAGACGCAGCAAGCGGTCGATGAAGCAATCGAGGAGATACAAGAACTATATGGCACAGCCAAAGACGAGTTCGAAATCGCGTCTGAAGAGAGCGAAAAGAACACTACGTATGCCCCCGATGATCGAGCAGCGGCAAGAGAGGAGTTGGATAAACTGCTCGAGTATTACAAGGGTGTTGTTGATGGCGAGGATACGGCGGTTGCGGATGAGGTGAAGAGGAGGGTGGGACAGCGGATTAGAGAGTTGGAGAACGCAGTCTTGGCTATGGAGGAGGCTGCAATGCATGGCGATTGAGTTCTCATACATTTTGTTGCGTAGTTTCCATTCGAGGAGGTACTTGTACATTACAGCAGACGACAAGGATACACACGAAAGTCAGAGGCTGCTCGAGGTTGTTGTACCATATTCTTTGAGTCAACCCCCATTCATCTTAATGGAACGTTGAACGGTCGTGGTCATTTCATTTCATATCATATAGAACGCTAGTTGTAACATTACGCCCAAACGCCATCCCGTACCATGTCCCGCCAGCTGAGTAGTCCATATTCAATCCACATCTAGCCATACAGCTGCTCAAACTCCGAGATGGGATGCCTCGGACGCCTCTCTTGGCCTCCATGCAGGATTGCATCCAGTTCGTCTCTAAACTGGGTTGGGTTAAACACAGGATTCGCAACCTTTGGCCGACTAGGCATTTCCCAGCCAGTCTTGCTATTCTCCTCGTTCATCTCCTCGCGCAGGATCTTGACCTGCTTCTTCATCTCGATCCACAACTCCAGCTTGTCGAGTGCCGGGTCTGACGTTGAAGTAGGGTCGGACAGATCGCCAAAAGGCAGTTTTCGTGCGAAATTGGCGTGCAGAGTACCGCTGGCTGATTTCATTGGATCTTGGGGACCTGACCACCTCTCTGCTTCGCGGTCCGCCTCCTCGACGCTCTTACCGCCCCGAGCGGCGATAGCAAGCAGAGATGCGACGAAAGCCTCCTGCATATAAGCAAAGGAGAACTTGGGCGTAATCTCGGCGATCTTGTCGCAGAGCTCATCGGGAAAGTCGAGCTCCTTGTTGTCTTTGAGCTTTCCCTGCCAGAACTTGGCATATTGTACGCGCTGGTCGTAATCAGGATTGGGGAAGTAGTACTTGCGGTCGAAGCGGCTGGGCCTTTTGGCGATGCCCGGGTCCAATCTGTCCAAATGGTTCGTTGAGCCAACCATCAAGATGCCGTCGTTGGACTTGAGACCGTCTACTTCGTTCAGAAAGTAGGATCGCACACTGTCATTTACGATGGAGTCTAAATCTTCAAAGACAAGATAGCATGGTGCTTCTTGGCGGGCTTTGCCAAAAATCTGCGAAAGCGAATATTCAGGGCCCCCGAAGGATGAAAGCGTACGAACATAAAGGGTCGGAACGGCGAGCCTCGAGTCTCCTTGCACGCCGCGCTGGTAAAGGCTGTGCATCATGGCCTTGATGCTGATGGTCTTGCCGTTTCCTGGGGGTCCGTAGTAAATGACGCCGCGCTTCCACGGCACCTTTAGGTCTTGGTATGTCTGGCGGCCATCGAAGAAGTTCTCCACGTCGGCAATGAGCGCCTTCTTCATGTCCTCGTCAAGAATGACGCTTTCCCACGTACTCTTCTGCACCGAGTTGTACAGCTCTGCACTCTTCTGCCAGTAGCCACCGTCAAAGACCCAGACCTCGTTGTGTAGCTCGCTGCCCCACTTTGTCGCGTCCTTGATCAACTCGTTGATCTTGTGCTCCGCATTGGAGAGGATGTAGTGGAAGGTTGGGTTTGGGTATGACGAGCCTCCGTCGCGACCTTCGGCGACGTACAGAATAGCTTCCTGGTCCTTCCATTTGTACATGTATTTGCCAAAGATGACGCGTTCGACCATGTTACCGGGGCTAGGGTCAAGGCGGTGGGCTGGGGGAGCGTATGAACGCCACTTGAGGCCGGGGCCGTACACGGGATCTTTGACGACATCCTCGAGCGGCGTGGCCTCTGCGTGGCCGGCGCCAGCGTAGGCGAGGAGGTTGAGCCTTCCCTGGGGCGCGACAACGAGATCGAGGTTGGGGTATTGTGAGCGGATAGCTTCAACGAGCACAATGTCCGTGTTGACGCGCTTGCCCGATGAGTGGTCGAAGTAGGAGAGGCTGGGCATGTCCTCGTGAGACACGTTGTTGTTGCTGTTGCTGTTGCTGTTGCTGTCTGACATGATGGGCTAATAAACTGTGTCGAGGTAGATTGGGCTCTCGTGTGTCTTCAGTGTCTGCCTAAACACCGAGTTCAGGCAAGCAGGCAAGCTCCACGGTAGCGAGGCGGAGCTGCCTCTCCCTGCCCTACCTAGCTTCCCCGCGCTAGCAGTCCATCGCCCACCCATTACGTAGCCGGCGTTTCACCATGAAATCCGCCTCAACACCAAAGCAAATATCGCCAGTATTCTCAAAGCCCAGCTTCGACGTTCCCGTGGGCGATCTCGGACACCCTTGCATCGTCTTCGGCCCTCCTCTGCTTGCCGGCGTCTGGGTTGGTAGCGAGACGCGCCAAGTTGGTACCAAGCCGGCAGAGAATGACAAGAAACGCCACGTTCCTGCCCTTGTACTGTTTGTTGCGACGTCTTCTCCTCTCTTCCACTCCATATTCCGTGCTTCTGAAGTGCAGTTCCTGACTAGTAACGACGACTGGTAAAGTCGGCATTCACCAGTTGACATGACGGACATTGCGATAGTGGGCTACTGCTCTGAGTCCAGACGGAACGACAGTCCTTGACAACTACAAACACCAATTTACAAGCATGCCGGAAGACCGCGGGAAATGTTTGGCTCCTCGGTGTCTCGAGAGTGGCGAGACTTCCTTTCCGCACTCCCAGCGTCCTGACTCCTGGCACGCTCTTACGCAGGGTCAAAGTGGAGTCCCCAGATCTCGCCCAGGTGCCTCTCCACAATCTGGGTGGGCCATACTTCCTCGTTTCCGGAGCCTCGTGGAAGACCGGCATGAACGCCATCGGCTACAGCAGCCAAACACAAGCACGCCATATGTACAAGGGAAAATCGAACACTCTACATAGTCAACTACAGAGGGAACATTCAGCCTTTCCCTCACACGCCGATACTCTACCTAGGCTACTACGGGGGGTGACCTGGCAGCCGCTAGGGCTCTTCGTTGACAAAAGCAACACGTGCACGTTTGCACGATGCGCAGATAGGGGCACTTCTTTTCGCTCCCCACCTGTCGAACATGTTTGAAGGCACTGCTTTGTTTTTGGTGCTGTGGCCGATCCTGATGGTAGACACAAAGCATCCCAAACAATACCATCACAATCGTTGCGAGGATGCATCTTACAGCAATCCATTAGCCTAAAGCGCGGTTAATCTTTTTCTTGATTAGTGACACCCTACCTAGGAAATTTACGGAGAGGGACGTTCAAGTTTCCCCATGAATGGCGTGTGTCCGTCAACTCACCAGTCCGTCCTGTCGAGAAGGCAACGGACACGGAACGGCGGCATGCAGGTGCAAATGACTTGACAGATGCTCCCGCTAGTCCGAAGGATCGCAACAGCCAGCCTGCGTCCCAACCGCCTGCCGCGGTCTAGGATGCACGCCATACAAGGGAAAATTTGAACATCCTACCCAGGCAACTACGGAGGAAGCGCGCCATACGAGGGAACACTCGAACGCTCTCCCTGTAGTTGCCTGGGTAGGATGTTCGAATTTTCCCTTGTATGGCCTTGTGGGTGGTAAGATGTTGCTCCACTTGCGGCCCCATACAGCCCCGGACGACCAGGGGGATGTCTGCTTCATACTGCGCTAGGATCCTCAATCCCACAATTGATGAGCAGACTTTTCTGTTCGTCGTTTTTTGAACCACGATTGCAAATTCGGCTATTTGGCATCTGTACAAACCTTCTCGACAGCGCGTCTCCCTAGCTCTACCAGAGTTTTGTTATGTCATGATATTGGAAGATGCCGGTGGCTTATGCCGAGGCTCTTGGACAAAGCTTAGCCGCCTTACCTCATGCACAAGATCATCATCCCGTTTCCTCCGCGGCTTCTGGGGATCCCAAGTCTCAGCCCATGCCCAATAAATTGCTTATAGAGCAACGGCCTGTGTTGTGGCTATTTCCGATACCAAAGCGCCGACGTTCAAACAGCTGCGCATACTCCAATGGCATGGTTGTGTTGATATTGCACCCGCGATATCCGGCATCCTAGCTCAACTGGCAGAGAGAGAGTGCCCACATTGGAAGTTCGCGTATATCCACGGACGGCCAGAACGCCGATTTCGCGTCTAACTACTCCGGGCAAATTGAGCGTTGGTGCACTGTCTTGAGCTCCACTCCTGCACGCGTTTCTCGCAGGGGCACTCTTCCAGGGTGAACATGCAGTCAGACCGCTAACATGCAAATACCAATAGCGGTCTGTGTGTTATACGATGTTTCAAAGAATTATGCTCGCAATGTCAGCCGTTTCTGCGTTCAAAACAGTAGATGGAGGTTGATGTGTCATGGTCACAAGCAACGATGATGTAATGCTTGGTACTTGGACGGCGATCTGCATTGGGGAATTGGAGCAGCACATCTCATTTCTCCGCGTCATCGCAGCAACGAGGCCGTTCTGAATAAGACAGATTACTGTTGGATCGGTGGGCGCACCGCCCGCAATCCTCTCTGCCAATGTCGACCCGATCTCGGTAAGGTAGCTTTTGACGCTGATCACACGGCGCATAGTGGCTTGAGTTGGTCTGATTGTCGTTCGTCCGCTCACCGTGCCCTCACTTGATTGACACGCCTGTGGAGACGCATGCTGTCCTTTTACCCGAGATGGAGAGGCGTCTACGGGAAACTACCATGACTGGCCCGCTTTAGCACTTGTTTGTAATTCTAATTACTTACCCTTAGTCGCGGGCCTAGCCCCAGTATGGCGACGGCTCATGGCACACGTAGATGGACCCATGCTTCCCCTGCGAGGTCTGGTCTGGACATATATCAGCCTCTCCGCTCCCCCAGAGTGGGCTTGCTTTCTCCTTCCCCAGACTCTCTCCCCCTTGGCCCATCTCGAGTTAGTCCGAATTATAGTCACCCATAGTAGACATCATGGCGACAGCTCGTGAGCACAACGACACCATGGTAAGCTGATCATAAGCACGAGTCACTTCAAGTCTAACCACCACTACAGCGCGGCCCAAGTTTTGAGAAGAACACCAACGGCACCAGCGCAATGGACCACGCAGCAACCAACGGTGCAGGAGTCAACAAGCAAAGAGTTCCATACGACTATGGCGGCAACCCTCTTGCCCACGTCGCTACCAACGACCCAGACCTACGCCTTGCAGCCTTTGGTGGTGAATTCCAGCCTGGTCTCTACAGGCCACCGAACCGCAAGTTCGGTAACCCAGCTCCTCTGGGTCTGTCGGCTTTTGCTCTGACCACCTTTGTTCTTTCTCTGATCAACGTCAACACCCGTAGTATTGGTCACCCCAACATTGTGGTGGCCCTTGCATACGGTTACGGAGGCCTCGTACAGCTTTTGGCCGGCATGTGGTATGTACTGCCATGCAATGTTTGAATACTCCATCTAACAAGGGACAGGGAAATGGCTGTCGGCAACACATTCGGTGCTACTGCTCTATCATCATATGGTGGCTTCTGGATCGCCTTCGGTATTGCTCTCACGCCTGGTGGATTCGCCATTGAATCAACTCTCCTCGAGGAGGGCGAGTTCTACGACTCGTTTGGTCTTTTCCTCATGGGCTGGTTCATCTTCACCTTTATCCTGCTTCTCTGCACACTCCGGTCGACCGTCGCCTTCTTCTTCCTCTTCTTTACCCTCGACATGGCTTTCCTCTTGTTGGGAATTGGCTACTTGAACGCCGATGCCGCTGGTCCTCAGGGTGACTGCATTGTTGCTGGTGGTGCCTTTGGTCTTATGGCTGCTTTTGCCGCTTGGTACAATGCACTGGCTGGTATTGCGGACAGCTCTAACAGGTTAGTGTTTAAGCCTGGCCACCGTCCTTGCGAACTGAGTGCTAACTCTTTTTCTACAGTTTCTTCGTCATCCCTGTTGCCCACTTCCCGTGGTCTGTGAAGGGCCGCGAGCGTCGCAACAAGGTTGACAACTCGGCTGCCCGTGAGCACCAAGCATAAAGTAGTACATGGAATGTACTTGCTATGATCATGCGTCGCTTTTTCGATGCGATAGGATGAAAAATGGGTCGGCAATGAATATGCCAAAGTTGATGACCATCGCATGGGATGATACCCATGACGAATATGTATATTTTTAATCTGCATTTCCAATACCCGCTGTTGAAGAAATAAGTCTGAATCGAATTTCATGATACGATATGTTGTCATCAATCTCATATTGCTAAATTTATCATCTTCGCAGCGTGAAACGTTGGCCAGTCCTCCCCAGAACATCAGCTCTCGCGAATAGAACAGTCCCCGCGTAGGTGGTACAGTACCACGTCTCAGGAGTAGCACATATCTAGATAGATTACCCAGAGGCCTACAAAAACATGGATGATTATTAGTCACCTTGTTGTGAGCTAATGTAGACTCGGATATACGTCTTGCCAGCTATGCACCTGTATAGTTTCCTCTATTGTATAGGATGACAGCACACGTTCCCCGCATTCTAGTCTACACACTACTGTCATTTCCCGATTTCAAATGTCCCCAATATTTCCCCTTGCCGTGAGCATCGGTCGATGGACGCACACCAAGAGGCATGGCGCACGTCACAGGATAGCGGCTGTGGCTTACCTTGGCGTGGCGTGAGTTGAGGCGGATCAAGCTTTTGCACCCAAGACTTCTTTTGCCTAGGCTGAGGTCAGAGGCGCTCATGTGTCTGCTGTGTGTCAGGCTACGCTCACACCATGACGATTGTGGTTGAACGGTTGAGGAAGGAATGCATGATGAGGCACTAGGACATTTGTTTTTTCCTGAGTCGTTCTCTAGTTCCTGAAACCTATCAAAGTGTACGTTGTTGCTCTTTTAGTAAATCTCGAACGTAGGTCACTATACACACCTTTGGCATGTAGTACACGTTGGGTACAATTCAGCAGCAACGAGTTGCTCTGGGGACGGAAGAACACGCACAGGTGGCTTTTTCAGAAGACCCTAAACACTATTCGGAAGACATCAAAAAAAAATCAGATGAGATGAAAGCAATTGGCCGCCCACAATCTCTATGAATATCATTCAGTAAAATTACTCAAAGATGTCACCTAAAAAAAATCAGATAGAAACAATTCACTCAAAGATATCGTCTAAAAGGATTAGGTAGAAGCAATTCACTACCTTAATATTGCCTAGTTAGGCAATGACATATCAAAGTATAAATTCCTGATGATGTTTAGGTAGCTGCGAATTGCTTTCATCTCATCTGATCTTTTTGGGGTCTTCCGAATAGTGTTTAGGGTTTTTTGAAAAAGCTTTCCCTACATCTATTCCCGCCTGCGACTCGTACTCCTACTGCGAGTCCTGCTTCTTGACCGACTCAGTTGTCCCGGACTGCGGCTCCTTGCCCGGTCCCGGCTATCATAACTGCGACTTCTGCTGCGACTCCGACTATCGTAACTTCTGCTCCTGCTCCTACTCCTACTCCTACTCCGACTTTGATAGCTTCTACTCCTGTAACTCCTTGCGCTTCCATCGCTTCTTCTGTCCAAATCGTCATCTAGCTCGTCGATCTCATCGCCCAGCGGACTCTCCCTTGGCTCCAGCATATCCAAATCCTCCAGGTTGGCCCGTGACGGCAACTTCCACAGACTCGTCGCGCATATCCGGTCTTTTGTAAGGAGATCATCGATAAATTGGTCGACATATGTGAGTGTAAAGGCGTCTTTGAGACGTCGCTTGATCTTGCGGTAGTCGGTGAGGAGGGGTTCGAGGGTCTTGTAGATTTCGACGGGCTCCCAGGCGAGGCGGATGTAGAAGGCGGCGAGGCAGCGCAGGTACTTGAAGTCGCCGAGTTTGCCTGCTGCGTTCAGGTCGAGGGCTTTCTTGGTTGCGTCTTGGTCTTCTGATGTGTGGCCGTCCTCGTCCTCCTTCTTGACCTCTGCGCTTTGTTCCTCGTCGTCCTCATCGCCGCGGAAGTTCAGGTACTCTAGTATAATCTCCTTGTCTGGCACCAGTTGCAGCATCTTGAAGGCCAGACACAGGAATGGCGTGGGCTTGCCGGTAATGCCTGTTGTGCCGCCGATGAACTTGAGGTCTGCCGCGCGGTCGCACAACGTCGCCGCGTTCAGACCAAAACATTGCTCTTTCCAGTAATATGACTCGGTGATGCGCTCGCGCACACCCTTTTCGAAGAGTAGCGCAGGGTTTTGCCCTCTGATGAGCGCTCCGCGATAGCCTCTGTCGTCGAGGAGCGCGCTGGCGTCTGCGCGGTCGAACTGGGGTTTTGACATGTAGACGCGCTGTGGAGATGTTGCAGTATCCGGTTGCGGGTTCAAGAAGTAGCTTTGTTTGTGCGCGCAGTAGGGTGAGGTCTGGGTTATGTGTGTATGTGCTGGGAATCCAGGTCGCGCAACGGTCGCGATAATTTGAGCCGGGGTCTTGCCAGCTCCCCCAAAGTATCGATAGTTGCCCGCTCAACGCCAACGATCAACATGCAGCCCTACGGACATCTAGATCCACAACGGACGTCACAGGTGTTCTCGACGCGCCCTCTTGTGCACACACTACTCTTGACCTTCTACATGCACCTTTCTAGATTGTCTTAGTATTCTTATACCCCTTTCTTTCAGCGTTCACTTCTAGCCATGGGGAGACTACTCCTTTCTTCCAGCCAGGTTGGCGTCATCCTGTCGGCAACAATTGGTACGTATGGCCCACAACGGACCGAAGACTTGCATTGCTAATGCTGCACGTAGTTCTTCTCTTCACGCTTGCCCTCTTCCTTTCTGGCTGGGTATTACAACAACGATACGTACACTCGCTACAGGCGGCCATAAAACCGCGGCTACCCAAGCCTTTACCGCCTCCGAAACCGATCGAACCTCCAACATTAGATGCAAAATGGGCGAGACCAATGGGCAGCCGGCCAGAGGTGGACGATACCTATGCTCAGTACATTGCAGGCCAGACAATGGACTGGAGCAGGCTGGGCTACGTGCAGGTCGTAAGGGAACACGTGGAATTATGCAGTGCAGTGATGCTCCTCTCCGATCTGCACAGGATGAAGAGCCCCGCAAAGAGGATATTGATGTTTCCAAAACTCTGGCTGGTGGAATCAGAAGACGATAAATACGGCCCGCAAATGTCGACGACCAGGCGATTGCTACGGACAGCGGCGCGGCGGTATGGCGTCACTCTGATGCCCATGGAACCTATTGTACAGGGCGCAGATGGTGAGTCGTGAGCGGAGGAAGTCACGCCCTGCCAATCAACTAACACGTTCAGACACCCTGCCCTCGTCGTATTCGCTAGCAAGTCTATATTCACTGGTAGACTACGAGCGCATACTCTACCTCCAGGGCCCAGGCGTACTGCTCGATGCATCGGCTTTGGACTCGTTGCTGGCTTTCTCCAAGTCAGAGCCCATGGCCGCATACCCCGCCACACCAGAGCGAACAGACCTGTCGACATCGCTTCTAATGATCCATCCATCGCAACAGAGCTTCAACCAGCTGAGGACAATGCGCGCGTCCAAGCCGACATCTGACCTCAACATGTTCCGCAAGACGTTTACTGTGCCAGACTCGTTGATTTCAGAGTGGTCACTGTCAATGGGCAACGTCGTCTACGAGTCGCAGAACCTGCGCAATGTCGGCGACGACTTCAATGCGACGGCATTCGAGAAGATGACGACGTTTGTGCGACTGTCTGATCCCGAGATACCAGGACCAGAGTACGACGTGCCTTACTCGGACCGCGCCAAGCTACGACCGCAGAACGAGCAAGCGCAAGAGGCATGGAGCAAACTGTACGAACGATTCCGGCAGCGGCGCATGGAAGTGTGCGGCCTTGATCTGGAGACGTACCAGCCGATCATGGTCTCTGGCGGGGCTGACGAACTATAAAAATGGCACTCTGTCAGCAGGGAACACGAGATGATGCCGCACGTAGATTTTACTTTTGCCTACTGCAGTAATGAATATCAAGAGTCATGTGTATATGATTGAGAGTTCCAGCGGCTGGAATGCCTACAGTGTCTAGAATTTTTCTCATTAGAAGTTAATGTAGACTGCCATCTCTATCGGTGTTTCATGTTGCTCTTGCACGCGGCACTACCCGGTAATACGGCCATGCTCTGGGAGGCACGCATGACGCAACAAGCGAAGCTTCCCGCGCGGCCTACCTGGGTATGCATGACACAGTGTAATGAATGGACATGGTGAAGGTTGGAAACAGTGCATTCAGCCATGTGCTATTCGTCAAAGGGCATTGACTGGGGGCGAGCAAACACTGGTGCAGCGGCGGATTGAAACATGGTTCATTGAACAAGGGCGTGGTTGGGGTCGTTGGTGCCAATGCCGCCCGCTCGTGGTAGCTTGGAACGCTTCTTCCCCGCGAGCGAGCCTCTGCTGTCTAGCCCAACCTCGACCCATCAACGTAGCCCAGAGCTTGCCCGCCCACGCCGCAAACCCTCCCTGACCACGGCCATCCCTAGCCTGCTGCTGTGCATGTCCGCGCATCCACACGTCTTCTGAGCGCATCAATTGCAGCCCTCTGCGCCGCCCGACACTGTCGCGAGCTCCCCACGCATCCCTCCCTGGCCGCTGCTTGCTGAGACCGCGCGAGCTGCGTCGAGGAACAGGCAGGGCAGGGCCACCGCATTCCCCGAGCCGCGCCTCCAATGCCTACTCTGGGCTTCCTCAAGAAGAAGCGGACCAAGGACTCGAACGGCTCCAAGGACCTCGATTCGCCGACTTCACCCATCAAGGACACGCACTCGCCCATCACGCCCACGACGTCGCGCAAGTCGGGCTCCCTGCACCTCCACAAGACCAAGACGAACGAGTCCCTCACCAACACGACAACCAGCTCGAGCGCCACGGCCGCGGCCGCGCCTGCCGCAGACAGCAAGCCGGCCGATTCGATGAACCCCGCCTACGCCCAACAACAGCAGCAGCCGCAGCCGCAGCAGCAGTTTGGCGCCAGTCCGCAGTCCAACCCGACGCCATCGCACAATGTCCCCAGCATACAGAATCTGATACACCCCAACAACACCAGCTCGCACCACTCGGCCCCTAAGAATGGCGGCGGCGCCGTGCAGTTCCAGACGCAGCCCCTCAACCAGACGCGCGTGACCAAGGGCAAGTACTCGCTGACCGACTTCACCATCCAGCGGACACTCGGCACGGGCAGCTTCGGGCGAGTCCACCTTGTCCAGTCCAAGCACAACCAGCGCTTCTACGCCGTCAAGGTGCTGAAAAAGGCCCAGGTGGTCAAGATGAAGCAGGTCGAGCACACCAATGACGAGCGCCGCATGCTCCAGCAGGTCAAGCATCCCTTTCTCATCACGCTGTGGGGCACCTTTCAAGATTCCAAGAATCTCTACATGGTCATGGACTTTGTAGAAGGAGGTGAGCTGTTTAGTCTGCTGCGAAAGTCCCAGGTACGTCGTTCCTTTCTTCTTCTTCCTCCCAGTGCTGACTTTCCCAGCGCTTCCCAAACCCCGTTGCCAAGTTCTACGCCGCAGAGGTTACCCTCGCGCTCGACTACCTGCACTCGCACAACATCATCTATCGAGACTTGAAGCCCGAGAACTTGCTGTTAGATCGCCATGGCCACCTCAAAATCACTGATTTCGGCTTCGCCAAAGAGGTTCCCGATATCACATGGACGCTTTGCGGAACGCCTGATTACTTGGCACCAGAGGTTGTCGCGTCAAAAGGCTACAACAAGTCGGTCGACTGGTAAGACACGGATTTCTGCAAAAGACGAGCATCGCGCTAACAACGCCAGGTGGTCGCTTGGCATCCTCATCTTTGAAATGCTGTGCGGTTTCACTCCCTTCTGGGATGGTGGCTCGCCCATGAAGATCTACGAAAACATTCTCAAGTCGAGAGTCAAATATCCACCATACATCCACCCCGACGCGCACGACCTGCTCCAGAAGCTTATAACACCCGACCTCACAAAGCGACTGGGCAACCTGCACGGCGGAAGCAAGGACGTTATGAACCACCCTTGGTTCGCCGAAGTAACATGGGACCGACTGCAGAAGAAGGACATTGACGCACCCTACGTTCCTCCTGTGCGAGCTGGCGTTGGCGATGCGAGCCAGTTCGATAAGTATCCAGAGGAGACGGAAGCATACGGGCAGGCAGGAGACGACCCGTGCGTGCAGAGTCCTCCTTATACTGTAGACCACATTCTGACGTGTCCGAATAGTCACGGGCACCTATTTCCCGACTTCTAAACCCGTAATCGAAAAAGAGATACGATGAGCCTCTCCTACAGAATCCAACTAGGCACGGCCATTCCTGGTCTACGTACCCGTCGAAAGTCCGAGCCATGCGTCCTACCATACATATCACTCTGTCCTTGACTCTCCTAGTGCTCTGTCTCTATACGTGCGACCGGGGTGCGTGTGGAACCCTATTTCGATTGTGTCATCATTACTACTTGTTCATCCTTGGGCGCCGCGTGGATATGGTGTGG
This sequence comes from Alternaria dauci, assembly GCF_042100115.1. NCBI lineage: Eukaryota > Fungi > Ascomycota > Dothideomycetes > Pleosporales > Pleosporaceae > Alternaria > Alternaria dauci. The sequence continues at coordinate 2,353,311 of NC_091275.1, forward strand.
TGTTATCATTAATGATGAACGATGACATGTATTTGTTCAACAGTCTCCTGCCCCGTCAGGCTCGGTTGTGGGATTATTATTGTGGCAAACATTACTAGTTCTATGCTGATACTTTGGTCTTGTCACGAGGAACAATGCGTGTATTAAACAGATGAGTAGAGTAATGCACGACTCGACCAGACGGTATCCTTACTCCATGTTCCGTTTAATCCTTAAAAAAAGTGAATAAGTCTTGGAAGGATCGCGCTACACAAGAAGAGAAAAACCGAGCACTCTACCCAGACAACTACAGAGTGAGAATTGAATCTTTTCCTTGTACGCTAATACTCTAGCTAGGCAACTACAGGGGGCGTTTGAATCTCCCCTTGTATAGGTAGCGATACCCTACGTGGACAATTGTGGAGGGTCTTGTAATTTTGCTTTTGTACAACCTAGAGGTAATATCTTGGCCGCATCATAAGTTTGTAAATATGGAAATAGTCTGCGGACTCGTTAACCGCGTCACGGTCGTGCATTGCAAGCGTGGCGGCATGGCGAACGTAATGGTGATTAACTGTCGATTGCGTAGGGCGTATTCCTATCGCCATGAAAAAAGAGTTATCATCGTCTCTTATCACTCCGCGACTTACAGACATCTACAAAGAATTCGCAAACACATCTGTCCTATTGCGGCTGATATCAGCCCCCGTTGAGCCTAGCAGCATGACATCACACGCACGCCAAGACGCTAGACAGAAAGCGGGGAAGTCACAAGGAAAGAACCATGGATATGGGTGCGGAAAAACAACGACATCGCAACATGCTCGTTCCGACGCGAAGAAGAAAGAGGCTTACGAGGAATACAAAACACTGATTGGATGGGATGATCTCTGTAAGCTCGACTCGATACCACGTTGAAGACGATTGACTGACATATTTATCGCAGTGCCGTGGCAGCAAGACAACGAGTTCATCCTTACATCCCATCGGTATGATCTTAACTACACTACTATTAAATTAATACATACTAACAACAAGAACTAGGCGAGCGACGTTTTCCTACCTTCGCTCTTTGAAGAGTGTCCTTGAGGTCCACAATGAGACAGTGAACATCTGGTCACACATTCTGGGTACCGCCGTATTCTTCTGCATCGCGGCTGTTTTGTACTTTTCCACGCTTCAAAGTTGCGTTGGAAAAGGTAGTACGAATGGCGATGACGGGGCAATCTACGTCTACTTTAGCTCCGTCATAGCTTGTTTCTTCTTATCGTCCATGTAAGTGCCTCTTGATCTCACATCTACGCCTCTTCGTACAAAAGAACTGGCGAGAATAACGACGGACAGTTACCACATATTTCTCGACCACAGTGAGCAAGTTCGCACTTGGACGGGCCAGTTCGATTACCTTGGTATCGTGATTCCGCTCTATGGGACGACGATTGCCAGTACGCACTTTGGTTTCCGCTGCAAGCCTCCATTGCAGGAAGCATACAGTGTCTTCGCCACTGTGGCAGGCCTTGCTTGCGCACTCACCACTCTTCATCCTTCTTTCTCTGGCCCCCAATCCCGTCATGTCCGCACCTCGCTTTATCTCCTCCTAGGATTATCATCTTTCCTTCCAATCATCCACGGGATCTACCTCTTTGGTGTGAAGGAGATGAACCACAGAATGGGGCTGGGCCTGTGCCATAGTACCGGAGCTCTGTTGTACGCTGCGAGAATTCCTGAGAGATGGTTTCCGAGGCGTTGCGACGTTGTAGGGAGTAGCCATCAAATCATGCATCTGCTAGTTGTGTGTGGTGCGGCGATGTACGGAGTCGGCATCCTCGGGGCGAAGAGGTATTGGCAGACGAGAGGATGTGAGGTGCAGGCATAAAAGCCACACGTGTTTTGAGATCCCTGCTTCTCATCAACGGCTACCTCGTCAAAGCATATCATAAGACCGATCGAATGGCGACACGGAATTCTCTTGGTATCGGTTGGAAACTCCGGGCAACAAAGCAACGAACAACCAAGTGGCACTGCCCCAGGATGAGCGCAGGATCTCCGCGGGTGAGGCTCGACAGCAGACTCGACAGCTGCAGCTGAACCCACTGTGGGGCCTACCCACAATCTGCGCTACAATATTCTTACTCAGTTTTTCGGAGAAGCTTCGTCTCAATGCCATAACTGAGTAGTTGAGATGGTTTCTCCGGTCTTCCTCTCCGATGTCGCTTCAGCAGCGGCAGCACTCTTCACATGCCACCTGGGCAGTGCCTAGTTCCGGATGCTCCACCTGCGTAAGGCCTCGATGCTGAAGACACCCAAAATCTGTTGCGACGGTAAAATGACCCAGAGGCGGTCACAGAAATTGACGAATATTGGCGCAACGGAAGTTAGATGCCGTATTCTCAAAAACGCGACGACGTTACCATGGATATAAAACACGCTCAAGGTCATGTATCCTTCTGGGTCATCGATTTTGTCCAAGTGCCCTTATGCATACTCCGTGTTCCTGGCGCGAACCCGCGGTCATGCGAGATAAGACACTGATTCCTCCATTGATTGGTTGAAGCGCGCTTCACAAGCCATCCGCCGTCATGATGGGAGTCGATCGACAAAGGCAAGAGCAATCTGGAGGCCAAAGTAACAGGCGAGAATTGTGCAATGCGCAAACGCCTTCGCCTACTGAGTAGGGCTAGGGCTACACCAGGTGGTCGTTGCATCGCAAATAAGGGAGATACTGACGAGGTACGCTGATGCCTTCTACCGCACTACAGCCTCAACCCCGCTAATACAAAACTTATTCGTATAAACATCTAAGCTTGGATTACATATTGGTTTAGAATATCTAATGTTATTCTATAATATACTCTCGTAGACTACAGGGGGGAAGATCTACCACTCCCGTTCTTCGGACCTTCCCTTGGAGACCGTAGTTGCTTATCGGGCCACGTCTCCACATGCACGCAGCAGAAATATACCACACTCACCTCACCAAGTTTGCGGAGATGCGGGAGCAAAAAAGCAAAGCTCATTCTGGGAACTCAGATGAGGTCCAGATCTAATGTTCTCAGCCAGCATTGTTTGCCATGGCATTTCCGAACGCTCTCGCGAGCGCCACGAATTCGACACGTCTTAGTATACCTATGCTAGGAAGCGGAAGTTGTTGAGGCAGAGGCTATCTGCGACACAGGTATTTTGTCAAATGCTGACCGCGGAAAAGCAGCAATTGATATTATCTTGAGACGTTCTGATAAGGATCCTTGTTGGCCTCGACTACTGTGAGTCTAGTCTCTCGCCTGGCGAGCGCCAAGAGATAAGAGAACGCCTTTGCCGTCCCCCACCATCCCGCGTCGAACCTCAATTTCAGCGAACCAAGACGCGTCGAATTGCTATTCAGCCTCTTGTGCCCCAGCTTAGCCAGTCGACGACGAGATTCGATTCGCCGCAAGAGCATGTGGATCCCAAGCTAACGCCCCAGTGCTCATCCGGAGCACCCTCCCTACCCGACTACGTGGGAAAGCACACTTTCTCCGAAGCATTGGGCTCGCACCTGCTAGGGATCGCTAACGAAGATAACGAACTCGCCAATATTACTGAATACAGGTACGGAGAAGTCTGATCTCACTTGGCCTGGGGAACGATTCACGCCACAACCTTAGCTGTGCGTCACTCTGCTTCACCGCGGAAGTACCATGTTTGGGAGTTTCTGTATCAATCTATATAGCCTCTCGACCTCCGTTTGGTGTTGCGACTTCAGCAAGCGCCCGCTCCCGTTTCCTCGACTGTGCCTGTGAAGCATCGCCAGCTGGTCGCCCTTGTCCTATTCTCACTACAAGTACCAGCAACCCAGCAGGACCAGACCCTTCAGGTCGTCTTCTTCATCATGCCGTTCGCAATTAACATGCTCTGGTCAGCACCCCAGATCAACCCCTACAACAAGAAGGCCACTTCCATCCCGGTCTTTAACCCCATCAACAAGTATGGGCGTGTATTCTTCTTCTCCTACCTGGGTTTCTTCATCGCGTTCTGGTCATGGTAAGTCCTTCCCTACATGTGGGTCCGTTCTACTGGAGCATGCTAACAACGTACAGGTACGCGTTCCCACCTCTGGTATGGTCACCCGCATCTCACGTCACTGTGCACAAGATCTCAACTAACACCTGCACAGCTAAGCAAGAGTATCAAGGCGGACATGCATTTGTCGCAGAACGAAATCGCCAATTCCAACATCGTTGCCTTATGCGCAACACTACTGGTCCGCTTTATTGCGGGACCGATGTGCGACCACTTTGGCCCACGCATCACCTTTGCGTCGCTGCTATTCGCTGGAGCTATCCCGACCGCTCTCGCAGGTACCGCCCACAATGCAATGGGTCTCTACTTTATCCGCTTCTTCGTTGGCATTCTTGGCGGAACTTTCGTGCCCTGCCAAGTTTGGACTACTGGTTTCTTCGACAAGAATGTCGTTGGAACTGCCAATGCTTTGGTCGGGGGCTGGGGTAACTCTGGCGGTGGCATCACATAGTAAGTGCCACACCATACTCTGTGTGTCGGCTTTCACTCACGCCTTCTAGCTTCGTTATGCCCGCTATCTACGATTCTCTCAAGGCCGACCAAGGGCTCTCTTCTCACGTCGCATGGAGAGTATCCTTCATCGTCCCCTTCATCTTGATCACAGCCTGCGCCACCGGTCTTTTGCTGCTGACCGACGATACGCCAACTGGAAAGTGGTCTGAGCGTGGTGCTACTGTCGTGTCCAGCGTAGAACAGACCGTTGGTCACCATGCGTCTGTTGTTCCTACAACTGGAGCTCTGGATGACAAGCCTACAACTACTGGATCGATCTCCTCGGGCGACGAGAAGAAGCAAGAGCGACCAACCTCTGACATCGAATCCGGTCGCGGCGATGTCCAAATCATGGATGAGTTCCAACACGAAGTCATCGTCAAACCCACTTTGAAGGAAGGACTCAAAGTCATGTTCTCACTCCAAACACTGATGCTCTGCGCGGGCTACTTCTGCTCCTTTGGTGGTGAATTGGCCATCAACTCAGTTTTGGGAGCCTACTACTTGAAGAATTTCCCGTACCTTGGTCAGACGCAGTCCGGACGATGGGCAGCCATGTTCGGTCTTCTGAACGTTGTTACCCGACCGCTCGGTGGCTTCATCGCCGATATCATCTACAAGGTCAGCGGCCGCAACCTTTGGGCGAAGAAGTTTTGGATTCACTTTGTCGGCGTCATGTCTGGAATCTTCTGCATTGTCATTGGTAAACTCGACCCGCACAACCTGAGCGAGATGATCGGTCTTATCGCTGTCATGGCGATCTTCTTGGAGGCTGGTAACGGTGCCAACTTTGCACTCGTACCTCACATCCACCCTCACGCTAATGGTACGTATAATGAGCTCATCATCAAACGAACGGTCTGCTAACTATGAGAAAGGTATCCTCTCCGGTATCGTTGGCGCGACTGGTAACTTTGGTGGTATCATCTTCGCCATCATCTTCCGCTACCAAAAGACGAACTATGCGCAGGTTTTCTGGATCATTGGCATCATGATCATTGTGCTCAACTGCATGTTCATGTGGGTGAAGCCTATTCCCAAGGGCCAGATTGGTGGTCGTTAAGGTCCATTCATGTTTTATGTCTGTTTTTTAGCGTCTCGTACATATGATACCTCTGTTAACTGTATCCCGCGATCCTTGGAATGTGGAAACAAACGTTCGATCTTAATCTGTTCTTTGTTATTTCTGCATGCTCGTGTTCAATGTGCGCGATCACGTAGCCTCTGGCACTCACGACCAGCACCGCTCATCTTTGGTTGTATTCATTCACATTCGACAGCCAGCCCTTGGACACGCAGGCATTCGGAATGGGCCCAGAACGAGGTTTTGGGGCTGTGTAATTTATGCCATGGACGCTAGACCTAATATGTACTAGACACGGAATTGCACTTTTGCACCTGAACCCCCTGCTTACTATTGCACATTGCTCCCTGCATGCATGTTGTTATAACCGCAGTATCTGTCCAGAATCGCACAATGACTTCTCTGGAACCCGATTTGGCCTCTCCGGCTTCAGCTGCCAAGTCATACACGCTGAACATTCCTTCTGGACAGCCACGCGCTCACCGCAGCTTTCCGATCGCACGTTCGCACTTCAGATGTGCACATCTGGCGCCTACGGCACATGGGAAGTTGCACTCTGCAGTCACAGCAATATAAAAGATGACAAAAGACTGGGATCTGGTGCAGGATGTGATCAAAGAGCTTTCCTTTGTGCAGAAGAAGCCGTTGGAAGAAGTCAAGGAGCTGATGGAACGCAAACACAACTTTCGAGCATCGTGAGTGCCTGCAGGGATAGAAATACGCTAGCATCGCTTCTAATGACGATATAGAACGCGAGCGTATCGTATGAAACTGAAAGAGTGGGGTATCATGAGGCACAAACCGCGAAGGGCCCACAAACAGCGTCGTGAAGCGCGACTACCAAGCGAACAAAGTTCCGACGGGACGGTTCAGTGCAACGACGGATCCGTCGAGCCGGCTGAAGATATCACGATAGAACCGGAACGTACGGAGCATTGTGCGAGAACAGGCAGCTGGCAGCTCGAGGCTAGTCTGCCGACTGTAATCGCTGATGGAGCTGGTACGGTTGCAGAGCCAACTTTTCTGGGACTACTCAATCAGCCACAAGAGTATGAAAACCCTAGTCTTCCCCGCGTTCGTGTTGTGTGCTCACTAGCCATGCAGTAGCCTTCGACCATCGTTCGAGGAGACATGGTCGCACGATCCTGTGCAATCTTCAGACATTGTACTGGACATGGTTGGTGCAGTTTTGGAAGGCGATTTGCAAAAGCTTGAAAAGCTTCTTGCCGGCAATGTCGATCATGTCGATGATCCTATCGGTCTGCCTTTCGAAGCAGGTGCTCGGTTTGCTGACCATCCTGCTTTGAGAGAGATGGTCATACTACAACACCCAGATCAGACCCTATTCGATATCGCTTGCGGCATGCCTTGTGGACCGATCATATGGGTCTTGTTCGCTTACGGTGCGAAAGGCTCCAAACACCCGCTCGGAACAGACCTGGCCTTGCATAATGCCATCAAAAACGGGAGAGCTTATACTGTTCAGGCACTGCTTCAGCCGGGCCGCTCAGACGTTGACGGACTTCCAGGCTCGAGCTGGAGTCCGTTACGTCAAGCAGTATTCTGGAACGTTCCCGATGTCGTTCAGATCCTTCTCAACCGAGGTGCAAAGGTCGACGATGCCGGCCCTGCGCCTGGAAAACCCGGTATTCACACAGCATTGCAATTATGCTTATTACATAGAATGAACACTTACAGTGATCCTGCCGCTCGGAAAAGCTGCCATCTGATCATGGACATGCTTCTTAGCGCTGGAGCAGACATTCATTGCAAGCCTCCGGATCTCGTCATTCCGTCGAATTTTACCATGTTCGTCAAGCCATGGGAAAACCGTCCATACTGGGCTTGCGAGCTGTCGGCAGATGAGCTCGAATGTTTTCAGCTGTTCGTCAGCAAGGGTGCTCAATTCCCATCACACTTTCAAGGGTACCCTTGTGAATCTCCTTACAAGGATACATTCGAGCACCAGGCGTTGTGGCATTCGACTCCGGCTTTTGCGAGATGTCTGATTGACAGTTTCGTGCTGACACCTACCAACAATGGTAGTTCCCTCCTGTACGAGATATTAGGCTGCTGTCCGAATGCGAAACGCCATCCAGCCGATACGCTACGAGACGTTGAAGTGCTCATCCAAAAAGGTGTGGATCCAAATCGAGCTGCGCGAGACTGCATCAGTCCTTTGCGTAAATGCATTGCAGATTGTCCTGCCGTAGATCTCGTTCCACGTCTTCGGTTGCTTCTCGATGGCGGCGCAGATCCCGAAGCCGAAGATGCGGACGGTGTCCAGCCGTTTGTTCGAGCGGCAGAGACATTCGAGGAGCCGCTCCTTTCCGAGGTCATGTCAGTGTTGGTATCCAGGATTCCAGGCAAACAAGTACGACACGTCGATGGCATCTCACATAATTGGGCAGTAGGCCACTTTCCGATTTCAAAAACGCAGACTTATGATCAAATTATGGCGTGTACGCGCCAAACGGGTGACTTCATGCTCAACATGCGGAACATGGTTCCGGAACACGTTCAGAGCATCTTCCAGCGAGCTTACTTCACGGTCGTCAGCGCATACTTCCTAGACACAATGACCAGGGTGGCGAAGTCCAAGATGCTGAGCTCAAAAGAGAAGGATGAGATCGTTTGGGTAGTCTCGATGCGAGATGGAGTCGATCTACCGAAATACAACTTCGATCAGAAACTCGTCATTGCGCTGATGGACCCGCAACCTATACCAAGTATGATGCTTGAACCCGAAAACGACCCTACGAGGACTACCTCGACGAACTCTAATACAGTGAGCGTTGCAAGCTCTCCAGCATCTAGCGCTGCCATCACAACGACAGCCACAAACTCTCGAGTTCATACTCCCTTCCAGTTCAACGCCAGCAAGGCAACAACCACAAAGGATTCTTCACAGTCTACCGAATCGCCACAATGGCTTGACGACTTCTTTGTGGCATCCACGACACAAATTCGATGGCGTGACCCATGCGCGCCACCCAAGCCAGGCGATCTCCAGAGAGCTTCAGCAGCCGTCCTGATATGCAAGTGTGCAACTTGTAACGATGGAAAGCTTCTCACCAAAGGTGAACTAGAGAGGCACAAGACTGAGCACGAACATACAGCGGACTGCGATATCGTTGGCTGCAAGAGGCGCTTTTGTGCCGAGAAAAGGACTAGGGCACTTGGTGTAGGATGTCAAGACCATTTGTTCGGTGGTTGAGAATAATCTTCCATAAAGGCATAGTGATACATATGCAAGCATGCCTCTCATCTTCACTAGAATTCCCTCCCTTATAGCCTACTAAGACCTTGCGCTAACGCAGCAAGCGGGCTGTTCAGCAGCGCAATAACCCCCACCAAAGACAACATTAAGAATAAACTGCATCGGCAAAATTAACAGACTCGGCGCACTGGTTAGTGAGCTGATAGAGAACAATAGTCTAGCGAGATCTAGAATTGCAGCGGCAGCCATAACCGTAGCAAAAATTCTACGATGATGAGAGCGAGGAGAGCGCCGAAAGCAATCTGTTGGCCCCTTGACTAAGATGTATGACCAGCCCGATCGATGCATCTCTGAAGGTGTGCCGTCTACTGTAGATGACAAGCAGCTCGCGACCGGCAAGTATCTCCTCACGTCGTCGTCGAGCATCCTTATACTTGCGAATCCTGTGATTAAGAGAACCCGTGCGTTCAGGTAGTTGAGAATTGAGAAAATCGTGATTGGCTCAAGTTGATATGCATCATCGCAGTACCATGGGATGAAGTGGATAAATCGGATGGCAACCATGGCACAGCATCGTGAGTCAAAGAGGAAGAACTTCCTTGTTGGAGATATGCAGGGGCGAAAACTACTCAACAATCGATATAATTATAAGGTTGCATTTGAAGATACCTTGGATGTGGCCTCGAATAACCTCAGAACAAATGCTCTTTAATTTGAGTGACCGCTACTGTGGGGTCGCGCATAGTTCATAGCTAGTATGGTTACGTCACAGATGGATAGCATCAGGTGCAGATACCGTAGGTATAGGTGCCCCTTCAACTTTTGGCCATGGCCACAACCTTGCCAGCAAGGGCGCGGGCACGATCTGCACACTTTAAACAATACTATCGCCTAGTGGTAGTCGCATGATCCCTAATCCAGTAACAGTTATGTGGATAGGCACACCAAGTGGTCTCCGCTCTGGCCGTTTTGTCTAGCGAGCCCTTTCCTGAACCACGGTATAATAGTGGCCACTTCTTCTTTCTGTCCTGGAGGCTCCTTTCGTATTCGCCATGTTTACTTCTAGGTTCTTCTCGAACCACGGTTACGTAGGCAACTACCTGGTATATAAAGAACACAACTCCCCAACTTCACACTTCTTCTTCTTCTTCTTCTTCATCACCACAGCTTGTAAGTTTTACCCCCCCTATTGATACCATTTTTATGAAAGCTGTGCGATCACCCGAAACAGGTACACACAAGCAAACGACCCCATGGATACTGTCGACCAAGGTTGGACCAACGTGAGGCCAGAGGAAGATGCCCAACGCTTCACAGAGCGCTCTGATGAGCGCCGGCAACTCTTTCTGAGGCTCAAATCAGTCTACCGCGACACGAACTTCCCTTCGATACTCTGGGCGTTTCTCCAGGTCGCCAGTATCGAAAGGATCCGGGAGATGGTTCATAACCATGGGTTCCGGAATAACTTCAGGGAAGGCGGTCATCGCGAGGCCACAGAAAGACAAGCGTTGGACGCAATCCTACTCTGGTCTCAGAAACAACTGAGAAAAGACCCGGCAGCAACAAGTGCAACGCCGACACACTCGCAACCCAAGACGGTCTCCAACCAACCATCTTCGAAATCTCGTCTTCTCCAAGCCAACATACTGGCCGGACACAAGCGAACTCGATCCGGAAGTATGATTGGTGGCAAAGAATACAGTGTGGGCCGACACGATGGCGTTCGGTCAAACTGTAAGAAGCGGGATGGAAACTTTTGCGCAGTCTCGAGGATGGCGGAAACCGACGCCGCCCATATTTACCCATGGTGCGGCTTTGGAGGCCAGAATGAGGAGCGAGTGGTGAACTTCTGGGATACTCTGAAGTTGTTCTGGAAAGCAGAACTAGTGGACGGTTGGCGTAGCAAGTTGTTTGTGGACGCCAACAATCCGAATCGAGGAACGGAGACAGTGGAGAACATGATCACCCTCTCGGCCCTCTTGCACCGGTATCACTCCGCTGCCCGATTCGCGCTCCGACCGATACAACTGTCAGACGACAAAACACAACTCCAACTGGAGTTCCACTGGCTTGTTGTTGAAGAGCGCGGTCGCCACGATGAGGTGGGCATCATGGACGAACCTTTGTCTTCGTTCAACCGGCGTTCAGCTGGCGGGGGCTACGGCCCACTCGATCGGATTGACCCCAACGACGACGGGGTCCGCATTCCACTACGCAGCGGAACCAGATTTACAATGTCGACCGACGACCCAGTCAAGCGACCCCTCCCAGATGCAGGCCTCTTGACATTGCAGTGGCACCTTCAACGTGTCCTTGCCATGTCAGGAGCGGCTGGATGGCGGGAGGAGGATTTCGGCGACGACGATGATGATGATCAGGACGGACAAGGCGTTACATCTCGCGATAACGTAGACAACTGGCTCCAGAACGTCGAGCCTCCGGAGAATCATCGTCCGAGCCAAATCTCTTGGGGAAGCGATTCGGAAGACAGCGTAGATGGTTCGTTTGAATAAACGATATCTACCCCAAGCATCTTTAACCAGGAGATTCAAACTCATACTCACTGGAATGTATAGGAGCCCCTCCGCAAAAGCAAGTCAATCGTCGAGATTTGGGCCTTCCTTCCCCTCCGAGCTCGGATGCGGACCTCTTTGAACGCCCCGACTGCGCGAGCAAGATAACCTTGACAACTTTGCCTCAACCCGGGCCCGCGGCCACGAAGTTGTCGAGCGAGTTATGCCGAGTCGGCGGTGAAGAGGATAAGGAGTCAAGTCTGCGGCACTTGCGAGGGGTTCCGGCACTTCAGAGATCCCGGCGGCGTAGCATATGAAGAAGGTCCTTGGGGTCGTTTGCTTACTGTGTACATGTTTCTTCTCGCGCGGGGTTTTTGGCTTCGGCTGTTTCCCTGTAGAAAAAAACTGGGAGCCAAAAACCTACTCTTACCTCCCCGAGTCACGTCGTCAGCTCACACTGATTGGCGTGCGGTGGCTCCTGGTAACTAGTGTGGCTTGTACACCTAGGCTGACAAGAGGGGTGATGTCTGTGTTTGATGGGACTACTGTGAGTCGGCATAGAGCTATCTCAAAGCTTCTTGCCATCAGCTGATATCGGGCACCTCAGTCGTTTCTATCGGTGGTTTTACGACAACAACGGGCAATCGTTTCTCGCTTCGTTACCAAACCGGACGGCGTTCGATCAGCTTTTCCGGTACAACTAAGCACCGGTTGGATATGTACAGTGGAGGAGGCATGGATTCGGACAAAGGCTCGCAATCTTTCATGGTACCAGCTCTAGATTGTCAAAAATCCACACTCTTTTTCACTCACATCTTCTCTGACCCTTCCCTTGTATCCATCTCCCACTGCCACCGCACAACACGCCTTGATCCCTCTTAAACCTCAAAGTCAACCCTCGCCCATGATCATTCTTGAATGCCAACAATGCATCGTAACTGAATATCGTAACATCAACCCATGCACCTAAAATATCTTAACAAAACGCATCCCAGCTTCCTAAATACATGTCAAGATGGTCGAGGCTTTGGCATGGCACTATGCTTTACACTCCACGGCTGCATACTTCTCCTCGCACCCAGCGTCTTCCTCTGTGCTGACTGATTCTGCACTTGGTTCATCGACGTCGTATGAAATGTAGACGCTGGCCGAAAGCCAGATGCCGAAGCGAATGACGACGTCCGGTTGGTCGGATCTGCTGATTCTCCACCCTCCTTCCTTGCTTGATGCGTATCCTCCACATCAGGTCTAGGAGGCGAACTAGACAAAAGGACATACCGCGTGCTTTCCATCCCGGCCTCGGCCTCGAGACGGTTTGGCTTGGTGAGAATCGGTCGATTCGTAACTTTATGACTGGGTATTGAAAGTGGTTGGAATGGGCGTGGTGGCCGCGAGGCAGAGGATTGGACATTGGATATGTCTTGAAGTGGGGCGTGAGTAGAAAACGACGATTGCGAACGTTGCAAAGATGGAGCATTGGAGGATGCCGATGCTTCTGTTTCCTCGGACATGACGCTGTTTGACCGCTTGAAGAAGCTCGTGATGGCACCTTGGCCTTTTGCGAGTGGCTTGACGCCTTTCGCACGGGTAGGCTTTGCTTCCGCTTTCTTGGAGTCGTTGTAGGCTGCCTTGCCAGTCTCCGCGTCTGGGGTGCTGGCTAGCGTTCGAATGCGCTCTGCTTCTCTCTGCATCGCCTGGAGATCTCCAAGATCCCGAGCACTGGTGAACCCAGCTTTGACGGTCGGCATGGTGGTCGTCGCTATCGAAAACCCAGATGTCCTATTCATGGTGACTGACACCGAGTCTGTGGACAAAGAGTTCGATGATTCCAGCCTGCGCCGCTTGAAAGACTGATCCGGCCCATCGCCGATGGGCTTCGCGTTTCTGTACTTGTCGGATCCGTATGCGTTCCACGTTGGATCATCCCCATCAATCTCCTCTCGGGTTGCTGGGTATCGATCATCTTCGGGATGTTCCAGCAAGCTGACAGCACTCTTCATGTCTTCAGATGACGGACAGTCTCTGCGCAGAATGCGGGCCAAGTCTGGTACAGTACTACGTTTGAAGGCCAGATCTGGCCCTCGGTCGTTGAAGAGCTTCTGTATCTTCCGATCAGAAATGAACCTGGAAAGAGTCGTCTGCTCTTGACCTGACTGTTTGACTGGGCAAGTCAGGTACAGTAGACCTTGTGCTCGTGTCATACCGACGTACAACAACCGTCGTTCCTCGTCGTGGTCATCTGCCCGAGAGTGAGGTATAGATCCGTCATACACAGCAGGCATGAAGACAACAGGCCATTCTAAACCTTTCGCTGCGTGGATGGTAGAGATGGTGACCTGGTCTAGTTCGTTTCCCTCCTGGTCGGCTGCGCTCGAAAGTGTGACATTGGCCAAGAACTTGGACAAGATATCCGCTGCCGTGTCGTTTCGCTGTTCAATACCCTCTACCACTGGCAAGGCGTCGTCGGAAATTTCCTCCCCATTAGCAACTGCCGTAGCCATCTGCGTCGCTTGATTCACTAGCTCCTCCACGTTTGCCCACCGATCTTCCCAGTTCTCCTTGTGCGTCTGCTTAAGGTAGGACTGGAACTGAATCTTTGTCAGGATATGCGATATGAGACCCAGCAGGTTACAGTCTTCGCCTTTGGCAGGAAGAAGCTTCTCGCGCGAGGTCAGAATGACATTGACAAACTGCTCGATGCCCTTCTGTGCCTGGGTGGAAACTTTGCTTTCCGGCTTCCTCCTGCCCTGGGCGACATCCAGCACCAACTTCCACAGAGTGACTTTTCTGACCTCTGCTTCTTCGAGCAGTGCCTTTACAGTTATGTCGCCAACTTTCCGGGACGGTGTATTGATAACTCGTGCCACTGCGTCGTTGTGGTCTGGCTGACTGACAACGCGTAGGTAGTCTAAGATGATTCTGATCTCTGCACGGTCGAAGAACTTTGTACCAGCGACCATCCGATAGGGAATCCCAGCTTGTCCGAGCGCTCTCTCAATCTGGAGCGTGAGTGGAGACGAGCGCACAAGTATAGCATAGTCGTTGTAGCTCAGCAGTCCCGCTGCAAGCGTTTTGGTCCGATGTATCTCTTCAACAATCCATTTTGCCTCCACGTTTGCCGACACCAAATGGCGAAGAGTAGGTGGCTCACCAACACCGTGCGTGGCGATAAGCGATTTTTGTGGTCGACTCTCATCCTGCTCAATAACAGCCATAGCGGAGGTCAGAATACATCCAGAAGACCGGTAGTTGTTCTCTAGGTTGATCACGACAGACTCTGGGTAATCAGTGCGCATCCGCAGCAGATTCTTGATCTCTGCCGAGCGGAAGCTGTATATACTTTGGTCTGGATCACCGACAATGGTGATACGTCGTGTTTGTTGAGCCAACAATCTCATCAGTTCATACTGAATATTGTTGGTGTCTTGGTACTCGTCAATCAGAACAGCCTGTATCGTGGAGACACATGACGGCGACTTTTTGAGTAGATCAACACATCGGAGAAGAAGGTCGTCGTAATCGAGAAGATTGGAGGCGGCCAAGTGTTCTTGATAAGACGAATATACCATGGCGAACTCATTGTCGTTGACATTCTTGGCTGTCCTGCGAAAGTCGTCGGCTGTGGTACCTTTGGCTTTGAGTTTGGAGATCCTAGAACGAGCATGGCCAGGTTCCACTGTGTATTGATGACGCGTGACAATTCGCTTCAGTATCGCCGTGCTGTCGCTCGTGTCCGCGATACCAAAGTTCTTGTCAATTCCAATCTCTTGACCGTACCGAGACAAGAAGCGACGCGCGACCGAATGGAAGGTACCCAGGATCAGTTTGGCCTCAAGTTTCTCTCCAACAAATCCCTCGATTCGTTCCTTCATCTCTCTTGCAGCTTTTATGGTAAAAGTACATACAATGATGTTCCATGGCTGCAGTCGTTCGTGATTGATGTGGTACGCGACGCGTGCTGTGAGCGTTTTAGTTTTGCCTGAGCCCGGCGGCGCGAGAACCTGGACAACATTGGCCGGACTTGTCACCGCGCTTTTCTGTGCATCGTTGAGTCCCTCCAACAATGCATCCATGGCGGGTCGTGTGAGGGATAGCGTCTCATTGAAGGCTGGTTGACGGCGTGTGGCGTGAAGGAATCGAAGAACGCGCTAGGAACACGCTGCACGTGCTGATAAGATAAGCCAAAGCTCTGCATCTTCCTCATAGCCGAACTGTAGCCGTCACGTCAACGGTGCCTAGCAAGCAGCACGGATAAATTATGCTTACAAGCCCGCGCACTTTGAACCAAGCACAGGGCTAAGAATCGCCACACGAAAAGCGTAATGCGCCCGCTAGGAATGGTACCGGCGGAATCTCCACGAAAGTAGCCTCATTCGCCAAGTACTAATTTCTCGTATCCTTCCCCGCAATGCGGAGGTACCTCAACTCGGACAGCTTTTATCCGACAACCCGGCGCGATGTGACGATGATCATCGGATTTCGACTTGCATTGAGCAAGCCTGCCGATGGACGTTGAGGCTCTTCCCTGTTAGCTTTCATGATGAGTTTACAGCACCGAGGACTATAAAGGTCCGAATGTACCTAATTCCTATCCCGCATCCCACGAAGCGTCATTTCATCCTCTAATCATGCTGGGACCACGTGTTTTGCTTAGTACAGCACTTGCTGCTACTGTCGTCTCGGCTGGCTATCTGCCTGGAGTCTCCAGCAACACTGCTTTCCAATACAATGCGCGTCGACAGGCCACAAACAGCACGTCTCTGTCTTTCAATGGCCCATACAGTACCCGAGGCCGAGACATTGTTGATAGCAATGGTCAAAAGACAACTTGGGCAGGCGTTAACTGGCCTATGAGCGGTATGTCACAAGCATCAACTGAACAGTATGTAGACATTGACTAACATGCTCTATAGGCGAGTCTATGATTCCCGAAGGGCTTGAGTGGGCGTCGGCAGAAGAGATTCTTGATGATATCGCGGGTGTTGGCTTCAACTATATCCGCATGGGCTATGCTATCGAGATGATCGACCAAGTTTACGATAGGGATGGCGTTGATGTCCCGCTCGAAGTTGGACTCATTAATTCCCTTGGATATGTCAACGGTACCAAAGTCACGAACGAGATCATTGCGAAGAACCCCGGCTGGACTGCTCAGACCACCCGTTTCGAGATCTGGAGCGATATTGCGCGCATTGCTGCTACAAAGGGCATCTTCATTAGTCCAGATGTGCACACAGGAAAGGCGCAGTGGTGCTGCTCGCACATCGATGGTACCGCTTGGTTCGACGACCTCCATTTCAACGCAACACATTGGCGTCGCGGTCTTTCCTACGTTGCCAATTGGGCAAAGGACCACCCAAACGTAGTCAGCATGTCGCTCCGCAATGAGTTGCGCGAGTCTTGGAATGTCACGAACCTCTACTACAACTGGGATACGCTCGTAGGCAATATGACCGCTGGGGCTGACGCAATCCACGAGGCCAACCCCGATATTCTTATCCTCTGGGGTGGCATGCAGTATGGACAAGATCTGTCAGCCCTAACTAGCGGTAAGAACATCCTTACTGCCCCTTGCTACAAATGCACAGCGATCAGAGATGCGGCAAGGAGGGAGCCAGTATATTTCAATCTCGATGATCATCCATGGGCCGACAAGCTCGTCTGGGAACTTCATCTCTACAGCATGAGCGAGGATATCGACACGGGAACCTGCGATATTGTCAAGGCAAACTTCTATCGCAACGGCTTCAATGCCCTAGGTATCGACGCACCAGCCGCCTGCGACATCACCGGAGACTGCCCGAAGGCTGTCCGTGAAACACCCGTCATTCTGAGCGAATTTGGCAGTGCGCAGGACGAAACGCTCTTCAACAACACTCTGCAGAACTGTCTGAAGGAATACACCATCGACAACGACGTTAGCTGGATGATGTGGTCTATCGCTGGTTCATACAGAATCAGATCAGGAGTGCAAGGATTTCCTGATACCTGGGGTATGACAAATTACAACTGGACGGGCTGGAACTATGAGCGCGGTATCGAGGAGTTCTGGAAGCCATGGGTGCAGGCAATGAATGCAACAAAGATCCAATAATCGTCCATAGCGATATTAATGTCTACTTTTGACACATGAATAATCAATTTCATGACTTGAAAGCGTATTTGTACGTCGTTCAGTTCTAGCGACGAATAATCAGATACCACGTTCAACCATATCGATATAAGCTCCTTCAGCGCCCCTCACTTTGCATATTATTCTCAACAGCTCTTCCATGGTCTTTTGGATCCAAGCTTCTGCTTCCCATAAGATGAAATCCCGCAGAAGCTTCGAGTTGCAACGATTCAAGACACATTGTAGCCCATGGCCCTCATGATCGCCTTGCCCTCTTCCACGTCGTCCATCTCCCAGACTCTCAACCCATACGACTCCAGGAAAGCTTTGAAACTATGGAAACCCAAGTCCTTGGCCGCTTTATAGGTGGTGGTTATTTTGGACTTGTCGGTGTCAGAAGACATGCTGCTCGTGCTATAGCCGGTGTTCGGGTTTCTCGGATGGGGTTCTGGAAGGGCGGGGCGTAGCAGAGAATTTCGTTTCTTTGAGCTTTGGGTAAAGCGAGCAGAGGTACGTGGCAGTTGCAGAGAAGAGGACGAAGAGCTCGGACACAGTTTCGGTGAAATATATAGCGGGGCACGCCGGAGGCTGGGATATTCACGAGAGCTTAGCATGTGACTTGGAACATTGCCGTGAATCTTTATATACTTGATATTACCATGTCAAAGTAGCATGATCTCAGAAGTTACTGCTATGATAGTGCACCGAAGCCCAGTATGCCGAAGTCAGCACCCGCCCACCACTCAGGCTTGCTTATCCGGTCAGCACCAGCTCCCTTGCTGGAGGTAGTGGCTGGTCTGGTACTTTGCTCGCCCGACTGTGCAGAGTCGGTGATACTTGCTACGAAGCCAGATTTGGGCACGGTCATGGTAGTAAGTGCGACACGCAGTGGCAGTAACAGCAGTCCCGCTTGAACTAACCGTGACTAACGTGTTACCTGTGGCGTCTGTTGTCATTTCTAGCATCGTGGGATGTATGTTGCCTCCTAGATTGATAGAAAGGCCAGGCGTAAGTGTTACTATCCATGATCCTTCTACTGTGAGGTAGCCAGTGCCCACTGTTGGTGTTACCTGCGGAGACGACGCTTTATTCGTAGCTCTCAGAACATCAGAATTGGGAGGAGTTGCTGGCTGCGCTGAAGCACCGCCCTCTCCGTTGTCATCACTTGTAAGCGCGATAGTTTGGCCGAGGCTATTGGCGGTTGGAAATGCGGGCTGACTATTCGATGGTGCGCCACCAAGCTGGGAGACAATGTTCAGCAGGAGACTGTTCTGCCCTGTCTGTTGCGACGTCGTTCCTGTAACACTGGGGGCGTCTCCTCCCAATGTGTTGTCACCGGATTGCCCAGCTGTGTTCGAAGAACGGACTGTATTCGCTGCCGTGACTGAGAACGACTGTACATTGTTGTCCCCACTCGCTCGAGTAGCATCGCCCAGAGCGAGCCCATCCTCTACCATGTTTGTCTCGATGTTGAGAATTGTCGGCCGAACGGTGGTAAAGGTCGTCTCAGTCGTAATCAAGGTCACGAGACGATCGGTAGCTGGGTCGGTTTCCCCCCAACCTGTTGCAGTCGGAAGCGCAGGCGTGACCCCAACGATAGTGCCCTCATTACAAGCAGCCGGATCTATAACACAACATTGATCCGTCACCGCAGGATGACATGGATCCAATTCTACAAGTCCGTCTCCCCTGTCTAGGTGCACACCGTCCGTGGCCGCGGCGTCAACCGTCCCTGCTGGCTCTGTCGGGATAGATACGATCGCCTGTTCGCTGGGAGCAGTTTCGGTGACGTTCGGTAGTGAAGAGAGCTCTGTTTCAAGTCAGCCTACTTCTCTTGAGTTGACTCGGTGTCAGTTGCATACGAGGGACAGCCGCTGCGCCATTCGCCAGGAAGAAGAGTGTCAAGAGCTCCGATGGAAGGAACATGTCGATGTGCTACTGCTGTCAATCTGGCATGCAGGAGAAAACAACGAGAGCATCCAATGCGCTCAAACGCTGAGGCCCCTTATGTCCCGCCATGTCTCCAAGTGAATAAGTTCGCAAGCTGTGCAGCAGGGAAGGCCTCATCGTGGCTAGCGAAGAGAGACGGTGGCGCGTCTAGGTGCGCAATCACATGCCAAGCACTGCCGGGCGTTGTCACAATCTCCGAAGTCTCATGCAGTGGTCAACTACAACATCACAACCAACAACAGCATGGTTTCTATTACGCGTACCCATATTCTCTACAGTTTTCCCGAATGCCTGTCAGCACTAAAACAAACACCTGCCCTATGTTGCTGCCATTTCAGATGACATGCGTCTTCTATCGCGAAACAGGGATCGCGTTATGATTAATCGGCACCTGAATCCTTTCGCCCCCAAGGTTCGATGCTTTATGTTCTATACGCGCCTCTACCGCCAATGTGGAGAAATGGGCTCGATAGCATCCAACTGTCTCGGCTAGCTCTACAAGAGGTACACGGTGTTGTCAACCGTCGTTCCTGTATGCACCGCGCACCCCACCGACACGTCTCCAAACGACATCCGCGTATACGTCGTCATCCAGGACCAGCCAGCAGACCGTGTCATCAGCCGCGTAAAATTCATCTTCGTTCACAGTCTGCTTGCGCTTTGACTGTGGCTGTTCAAGCGAAGACGAAGACTCTGCGAGAAGACACACGAGCTGTCCGGACAAGGAACAAGAGGGCGGGTGAAGATGGAGGACGAAGGCAGTGTGTGAGAACCAGAACGAAACTCGACAGATAACATGACCGGCGCAGCCAGGTTTCAATGACATCTTCCAGGCAGCATGTTCCACACTAGAGGTCAGACGCACGCTATACAAGGGGAAAATTGAATACCACCCCTGTAGTCGCCTAAAGTATCGCCATATAAGCGAAGAGAATAATTGCTCTCTGTGGTTGCCTAGTAGGGTGTTCAATCTTTCCCTTGTATGGCCTGGACGCGAAAGATTCTCCATGTGCTTGGTCAGGCACTAGTCAATGGCTTAGTTGTTCTCATTGTCGGTCTCCTGAGCTTGACACTATGATAGTCGGATGACCGTAACGCGCGACTGCGCAGCCCCATAGGTAACGATAGCAGAGTTTATGGGCCATGTAGGGTGAGGCTTGAAAATGTCCACAACAGGGTCATGCCCATCAGCGCGCCTCTGTCAACAGCAGTACAGTCGCATCAACAGTCACGTTCATCAACCAGCCTCCGCCTTGGACCAACTTGGAAAAGACGCCTCTGGTCCTGACTATGATTCATCCAGAGCGCATGACCTTCGCAGCGCCGTGAGCTCCAACCGGGGAAGTATCCATGAACGCCAGCGACCTAAGATCGGCGAACACATCAGAACACAATGACGTATCTCCATAGGCATCCATCTCAACGACGGCAGGTACCCGCTACACTATCATTTGTTGATTACACACACTCTATCGTTCACCGTCGCGTTCCCGGCCCCCGCACGTCCACATTGTCACAGCCGCACGGTGGCGACCGCAACTTCAGCTGTCATGACCCCTCCATGATACACACCGCGGGGGCCGTCAGGGTCACGCATCTACGCAAGAGGAGTTTTAAGCCTCACTGTTCTGGCGGTCAGGAACTCATCGGTAAAGTATCGTTCATGCGGGACGCGCCAATGGTGGGCGCAGCCAATCATATCACGTAAAGATTTGCACCAGCCACTCCTCGAGCCGCAGAAGGAGGCGCAGCACGTTGGGTGTTC
This sequence comes from Alternaria dauci, assembly GCF_042100115.1. Lineage (NCBI taxonomy): Eukaryota > Fungi > Ascomycota > Dothideomycetes > Pleosporales > Pleosporaceae > Alternaria > Alternaria dauci. Next base: position 2,374,485 of record NC_091275.1, read on the forward strand.
CCGGGGTGCATTGAGGCCGTGCTCACCAGACGTGATGTCGTTACAATGTTTTCCTAGGCAATTGAGACATCTGGTCGTATGGTATATAGAGGGTTGGTCAGGGCAGCGGTTTTGGTTGCCCGGTTCTCAATCTACAGAGTATAAGTACTTGCGACCCAACTACACTACAAGGCAATCATCCTGTTCGACAGTTCCATTGCATTCGCACCTTCGACTATCATCCAAGACCATCAGCCTCACAAGGCAACCAACAATGTCTTACCTTCACCTAACCCGCACCCGCACCCGCGAGCGCACCCCAGACTACGATAACTACTACACCCGTCCCCTCGCGCGTCGCGACTCCAAACGCCGTCGCAGCATCACGCTCTCTGATCTTGACGATGCCGACGACTACCCCTACTCCACCAACCAGAAGCCAGCCAAGCTATCTCGCGCCCTGACAGTCCGCGATCAACCCTCCCAACTCGAGCGCTACAACATCGTCACAGACAACCGCCACAACCATACCGATGACGACGACAGACTTCGCGGCTACGAAACAAGACGCACATACAGATACTCCTCCGACCGCCCCGCTTCTTCCGAGCCTGAAGATCGCGACTTCCACTTGAGTATCAATGCCAGATTCGGCCGTCCACACTCTTCTCATCACCACCACCATCACGCTTCCTCTCTGCTTTCACCCACTTACGACTCGGTTAATCGTACCGATAAGTGGTGGGTCGACGAGCGATGGGAGTCTCGCGAGCGCTCTACTTCTCGCGAGCGGAGCCGAACGCGCCGAGATAGTTTCTGGGGCGATTCTTATGAAGAGAAGGAGAGGGAGATTGAGGAGGAGAAGTGGAGGACTTACCACAGAGTTGCTGCAAGGGAGGTTGAGAGGGAGAGCACCAAGCCGTTGAGTGGCTGGAGGAGGAAGAGGATTGTCATGGGCGATGATTAGGAAGGGTCTGGCTGAGAGTTGGTCGCATGATACTGTATTTCCTTGGTAGTCGGTGCTTCGGGTATGGGTCAGGCGTTGCGATAGACAGTGTTTCATCTTTCGTTTGTGCGTTGCGTATGTAGTTTCGAGAGCTTAGATTTATACCCTCAACAGCAATTGATTAGTAGTCGAAAGTTTCGGTCATACCCATACTCGTTGAACATATTCTTGCATGTTCTATAAGGGAAAATTTGAACGCCACCTCTGTATTCACCCAGGTAGAGTATTGCTATATAGTAGATGATTGATTAATCTCCTATAGATGCCTAGGTAGAGTATTACTTTATAGAGGAAGGTTAATTAATCTCCCCACAGTTGCTTAGTAGGGTGTTCGATTCTTCCCTTGTGTAGCATGTACTCGCTGTGTTCTAGACAACGGGCATTGAATGGCACCCTCTTCATTACCTACCGACCGCACTATTAGCAGACCAGATATCACAGGCATCTTTCAGAGAACAACAGTGTCAAGTATTCGTGTTGTCATTCGCATTCGATCGAGACAAGATAAAGTAAGTGATTCAACCTCCATCCATGATCATCTCCATTGGAGAGTATTGATGAACCCAGTAACGCCAAAAATGCACAACTGTAACGTACAGTATCGTCCATCCATGATACGCAGACCCCCATCTAACCATGTGCACTACCAGGAAAAAGACAAGAAACAAGCACGAGCCAAAGTATGCAGAGATGCCACTAGCCCGCCCCTCACCTGGCTATGTTGGGTTTCTACGAAGGCCAACCCTTACGGGGAGGCAGCACTCAATAGAAACCTTCAAGCCGCGGCGAAGAGCGAACAGGAATGGCAACAGCACGACTAAGACCTTGCAAAGAAGACACAAAACACCGTATCCGATACACACCACCCAATGCACTCATGATCTGCCAAACTCCGTAAACAAAAAGGTCCATCTAAGACTAACAATCATTGACGGGCCAACTAGAAGAGACGCAGCTTCCTGGGTGGGCCAAGGGAGCCGAAGAAGGACGACTCTGCGGGGCGCTTCTTGACAGTAGTGAAGGCCTGAGGAGCAGGCTTGACAGCCGAGAAAGATGGTTTCGAGGGCGTAGCTCCAAGGAAGATGGACTTGGACGGGGTCTTGATTGCTGACTTGCTGAACAGGAAAGATGACTTCTTGATAGGAGCAGTGCGAGGTGCGAGAGGGCTCTTGTCGTTGTCGAAGAACATGCCAACCTCACAATTTTCTTTATCGTCGTTGAAAGAGCGATCGAACTCGGAGCTTGTCGGTGTGCTGGGCATCTTGCACTGAGATGAAGGTGGAAGCGCGTACTTGGAAGGGGTCTTGAACGGCGTGAAGGGCTTCGCGGCGGTTGTAGGAAGAGGAGTTTCCGGCTTCGCTACCGAGAGATCAACCAGATAATGTTCTTCGTCCATACGCTTCTTGTTCGACTCGCTGTCCAGCACCCACCCAACGTTGACACACTTAATGGCCCCCTTGCTCTCAAGGCACTTCTCCAGTGTGGACATGCTTCCATCCTTGAAGAGAACGTGGCTCAGTGACGCGTGTGATATATCCTGGACTACCTTCGCGCCAAGATCCTCGAGTAGACTACGGAAGAGGAAGTTTTGCTCCCTGCCGTTGCTTGTGACGTCGACGTAGAACACCGTACCCTGAAGAATGCCGTCGTAAAGGAATAGATCGCTCTCGTCCGCATGAACATCGGTCCAAGCAACAGTCTTCTTCGGAGTCTTAGCGTCCTTGACCTTCTGAGGTGACCGCAGCGCGGACTTCTTAGGTGATGCTGGCTCGGGTGCTGCGAAAGTAGGGGCGAGTTTGAGTGGTGCCAGTTGCACCATGGGCCTGGTTACGAACGGAGAAGGTTCAATTGTGGTATGCGCAACAGCAATCTCACTGACTTCACTAGCCTCAGTGACCTCGCTGATGTCGGCAATCTCGCTCGGCTCCTCAAGCTCGAATGAATCATTCTTGAGAGTTGGATATCTCAGAGGCGACGGTGTCTGCTTCTTGACTGACCTGGTGATCTCTTCCTGCAGAGCAGCCTCGAGCGCTAAGCTTGGTGTGGTAGGATAGTCGGGCAACTCAGCAAGAGCGCGGCGAGGAGTCATTGGTGCCTTGATATGAGCAGGAGTCTTGGGGTAATCCGGGAGCTCGGCCAATGCTGCTTTGGAGGTAACAGGAGCAGTGATGTGGGCAGGTGTCTTGGGGTAATCTGGAAGCTCGGCCAATGCTGCCTTGGAAGTGACAGGAGCGGAGATGTGAGTTTGTGTGGTGGGGTATGCGGCAGGAAGCTCCTCGAATGCTTCTTGGTTGGTCATACCACGCACAATCTGGGAAGAGGGAGTGCCGGGAGCGTCGGCGGTCGACTCCTCTACGGGTATAGCGCCGTAGTTGGAGGTATCAGACTGGGCAGATGCAAGGATCTCCGCTACGGGTGTGGACGCGTCCGCCGCAGCCTCGAGCCCCTCGCAGTTTTCCTTCTCTTCGAGATGAGCGTACTCTACGTGCTGAGGACCTTCCGACACCTCTGCCATGGCATGTTCCTCAGTCTCAGCAGCCGTTGAAGCCTGGCAGGCCTCAGCTTGCTCTGCCGGTTCGTTATCCTCAACGTCCTCCATGGCGACGTCATTGTATTCATGTTCGACGACATCAACATCGTTCTCCTCGGTGACAGCTGCGACGGGTGCAGTGATGTGCGCAGGCGTCGTGGGGTATCCCGCGAGTTCTGCAAGACCCTCCTTGTTCGACAGAGGCGCGACTATATGGGATGGTGTAGTCGGGTAGCCTGGAAGTTCAGCGATGGCTTCCCTAGAGGTCATCGGGGCAGGGATGTGTGTGGGTGTTGTAGGGTAGCCAGGAAACTCTGCAAAAGGCTGCTCGACAGGTTCGACGACTGGTTCTTCAATCACTTCCATGACTGGCTCGTCAACCACCGCAATGACTGGCTGCTCAACTGCGTCGGTGGCTGGCTCTTCTGCCACCTCCATGACTGTGTCTTCAGCTGTCTCGACGAGTGGCTCTTCGACAGTCTCTACGAGTGGCTCTTTGACGGCCTCAATAATTGGCCCTTCAACAGCCTCGACAATTGGCTCTTCCGCTGCTTCAATAACAACCTCGGGTTCAGCTTCCGCCTTGGGAACAGCAGCGACCTTCTTTGTAGGCTTGCGGGCTGGTGCCTTGAGAGGCGACTCTTGTGAAACTGCCGGGGCATTGCGACCACGTGTGACTCTGGGTGCGATGACGGGAGCGGGAGCGGATGCCGATGCTTTGGGTACCGGTGGCTTGCGGGTTCGGGTTGCTGGTTTAGCCGGCTCACCAGCGGTGGTCTTTTCGGTGGCAACAGGCTCGCTCTTCTTGGTAGCGGGCGCCTTCTTCACGGGCACCGGTGCTTTGCGTATCCTGGCTGCTGGCTTGGGTGCCTCATCGAGAGGAGCCTCTTCGGCAACAACAGGCTTCTGAGGTTTGGGGGCAGGCGCCTGCTTTACTGCTGCGATCTTGCGTGTGCGAGTGGCTGCTGGCTTGGGCGCTTCTTCGATAGTGGCGAGCTCTTCTGAGGCGGCGGGCTCCTCGGCCTTGCGACCGCGCGTCGCTCTTGTTGCCGGGGCAGGTGCAGGTGCAGCTTTCGTCTGGACCTTGACTGTGCGCGCCGCCTTTGTTGCGACCGTCTTCTTAGCCATGGGCGGCTCGGCGTCTTCAGGCTCGGCCTTTGCCTTGCGCTTCACGGCGGTTGTCTTTGTGGATTTGATCGGGGAAGGCGCGAGCTCATCGATGTCCTCGGCTGCCTTCCTCCTGCCGCCGCGTTTGGGAGGGGCGTTGAGTGTGTTGGAGGGCGCAGAGGCGACCTCTGGGGCCTTCTTCGCACCGCGACGTGTAGCGACCATGATGTTTGTCCGTGTTCGCTGTCGTCGTCGTGTGTCGTTGTCGATCTGGTGTGAGACAGGTTCAGTCGAGCTTGTGGACGTGCTTGCCGTGTTGTGTTGTCAAAGCGCGAACACACACTAGCCATATCCGGCCACCTGTTGTCCCAGCAACGATCGCTTAGCGACCAATGGCCGCCTCCGTGCAGCGGCAGGGCAATCTAGGGACCATCTTCGATAACGCTCGAATGCGGAGGATAACAATGGCTAATCTATATACTCGGCCTGTCCCGTTCATCGCTTCACACAGCTATGCGTATAACTTCCATACCAACTCCGCAGATCAGAACCCTCGCGTCCGTAACATCACCTCCTTCATCAAGCACAGCCATGCTCGACACATCTGCAACATTCGTCTTGATTTTGCTCAGCCTCTGCACCACCAAAGCATCTTCAGGCTCTGCTAAAGTATCACGTCCGACTTCATCCTCACTCTTGCGAAGAATAATCTCCCACAGTCTGACCCACTCGTCGTTTCCTGATGTGACAAGGAGGATGCGTGATTTGTGCCTAAAGAGACTGCACGATGTTACTGCAGAGCCATGTGCACGGCTGACGAGGATTGGTGGCGAAGCATAAGAAGTCGCAGGCGAAGTCGGCGAGTGCGAAGATGCAGACCGTGCGAGTATACATGCCAGGCTGCCATCATCTCCACCAGATACGATCAGCCAAGTGTCCGCATCGACGGAATGGCATGCCATGGTCTTCGACGAGTTCTGGTGTATCCTTGCTGGATGGTGCCATGTCAACTGATGGACCGGTTCTGAAAAATCGCCCGACAATTGTTCCGCCTCGGTTGGTAGCGGCCATATCACAGCATGGCCATCTGTACCAGCCGTCAAGACCTTCGATTTGGAAAGAAATATGCATTGCGTCAAGCAGGATGTGAAGTATAAGCCTTTTGCAAGAGGCTGCCACTTCAGAGTAGCAGTAGGGTCGAAACGGTAAACCTTGTCTGTGTCAGTGCTTTGTGATATCATGAGTACGGAAACTAGTTCACCTTGATGCTAGAGTCCGAGAATGCCATTGCAATGCTGTGTGCAGACCCCGACGTGATTACATCAAACGACATGAGTCTCAAGTCTGCATGCTCACTTTCTGGCACGTATACGTGTTCGCACACTACTCCAATATCGAGAGCAGATGTCGGCAAGTCACTAATCCGCCATACGTAGACTGCAAGGAGAGTAAGTGACATGGTTGTATGATTCAGCAGGCGTCTTACATTCTTCACAGCCACCACTGCTGAACAGATATTTAGCATCATGCGACCACTGCAGATGCTGAATGCCTGTAGTGTGCTTGCGAATAGTCCTTCGGCAAGCCAAGTCGTTCTCAGCGTACTGGAAGACCTTGATATCGGTATCCTCAGCGCCGGTAGCGATGAGCTTACGAGATCTGCTGTCACCTTGTGGTGAAACTGCTACTGCCTTGATCTCACGCCCATGTCCTCCTGATCGAATGACAGCATGATTTGCTCCGTTCTGACTGGATATGTGCATACTAGAAGCTCGTGTCCACACGAGGGTACCTCCAATAGACGAATGCGATCGGAAGGCCCAACTTCTATGCGCGCCTCCAGTGTCGATGCTCATGACCTCCTCTTCGTTAGTGACGTCGTAGAGGTACCATTTCTTGCTTGAGAAACCGTGTATGAAAAGTCGGCCATCCTGGAAGTACAACCCTTCGATGTTGGGTCCGAATGGGAGCGCAAGGTCGTGTACCACTTCGACTGTATTCGCAGATGAATCAATTTGATGCACACTAAGACGTCCATCTCTTCCTACCGAGAACAGATGACCAAGCGTAGCAGCTTCGGATGAGGGCCGCCATGTAAGCGAAGTAACTGCTTCTCCCCCATGGGCTTTGTCAATGACTCTTAGCAAGGTAGCCTCATCCTTACCCTCGTCGTCTTTATGGATATCAAACAACGCAATCGATCCACGTCGGAACCCAACGATAAGAAAATCTCTGCCAGATTCCCTCGCGCATGTCATGCTGGTGATGACGGAACCAGTGGAGGATTCTGCGACAGGGATGGGTACGACTCTTAGAATATTTGTGCTGCAATCAGGATCAACATATAATAGTCGCGCTTCGCCTTGACCAACAAGGGTTACAAGTAAAGCTGTCGAACTTGGAAAGTCAGAGCCTGTCAGCTCAGCAGCGAAGATGTCTCCGACTTTACTGCCAATGGCATGGAGTCTTGTAAAGGTAGCTGAACTCCTACTATAGACATAGATATTGCCGCTGCCACCGGCAACATAAGCGATACCATGACGAGATCCACTCGTACAAACCGAGTAGCCAGACAAGTCGTCTAGTCGGTCAAGTAGTGTCGAATTTGAAAGGAGACTTGATTCGCTAGGAATCTTGCTGGATGATAATGTACCGACAAGCACATTCCCGCAATTCGTGGTAAGCAAGAATGAGGTCTCGTCCACAAAGCAGTAGCTCCTGAAGAACTCTGCTTTCTTTGAAGATTTTGGGGGCTGCGCCGGTCTAGTCGTGTCAAACTCTGTTCCAGCCCCCTGCGCCAATGACAATATGTCATTTACGGTATACTCAGCGATCATACCACGGAGATTTGTCTCTGCTTGCAAGACGCGAGTGATTGGGGTAGCCGTGACTTTACTATCAGAACCACCAGCAATAACCTGCTGGACTCCAGTGGAGATATCAGAGACGATTGAAGACCACAGGTTCTTTCCGCTATGGTGCGCAGCGCAGTCAAGTTCCAGCAGCTTATAGGGGAAGGTTGCGCTGTCTTCAGGGTTTGGCGTAAGTTCCCACGTTCTTGCAGTGGCATCTTCACCAGCAGATTGGAGAAACAATGATCCACTGCATGGGGATGCTTCGAGAAAGCGAACCGACCAAACGCGCGAGAGATGTCCCCATCCAATGGCGAGACAGCTTGAGCTATTAAACTCGTGTGAGTCGAAAGCTTCGTTGGTGAAGCCGGTATGACGCGTCCTTGTAACATCCAGGTCATCGTCATCAGCCTCCGAAGTTGTCGCACTCGTAGTCACATCTGAAACATCCCATATCCGGATTGTGCGGTCGTCGCTGCAGCTTGCTACTACCCGCCTCAGCTTCTGGCAGCATTCGCTCGGCAGCTCTTTTGAAATTTGAACGCCGAAAATGGAGCCTTCGTGGCCCAGAAAGACGCGGTGAATGCGCGAAGCTGGTCCATCATGGATGTTATCGCACCATGACCAGTATATTATCTCCCCAAATGCTGTGCCAGCGGCAACGAGGACGCGATCTAGATCTTCCCAGAATAGATGGGCCGAGTAGAGGATAGATCGGGAACTGGAGGTAAGGTCGAACACAGAGACATCAAGACCACTGAGACCAGAGTGTCAGTAAAGAAGCCTCGACGCGGCTGCTCAATGTGTGGTGTGCGCACTTGGTATTCTGAGTAATGTCTGATTTCCTTTGTTCAATCTGAACCTGCACTAATGCGTTGTGAGCAGTGACAGCAACGCAGGCTGCCTTTTGATATTGGGCATCGTCATCCAACCTTTGTGGTCTTGGAGCAAGATCAAGAATCCAATCTGAAACTTTCGCGATGTTAGAGAGGCACAAGCTCAAGCCCTGTACGCCACCTTCGCCTGCAAGATGGATTTCAAGAGCGCGGACAAGCCTTCCGCCCCAGATCACTAGCTTAATGATATGAGCATTCTCTTCTGAAAACACCCGTATCCCATGAATGGCTTGGGCTTTGAAGACGCGTTGTGAGGATATGTATCGCGAGTCCTTGGCGTGATGGAAGCGTAGAAAGGGGCCTTCTGCGGCGATGAGCAGAGCGCCGCAAGAGGCCAGTGCCGTCACGGGTACGCGAGTGCACTCATGCTAGTATAATCAGCTAATGTCCCCCTTTGCGCAATGCAAACTCACGTGCAGGGTTGGAGACATTGGCAAGGAAGCATCACATGCGAGGGTGGTATTCATCATGGGAAAAATTGGGGTTGAGTCAGCCCCGCGCCGCTGCAGGTGAGATGTGTGGCGGGGCAATGACGGAGTGTTCCCGCGATTTTTTGTCGGCCTTTCGCGAAGACCATCACGTTAACCGCCTACCCCGTTCAACTATCACCTCATCTAACTGTCGGCACCTCCAGCCCCTTCGTCTGATCACCTACAAAGCTCCGAATACGCCGCAAACATGTCTCTCGCCGGCCCCCTAGGCACAAGCATCAACCCCGAGGAGACGGAGAACTTCGAGGACGTACGTGCGCCGCGAAGCAGGCGGGTGGACAGTGGTCGCTAACAGCGTCTGTAGATTGAGAAGCAGTTTGCCGTCAAAGGTATGGTGCGCGCAGCATACTACTTGCGACAAGTCTGACGTTTCCCCCCTTAGTTGTGCAGCACATGGAAACATACTGGAAGATCCTCGAGAAAGTACCCGGTTCCAAGCTGCGACTCACAAAGATCGATGACGAGATCTACGAACACCTCAAGAAGGACTTTCCCGAATTCGACGCATCCGCCACATTGAACGAGGATGAGATGAAGAGCAAGGACGGCAAGGAGCGGTGGCGCAAGTTCATCAGTGAGTACGAGAAGAAGGTGGAGGACTACAACTTCGGCACAATGCTCCGCGCAAGCCCCAAGATGGAGTACAGTCAAGAAGGCACAATATTCGCGGTCCGCATGCAGTTCTACGCTATTGAAATCGCACGGTAAGCTTGCAGACCGGATGGCTCGGCGCGCTCCATGCTGACTTTGGCAGTAACCGGGAAGGTCTGAATGACTGGATATACGAGAAGGCGCAGGGCAAATAGATCGCCGCAGGTCGATCCTGGGGATACTAAATCCGAAGCCGCATTGCCCCAGAAGGGTTGCCAATACTTAGCTGCATTGTCGACCTCCGGGCCGTAACCTGTCCGCGCATACGAGCCGACGCTCTTTGTTAGCCGTCCAACTATACCCATTTGTGAACAGCCAGTCTGCACGCAACACGCTCAACGGTGAGGCGATTTACCCATCCCAGCCTGGCCGTTGCGATTAACGTGTAACTTATGTGAGTCGTGAATCTATCCTCAGTCTGCGTATCGAAAGACAAAACCAACAAGAGCGCTACATATGTTCAGTGTGTAATTTTTTGTTGACCGTCTTCTACATAGCTTCACCGGGAGTCTAAACATCACTTGCTTTCAAATGCTCGGAAGAGCCGATACCACTCTAGGGCTTTCTACAAAGACTGCGATTGGTGGCTTGTGAACAATGTTAAGGGCAAGCAAGGTAAGCGATGAAAGCGGGTGCTCCAGAATAACCTCAAGACCGCGTAGTCGCCACCCTAGTCCGCATGCGGTAATTCCTTCTGCGCTCACTCCATATCTCCGCTATATCGCTTTTAACCCGTATCAATTTTTATACTCTACACTCATTTTTGCGTCCGAAGTCGCATTCTCCGGGCGGCCGACATGACGACAACTTTTGATTCTAACGATGCAGCTAATCGCGGAGAAATAGCACCTCAAGCCGACGAAGAGCAGGATTACGTGTCACGGGTCGGATGGAAAGCGTTGTTCAGTTTCACCACAAGAAAACATGTTCCCGTACTTGTCGGCGGTATCTTCATGGCGTCCCTCGCTGCCCTAACGATGCCCGTTTTTGCGATACTCTACGGTCTGGTTTCTGGCCAATACACGAGCTACGGCAAAGGAGATATAGACAGCAACCAGTTCATTGGCAACATTGCTCAGCTCTGCATCATTCTTGCCGGCATCGGAACCCTCAACTGGATTGCGAATAGTCTCTACTTCACCTTTCTTCTTGTGTTCGGAGAGCTCCAGGCGAGGAGTGCACGCGATAGGGTCTTCGATTCCCTCCTCAAAAAGGACATGGCTTGGTTCGACATGCGAGAGTCCGGCGTCGCTGCATTTCTGCCGGCAGTACAAATGTGGGTATCTTCATATTATCATACACGTTACAGATGACTCACCGCTAACAAAGAGCAGGCACATCCGCGACTTGCAGCTGGCAGTGTCGTCTCCTTTCGGAGAGGCTGTACATTCACTCGTACAGGGGCTGGCGTCCTTGGGCGTCGCCTTTTACTATTCATGGAATTTGTCCTTGGTCATACTATGTACCATACCAGTACTATACCTAGTCCAATCGTTGGTGGCAAGTCGGCTGTCGCTGCGGGCACAGGATCACGCCGACAAACTACAGTCTGGACTCAAGTACGTTACAACAGCATTGACAAATATCGAGACGGTCAAATGCTTCAACGGCGAACGTTACGAACTACACGTTTTCTCCAACATCGTTTCTCTCGCAGCGAACCTGTACCGATGGGTAGCCAATTTGCGCTCGATTCAGATCGGTATCATGCAGTTCTTCACACTCAGCATCTTTGTTCAGGGCTTTTGGTACGGTAGCCACCTGGTCGATATTGGGTATAGCACCGCAGGGGAAGTCTTCACAACATTCTGGGCAGTACTCATGGCAATGTCTGGAATGACACAGATAATGCCCCAACTGATCGTGCTGTCTAAAGGCAAGATGGCGGGTGCAAAATTGAGTTGGCTCACAAAGCAGATGTCGGCAATTGATCAGCAGGTTGAGTCGCAAGGCCAGACACGGCCTGCGCGGTGTCCGGGCGATATTGAGTTTCGAAAGGTAACACTCGTCTTTTCCATGTCCTACAGTCGCTAATCGACCAGGTTACATTCTCATATCCAACACGTAGGAATGAGATGGCCATTTGCGATGTCTCGCTGTTTATTCCAGCCGGAGAAACGACATTCTTTGTTGGAAAGAGCGGTTCCGGAAAGACCACACTAAGTCAACTTCTCATACGCTTCTATCGACCTTCTTCGGGGCAAATACTCCTGGACAAGGTACCGCTTGAAGAGTTGGATGTGCAGTGGTTACGGCGAAACGTCATGCTTGTCGAGCAACATAGCGTGCTATTCAACAACACCGTCCGTCACAATCTTGCGCTCGGGAACATGAGCGGTACGGTTGACATGCAAGAGATTCACGACGTAATCAAATTCTCCAGGCTAGAGCCTGTCATGAATGGACTTCCAGACGGACTAGACACCAATCTTGGCATGCATGGAGATTCGCTCAGTGGAGGGCAAAAACAGAGGATGGCTTTAGCTCGAGCCAAGATTAGGAACTCGCCGGTACTGATACTGGACGAATCAACCAGTGCTCTCGACTACGTCACGAGAGCGGAGATACTCGACGCCATACGAAACTGGCGGAAAGGCAAGACCACGATCATTATTACCCACGACATATCTCAGATTCGGTCCGATAATTTTGTATACTTGCTAGAGAACGGAAGGATAGTGCAAGAGGGGTATAGGAAAGAGCTTGGGTCTCAGGCTGGAGCTTTCCAAGCCTTCCTCGATACACACAAAGAAGTCGATGAGATCAACGAAGATGACCAACAGGGCATTGATGGAAAATCCTGCATAGAAAACGAGACCGATGGCACCACATTACTGCACGACAAGCCACGGATGACTCGGGTTATTTCGACGCAACGGCCGCTCTCTACCGTTCTCTTTGGACAGCGGGTGCTGGCACCATTCCTTGGGAGGGCTCGTGCATCTTGGGCAGGAACGGAAAACGGCGACCTAGACACGTACTCTAGACAATCCGTTCATGCAACAGAGGGTGATCGAGGCAGGCACTCAGAGCTAACCCTAACACCCGAACCATTGGAGAGTAACGAAGCATACCCAGATATGATAGAGTTGAAGGAGCTTGAGAGCCCGGACAAATCACGTTTTACCGGAGAAACGTTCTTCTCGAAAGACTATGGCTCAAGGCCATGTTCTCCAGCTTGTGGAGCTCGATCAAGATCGAATTCACAAGTACGCCCTATGTCGCTTTCGAAAGATTTTGGTTCTCGCCCAGTGTCCAGACTTTCAACGCGACCGGTCTCGCGAATCGACCCACATTCACAACCCCCTGTGGCCCGCGAGCCTGTCCCAATCCATTTGGAAACATCAAAGAAGCGACCGAAAAACGGCAAGTTTCTCTCAAAGATTGACCTTCAGAAGGAGGAAGGTGATACTTCGGCTGCTTCTCTTCCTATGAAGGACATCTTCACATCTATATTGCCCACAATAGGCTGGAGCTCTCGTCTCCTTTTCTTTGGAGCGACACTCAGCGCAACTATTCACTCTGCGTGTACACCTATCTTCGCATGGGCGTTTGCAATGCTTTTGAGTACCTTCTACGATGCTTCCGCCGATGATCGACAAGCTCGTAACTATGCCCTGGCTATTCTTGGAGTTGCTGCTGTCGACGGCCTTTCGAGTTACTTCATGTTCTTCCTTTCCGATACAGTGGCACAGACGTGGACTCTTTTGTTGAAGAAGGAGGCCATGCGCCGCATCCTTTTGCAACCACGGGAGTTCTTTGATGAGGAGGAGAATAGTATATCGCGGATTACAGAGACACTGGACCATTTTGCTGAGGAAGCGCGAAACCTCCCAGGGCGGTTTGCTTGCATCTTTCTTGTCGTTTTCCTCATGACCATTATCGGAATCATCTGGAGTATGGTCATAGCATGGCAGTTGGCACTTGTTGCTCTTGCAACAGGTCCGGTCCTCTTCGCAATCACTCAATGCTACAACATGATTAGCAGCCGCTGGGAAAGATTAGCGAACGAAGCTGATGATAAGGTCGGTCAAGTACTTCACGAGACGTTCATAAACATCAGGACTGTTAGATGCCTGGCATTGGAAGATCACTTCAGAAGGAAGTACAACAACGCGACCACAGAAGCAGTCAACGTTGGCATCAAGCGGGCAATATACTCCGGGTCTGTCTACGGACTATCGTATTCTGGCATCATCTTCGTCGCCATATTACTCTTCTGGTACGGAGGGTTGCTCATATCGTGGAACAGGTATTCCGTCACTGAAGTAAATGAGTGTTTCCTAGTGCTCATGCTGAGCGTCAATCATGTCAGCTACATGTCAAACTACATCACGCAGATCAACATGTCTCGAGACGCCGGATCACGCTTGCTACGCCTCGCACGGCTTCCAACAGACTCTCACGAACTCACTGGTACAACGCAGATACAGTCTGCGTGCGATATTTCCCTCGACAAAGTCAGTTTCAGATACCCAGCACGAAAAGACGTTGAGGTACTGAACGATGTTTCCTTCAATATTTCGCAAGGAAGCTGTACCGCTATTGTCGGTTCTTCCGGCTCAGGAAAATCAACAATCGCCTCTCTCATCCTCAAAATGTACCAAACGGACGGTAAATCAACACCGTCGTCGGGATCCGCTGGCGGCCTGAGCATCTCGAACCACGACGTCAAAGACCTTCATACCATCACCCTCCGTTCCCGAATGGCATTAGTATCACAGGCGCCCGTCCTCTTTCCTGGTACCATCGCAGAGAACATTGCATACGGCCTCTCCCCTTCCCACCCCAATGGACACATTGACAGTATCCGTGCAGCTGCTCGTGCAGCCGGTATATCCGAATTCATCGATAGCCTGTCGCAAGGCTACAACACACTCATCGGTGAAGGCGGCACGAGGCTATCTAGCGGCCAAGCCCAGCGTCTCTCCATTGCACGCGCCCTGGTCCGGAATCCTGATGTCTTGATCCTAGATGAAGTGACCAGTGCGCTAGATGTAGCTTCCGTCAACACCATCCGCAATACAATTCTTCGTCTTGTTAGCGACGACGATGAAACCCCGTCCCCCATCGCTGCACCGCTGTCGCCACATGCAGGTTCAGGTGAAATATGGGATGGCGTGGATGAGGACTGGGATATCAAAGTCGCTAAGCACCAAGAACGGATGGCGGCAAGGAGTAGTGAGAAGGGCAAGGAGCCGAGGAAACGGATGACGGTCATCATCATCACGCATGCGCGAGAGATGATGGCTATCGCGGGACATGTAGTCATGATGGAAAAGGGAAGGGTGATTGAGCAGGGGACTTTCAAAGAGCTGAAGAAGAAGGGAACTGCTTTTGAACGGTTGCTGAGGGGTGTGAGGGAGTAGGTAAGGATGGTATGGTGAAAGTGGCCATCACTTTTATTCTGGGAGGCTTCTCTGTGTATACTATAGTTGGCATTCGACTTGGATTATTCTTGTAATAGTTCTGTAGTGATTGTCGCAAACAAAACATTGAGTTGTATTGATCATAACTATCTATCGTCTTCTTGCAGCCCATGTATGCTTCTTACAGCTGTCCAACAGCTCAAGTCTGATGTTTGGAAGTTTTGGTCAATGGGCATACGAGAAAGTAAGAGTAACATCTGAGCCTCGTCCAAGGCAAAACGAAATACCCTTTCGTCCATGGGGACGATAGGAGTACTCGAATCATGCAGTGAACGAGAGGATTGTGCAATTTGGTCGTAAAGCAAAAATGAACGCAAACAATATAGGAGATAGTGCCCGTGGAGACACACCCAACGAGATGGTGTGTGGTCCAAGAGTATGGCTGTACCCGGCTCGATCGTCAGGCGTAACGACAGCTTTTAGGCTGACCATTTTGGAAAGGATGAAGGACATGACGCTCCTGCGGACCGCTTGCTCGGGGTTTTGCTCATCTTTTGGCCGACGTTGGCATGATGTGGTGCAGACTGAAGGGCCATGAGGTCACTGTATAGTCCAGTGTCTCCTCCGCTTGAGCCTCGTTGTGTGCAAAACGCTCATGCCTCGATCGCAATCGGCGCTCGGTTTGAACAATGATGGATTTAGAAGTTTCATCTGCTGCGTCGGTGCTGACGCTCATCGTTCAACTGGCTAGTTTGGTTCCCAAAGCTTTCGCCGACCTCCGCCACGAACTGGGCCCACCTTGGGGGCAGGACGAGAGAACGAATCTGGATCGAGAGGCGCATTCGGATCGTGACGTGGAGCTGGCGGAGCTCGGAAAACAGGGCCTGGAGGGACGTATGCGCCACGCGGTACGAAGTTTCCACGACCGCGGAAGGATGATGCACCGCGACCTCGAGGCGACGGCGTATGACCTTCACGTCCACCACGAGGGGACTGGTGCTGGTTTGTACGTGCGAAATCGTTCGGATCGAAGACGCGTTGATTGTGGGTAATGGCAGCGGGGCCTCGTGGAGCGCGCTTGAAGAGCACCTCGTCCTCGTCGTCAGAGTTGTTCTCGGGCTTGCTCTCGACTACGGGGCTGGATTTGGGTCGCTCTGCCGCTTTAGGTGCAGTGGGAGCGGTGCTCTTCGCGGCGGTCGCTTCGACTTCAATCTTGTAGATGGTCAGATGGTTCTTGTATTCGCGATCTTCGCGAGCGACGGCATCGCGGAGCTGTTCGAGGCGCTTAGCGCGGATGCCAAACTTTTGAGCAATGGCTTGCTTTGCGGAATCATTAGTAAGGAGGATGAAGGACTCCAGCGCTGCATCTGGGTTTCCCTCCCTGTTGATGCGCCACAGGATGTGGTTGAAGAGGGGCTGGAGATGGACGGGCACAGCGCCCTTGGGCGACTTGTCGGCGCGAGCGATCTCATTGCTGCTGCTGCTGCGAGCGGCGCGGTCTGGAGATGCCTTGAGCAGCGCGGCTGGCTTTTCGGCGTGTGTGGCGCCATGGGCAGGCTTGGATGCCTTGCTCGCATGCGAACGAGGCGACTCGGGGGTCTTTGACGCGTCCTCGAAGCTGTGTGTGGAGCTGATGGAAGTGCCGTCAGACATGTCGAGGGCGTTGAAGGAACTCTCTAGGTCTTCATGGTACTCGTCGTCGTCAGACTCGCTGTCCTCCATGGAGAGCAGAGTCTCGGGTAGCAGGAAGTGCTCCACCTCGGCCCATGTAGTGTAGGCTTCGTCAACGCCCTCGAGGACAACGCGGCTAGCGGCTTCGTTGGACGTGACTTCGTCGAGCCATTTGACGGCTTCGCGGGCGTCGGCGTTGACGCGCTCGGTGCCATTCTTGAGGCGATGGAGCTGGGTGAGGGCTTGTCATGGTGTTAGTGAGGGGGCTGGGAAGCTGCGATACTATAGCCTACTGTGCAGCGGTACATAAAGGCGTATAGCGTCCTGGGCGATCCACTTGCGGATGCCGTCGCGGGTGCTCTTCTTGACGCCTGCGATCAAGGCGGTGTCGTCGACGATGCAGTTGAATACCTTGCGCTTTGGTGGCTCGGGTGCGCGCATCGCGGCCTCGGGCTTGCCAGACCGCGGCGGGATGGTGCTGCGACGCATCGTGGTTGATGATGTGCCTTGTAGGCGATGAGAGCGAGGGTCGTGGCAGCGATAAGTTTTTGGTGTGCGCGGTTGATGGCAGACAGGTTGGTTGTGTGAACCAAGGTTCCGGCGTTGAGCAGGCCTAAGTGCGGGTTTGTGGTTGGGCGCCAGTACTATTCACAGGTATGCGCGCAGTGCTTCAGGGTGTGCGCATTATGTTTGCGCTCGTACGTGGCGGCGCGGAAGCGAGTGCGTGTGAGGAGTCAGCCTTGGGCATGGCGCAGAAGACCATGGTCGTTGGTGTGACTGTCAAGGATGGGCAAGTGAAGTTCGGGCCCGCATCACCGCACGATGATGAGGTACTCGCGCCAAGTGGGGTGCGCCACTCGCTCAGCCACACCATCCAAACAGTTGAGCAGGCTTGCTTGCATGTCATTCATCTTCATTCCATTTATTCTTGTGCTCTGCTCTGTCATGCGAAAGAGGATGCGTCTCAGTACTCAGTAGCTCTCAACCTCTCTGGCACTGCTCATATCTGGCATCCAGCCCTTGGGGCGCTCATTGCCACGCACAGTCAATCCGTAAAGACCTTTCTCTACCTTGTCTACGCACTCGCGCATTACGGGCATCTTCTTTGTCTCCAACTCTGCTGCAAACTTGGACCCTCCCGGTGCGTCAAACATCTCGAGTTGCAGTCGAATCGCTCTCAGGTCATCCAAGACAGTCCGTGGCTTGTGTGTCTCACTTGCAGCTGGTGCTTGCTCATCAATATCCATCTTGTCGCCAGCGTCATCTTGGTTGTTATCCTGCTTGAGCCTTTTGTTTGACTCTGTTTGGGGGCCGGATGGTAGTTTGCCGTTGGTAGCCATGCTCGTGACGGAGAAGCGCATGAGCTCGCCAGTCATGTCGCAAACACCGAGAATGTAGTCCTCTGGCGTGAAGGAGATTGGTCCAGCTTCGCCACTCATGGAAGCGATGCGTGACCTGGCTTCATCGTACGAAATGAGTGATTGCGTCTCCAGGTAATGCTGAAAGCTGAGCGCTTCCATGAACTCTTGGTTGCCGCCCGTGATGTTGTGAGAGTAGCGGTAGGCATTGAGACCTTGGAGATCAGCGGCAATGTTCTTGTATCTGTCTTCAATCGTCTCCCAGTATTCTGCATTTTTCTTGGTAACCCATGGGGGTACTGCTTGGCCGACGGCGCGGACCCTTGTCAGGTCAGTATCTGTTTGGTGAGGTCATTACGGAGAACTACCTTTGGAGAGTGAATATACTGCAGTATTGTTAGTACTGTGCTGGAGAGATTTCAATCAGTGTTCTGTACATCTTCTTGCTCGACGCGGTGATGTCACGCGACGCCTTGATGATTCTCTCCCGTCGATCATGGTGCTCGTCTAGCTCTGCACGGAAACCTTCAAACATCGCCACGAAGGGTGACGAGGATTGGTCTGGCTTCTCCTCCGCCATTTCTGCGTCTCTTGATCGTTTGAAGCCCATGGATCTGCGTTGATAGTGAGTATATACACAGTGTTGGGCAAGCGCTGGGACTGTCCGCTAGTGCACGTCTTCACGTGGGCGCTATTTTGTTTACGGACTAGCCACTTTCGGCTGCTCTTTCTCAAGGGGGCCATCTGCCCTACTACCCCAACTATCATCAGAATCACCGTGCAGCACATTCGTTTACGACCCTTCTGATACTGTACAATCAGTTCCCGTGTGCCTTTCGATTGTGCTACGCTTTTGCTGCTATGATGAAAGCATGGCTCTATCCTTCTTTTTCCGCAGTCCTTCCTTGGTTTTCACAACGTCTATTGTGCTAAGAGCCATCTTCCTGGTATACGGACTCTGGCAGGATGCCAACTCGCCTATGAAATACACCGACATCGACTACTACGTCTTCACTGATGCTGCTCGCTACATCTCGCGCGGTCAGTCCCCTTACGCACGAGACACGTATCGTTATACGCCTCTACTTGCATGGCTCATCTATCCTACTGTGTGGTCCGGCCAGTTCTGGTTCTCCTTTGGAAAGATCCTATTTGCGGTCGGCGATGTGGCTACAGGATGGATGATGTTCCGTATCTTGAAAGAGTACAAGAAGATGAGCGATGAAAGAGCTTTGAAGTTTGCGAGCATATGGTTGCTCAATCCGATGGTTGTGACTATCAGTACAAGAGGCAGCTCCGAAGGACTACTAGGCGTCTTCGTCACTGCACTGCTCTGGGCCGTGCTGGCAAAGCAGAGATCGCTCGCCGGGTTTCTGCTCGGATTTGCGGTACATTTCAAGATCTATCCATTCATTTATGCAGCCTCTTTGGTCTGGTTCCTTGACGATACCCAGATGGAGGCAAAAGGAGCTGCTCAGGTGCAATCGGCGAAGTCGCCTTTGGGCCGGGTGCGCAGCTTCCTCAATCCTGCGAGAATATACCTTGCGCTCTACAGTCTCCTTACATTTGCGAGTCTAAACCTTCTTATGTACAACATGTACGGATGGCCATTCCTCGAGCACAGCTATCTCTACCACGTAACGCGTAGCGATCACCGCCACAACTTTTCGCCTTACAATACGCTTCTCTATCTGAAGTCCTCGCCACAGCCTACAGGTGTGGAGTCAGCAACACCATCATTTGGACTAGAGCGTCTGGCGTTTCTCCCACAGCTGCTCCTCAGCGCTGTGTTTGTACCTTTAGTGTTAGCAAAGAAGGACCTCCCAGACACGATGCTAGCGCAGACGTTTGCATTTGTTACCTTTAACAAGGTCTGCACGAGCCAGGTATGTAACGCTTTATTTCATCAGTGCTGTCTCGACATTAATCCCTTCTAGTACTTCCTCTGGTACATGATGTTCCTCCCATATTACCTCCCGGACTCGACTCTTCTCCAATCTTCGTCTATCGGCGTCCCTGCGCTCGTCTTCTGGGTTGTAGGCCAAGTTGCGTGGCTTCAACAAGGCTTCCAACTCGAGTTCAACGGCCATTCGACCTTTGTTCCAGGACTCTGGGTATCTAGCATAGTCTTCTTCCTTGTCAATTCTGTAATATTGGGTATTATCATCTACGACACCAAACAGAAAGGGCCGCATAAAAGTGTTGTGGTAGGGAAAAGAGTTTCATAGCAAGACCCCAAAGCTTACGGTTCTCACGCCGTCGCGTATTATTTCAGCTCGGAGGAGTCTTGCTCCACAATCCAAATCTCTCAGTATCTCCAACAGCGATACCTGCATTACATTGGGAAAGAAACCCCTGCCTTCGCCATTATAAAGATGCCTTTCCCTGCATTCCACTCAGCATCCACCAGGACCTTTGTCAAGCTGTAGTCCCAAAAGCCTGACCTACGATACTGACTGTGTGGTTTCGCCCATCTCCAAAGCAACTTGCGCCCTTCGGGAACCAGGTGCCCGCTTTCGTCTCCAAGGATTGAAATGCTAAGTATGTGCACTTCGACTCCATCGCCACCAGCGTCACCGGCTTTTGAACCGCGCAAACTAGCGACGAGCTTCGGCATCATCTCTGCGTCTTGATATGATATCTCTAGAGATTCAACCTGGCGCCGGAAGAAGTCTGCGAGGTCAAGTTTGTGAGTCGGAATGCGCACAACGCCGAAATCCTTGCATGAATCGATAAGCTGGATTTGAGCGAGTGTAAGCGGCGTATGAAACTGTATGTAAGAGCGCGAGGTGGATGACGATGGTGTCCAGTAGCTGACAACAGTCGAGGAGTCGGGTGTGGTAGGGATGGCCACGAGGAGAGTGTAAGGATGGAGCCTTTCTAGATCTGGATCCAGCTTCAGGCCCTTCCAGGAGTTAGCGCAGCTTCTTATCTGTACTTTTGGACATAGCAGGCGCAGTTCTCACCAAGTTTGGTGACTTTTGTTGCATTTTCGTCAGGTTTATCTTATGCTGTAGGGCAGTAGTCCACCGAGGTAGGCTCTGTGGCTTTATTACCGCTGATGTGAACGAGTGGGAACGAGCTTCCTTCGCGCATGTGTAAGTGAGGTCATTATTGGTCGATAGAAACGCCAAGGGTAGTATAGGTATGCCAAGTTTACGTGTTTAGCCACAGCTCTTGAGGCACAGTAACCGTTGCAGGTATAGTGTCTGGATAATCCGCGGGTGTAGAATTCTCCCGAACATGCTTTATACTGACATCTACAAGAGCAACACGTGTCTTACATCCAGAACAATACATCACTCACATTCAGCTCAGTATTACTGCTGCTGTTACTATCGAACATATTCATACTTCCAAGCATCTACATTACCTACGTCCACGTCCATACAATCAGCCTTGCGACGGCCATGTACCACCTCCGCTCATTCTCTCACCCTCCTCTTTACACATTCCGCACACCCACCAAGGCACCGGTTCTCCTCGCCAAAGATACGGCTGGCTAGCTAGCCCATAAGGATCACGTCCCTCATGCCAACCTTGAGCGTGCTGAAACAACTGCTGTTCTGCTTCCTTTGCCGAATCGTGTACTTCGGTTGTGATTCCTTCTTCTGTCGCAACTGCTAATCCGGTCTCAACGGCTGTGATTTCCAAAGACCTGGATGGTAAGGAAAGATCTCCTTTTGCGACTTTTCTTTTACTGTCTTTGCTGGTGTTGGGTTTACGCTTACGCTTGACGTTGGAAGCACAAGGCGCAAGGGTAGCAGTAGATTTCGTTCCTGAACAAGACGCTGCAGTAATGGCATCCATCTGCTGAAGAGGTTCAGGACCAAGGACTGTTTCTGGTCCATTGTGCTTCTCGTTGAGAGTAATTGTTGTCTTCTGCCTTTTGTTTGGCCTTTGAGGCTCTAAGGGAACCGTCTCGATGCTGGTTTTGGCACAAGCGCTTGTGTTAATTGACGTAAAGGACAAAGGAGAGGAATTTGCAGATAATCCGACTCCAGCTTGACCTGCTGGGGCCTGATCGTCTGCAAGAGATGTCGGCGGTTTGGTTATACACTCCATGATACGTTATACATAAAATGGAAGAAATTTTAGAATTATGAGTGCGCGTTTTATAAAACATGGTCTGTACTAACGTTTGGTTTTTCCTGGATCTAGAGTCAACTGAACATGTTTCTGATGCGTCGAACACGGACGAACCAAGCACCACTATGTCACGTACCCAATCAACCATCTTATGTTTGCAATGATATATACCAAGCACCTTACAGAAAGTCTGAGTTCTATCTTAGAATTTGGGCACTTTGATTTCGAGGAATGATAGCCCATCTTCTGAAAGTGGCTAAAAGTGTCGTCTCAGTACCACTCGGCTATCATGCCCTGTCCCACATCACTATCCTTTTCCATCACATGATCCACTTCAACTTTGACTTCCACATTCTTCACCACCAAGACATTCGCTTCCTTTCCTGCCTTGTCTCCACCTGTAGCTTCATCCCCAATCTTGACAGCTGTAACACTAGCGACAGCCACAGTATCCTCTCCACCATCCATTTCCTTGACTCCATACAAAATGCCATGGAGAAGACTTCCTGGAACCACCAACTCTTGCTTGTAGGAGAAACGCTCTGGATCCGGTTCCCCGTACAGAATAGCCTGGAGGACGCCAGTACGCTTACTTTGGGTAGTGGAAGTGCCATTCAAAATCGAAAACGTTGTACCATCCTTTGGTTGGAGAAATGATGGAAGGGAATACGGCCATGGTTTGGAGACCGCTTCCTCTTTCTTCGCCTCGCTTGTGTCCTCCACGTCGCTCTCTGTCTCCGACATTTTGGATCCTAATAATGATGTGGGCATCTGTATGGCCATACTGCTTTGCTTTGGGAGGGAAAACGGACGCGAGGAACAAGGATCAAAGGCTGAGTACGTTGTCATCCGGCCCAAGTCCTCTTCGACTCCCTTGTCGAAAATTATTTCCTTGTTGAGGTTTGAGCGAAGTGTGCGGTGCGCGCGCCGAGTAATGTGCTGACGTGCAGCGAGTGTTGTGGCTCTTCGAAACATTGTGTGATTAGGATTGATGCTGGATTGGATTTGCTGCCTCTAAGAAACCTGCACCTCCCGTTAGGGTTCGATTTCGCTAAGATTGGTGGTAGTTGCAACTGACTTTGGTACCGAATGAGCAGCGTGTGCAAGGGCAGGCGTAAATGTGGGTAAGCAGAAGAGTGTGTAAATGCGCTTGGCTCTGAGGATCTCCTGGAAATAGTTGCGGACAACGGTGTTCGTGCACGAATACTACATTTCATAGAGTCACAGTGCTTGGGCACCGCTTTCTTTCACCGCACTAGACCTGTCCATATTGTGGGAAATCGAGAAACTGAACGTGACGATGCGTCACAACTTTTACACATTCTCCACCGCTGCGACATATTCCTGGATAGAATGGCAGAGATTTTACTCTGATCCCAACTTTCTAGGTGGGAGCCCACCATGATCCATGGTACCGCGTGTACAGGCAAGACTCAACGATCGCGCAACTCCGTTCTGACTCCTCAACAATCTCCAGTCAATCACGTGGATTGTTATCGCCTTATTCGACACATCTTGCTCATGATACATCAAATTATATTACTAGCCTATACGGGGACATATGTACGAGACTAGCCACCGTTGCGCCCAACTACAAATCAGTCCATAAGTCTGACTACCATTAAATGTATAGGCACAAGAACTATAAAATTGCAGAAAAGAAAAGACCAAACAGTCAGACGTGTACAGAAAGAAACTTGTGGGGTATCCAACTTCGCTCAAAACGCGTAGATCGACCTAGATAGGCAAAGGAAAAACGAGACCCTATTGCTTGCAAGGAAATATGAATAGAGATTATGACAAATAGTGAAAACTCGACTGAGACGATTGTGAAGAGAAGAAGAATGGCGAAGTGGGGCGTAGGGCTCAGTCACCATCCCACATGGGCGGTACCCACTCCTGTCCAGGATAGCTAGTAGCCTTCATAGTGGGTTCGTCATCCTCAACGGCAGGCAATTCGAAAACTTGTCGGCTATGACTTCCGCGCCTCTCCCAGCCTGAAGGTCCCCCAGTGGTGCTACCGCCAACGCTCCTTAGGCTGGGGACCTGTCCGCCACCAGATGCACTGCGTTCGAGCTCTCTGGCTCTTGCTCTAGCAGCTTCGCGCTGTAGCCTCTCGCGTTCTCTCGTTTCGCGTTGCTCTTGTTCGCGCTGGACGCGTTCCATGTGTGCGAGATTCGCTTGCTGCAAAAGCTGGCGACGCAGAGACTCAGCACCCATGTCCGGTGACGTGCGTTGAGGTGATGCAGCCATCGAAGCGGGTTGCGGATGCTGCAGAATACCAATCGATGGTTGGCGTGGTCGAGATCCTGGTTGTCGGCCGCGTGATTCATAGTCTAGATCAGTCGTAATGTTGGGTGGTCGAGGTGCTTCAGGACGACTCTTGTTCATGCCGTTGTTAGGCACACCGAGACCATCATAGGATGGTGGGGCTTCCTCTGGTACTTGCTCGTCATACTGAGGTATGATCCTTTGTGGTGAGCCATATCCATCATCCCGCGACGAGGAATTATGAAATTGTGGTCGCTGCTCCTCAAATGAGAACGGCTGGGTACTACCGAATCCAGGCCGCACGGGACTGTGGGCGACCTTCGGGGGTGGAGGTGGAGGTACGGGTAAACTACTCGTGGTGGGATTCACAGGACTATTTATTACCGTCGGGTCAGGCGACATAGGAAGAGGGTACGCTGCGGGTGGTGGAGATTGTCCAGGACGTATCGGCGTGGGTTGTACAGGCGTCGCACCACGACGGACTATGGGCTGCAGATCCTGACTAGACTGTGCAATCTGTGATTCTGGATGAACCTGTGAAGAATTCCGGGGTAGAAGTTCTCTGAAACCACCGCCCTGTGGTTGAGCATGCTCGAGCACAGGCGTTGGCATTGTCTGTTGGGGCGATGTACGAGGCGACGGTGAGCCAGCAGCTCTCTCAGCCTGCTGCTGTTGTTGGGCAGTGAAGCGCTCTTGCATGTACTGTCCTTGGCGTGCTCGAACAATTTCCTGTTCGGTGGCACCCTCTGGGAAGTTGAGGTGCCATGGACGGTCTTGTTGATGTACTTCCGATATACTACTCATCCTTGGCTTCTGGTAACGCTGTCCACCAGGAATTGGAGAGGAATTAGGTAAGGCTGGTGAGTTTGAAATTGGCGATACTAGAGACATGGTGCTTGCGTCGGAGTGTGATCGACCGTTGGGAAGGGCTGGAGACTGCGCAGATATTTGCGGTGACACCATTTGCATCCTAGGTTCCGAATCCTGACGATGATATTGACTTGGTATTGGTTGCTGTTCCTGATCAAGCGGCGATATAAATGCTCCAGAAACAGGGTTATACGCAGCTGGTATCGGGGGTGCATCATATCTAGGTTCTTGCTCAGGAGAAACAGCAGGCTGAGTGATTGAAATAGCTTCTCGAGGAGGGTGATGAAGTCTAGGTTCAGATGCGTTATGATAGGGAAGATGCTGGGCATTGTTCAGTTGCTGTTGTTCCGTGTTTTGGTCTTGCTGCTGTTGTTGGCGTAGTTGTTGGACCCGCGTATCGTCACTCGGCGATGATCTGTCATGTCCGTTTTTGTGTTGCTCTTGTTGTCGTAGTTGCTCGCGTTGTGCAAGCCAGGCCTGGTGAGCGAGTTGCTCTGGCGACGGCCCGGGCTGTGTTTGCCGTTCTGGTTGCTGAATATAACGAGGGTCCATGTAAACATTCTGCGTGCGCTCCGATTGCTGCCTTTCTTGTTGTCGCTCAGCCTGCGATACGGCATAAGTTCCCTGTTGGGGTATCTGCTGCTGTCTATGCTGTTCTGCTTGTTGTCGCGCAGCTAAAGAAGCTGCGTAGGCTCCCTGTTCAGCTGAAGGTTGCTCAGCTTGAGGTTTGTAATACCCTCCAGATGGGGGACCCGAACTTAGATGACGCATGTGAGGAGCAATGTTTTCAGGCGTTCTACTTGACGACTGTGCTGCGTTGCCAGCATTGGAGACATATGGTTGATGCGACTGGGAACTGCTCTGCCGGGCTTGGTGTTCCATTGCTAGCTGCCTTGTCTTGAGGAATGCAGAGCCCTCTTCTGGACGCGTATTAGGTATCGACGCTTGTGGTGGTGGCATGTGTTGCGCCTGTTGATACTGTTGAGGAAGCCCTTGAGGAAGCATGTTCGGTGCCGGCTGGGACGGCCCTAGCTTTGGGCCCATGGGCGGCTCATTCCGCATGGTATGTGGCGGCAGTTGTCCGGGAGGATAGTATGCCAAACCGGACTGTTGTGGCTTGTATGTTTGCTGTTGTTGGGGAAGCCATTGAGAGGGTGGAGCTTGAACTGGAGGGGCGACGGAGCTCTGTTGAGCCTTCTGTGCCTTCTTTCCTTCTTTTGACAGCTTGTACTTTGTAGCGGACCCGTCGCCACTCGCACCACCTCGATTGAACAAAGCTCCAAGTGCAGAAAACCTCTTCTTCTTTCCATTTTCTGGTGGACCTGACTGGACCACTTGGTATGACTGAGCCTGGGCGTGGGGCATGAACGGTGGTTGTGGGGGTGGAAAGCCATTTGAGGCTCCAGATGGCATGGGCGCCCTTGCATCACGATGCGAATCTGTCGAAGGTACTACTAATGGGGTCTGGATGAACTGCGGTTGCTGACCCATACTTGGGCGGTTGGGTGGCACAAAAGATCTTGGCTGTTCAACGGGTCTCTCTCTGGATGATTCTCTAGGTCGTGTGAACCTATCCACCACAGACTGAATTGGAGCACTAGAGCTTGGATTGGGTGGAAGAGGCTTGGATCCTGACATCATGGTTGTGTTGCCAATGCTCGGCGGGTGTTGGGAATGTGCTTGAGTTTTCCCACCGAGGTTCTTGAACATTGATGAAAGTCTGGGTTTCGACGGCTTCTCCTGTTGTCTTGGTGCTTGCTCAGCAGATGCATACGAACGAGTAGGTGGTCCGGTCTCCGCGTCGTGATGTCGGGGGTATTGTGCTTGCCGCTGCATCATCTGCTGATGATGTTCAAACTGGTTCCTTGGTCCACTAGCCTGCGTATGCGCCTGGACCTCATGGGACCCCACCTGGGCCTGCGGATGATCCGTAGTACTTTGCGGAATTGATTGACCAGAAATCATCCGTCTCCCTTGCGACGCATGCAAGACGTGGTCTGAAGGCTGACTGGTCTGTAGTGGTTGATGACTGACATTAGGATTCTCGGAGAGTATTTGCTGGGAAACTGATTCGCCCGAGGGACGCCAAGAGCCGATAGCTGGCTGGGTCATCTTGCTTCCAGGATCGATGGACTTGACAGCCTGGAAAATGTTCTTTGACGGGCTTGGGCCTGGAGCAGGCACAGGTTTGTGCCGCGATGTGATATGATCCGATGGTGGGGCCATGTTTGCTGGTGGGTTCATGGAGTACACTGTCTCCATGTTTCGCGATTGCTGTGGTTGATATTGATGCTGCTCAGGAACCGGTGGCACCTGCATTGTGTTCGAGGCTGCGGCCTGATTGATCTGATCTTGAGGTTTGCCATCCTGGTCTTCGGGTCCCGAGATGAAGCTCATTGGCCTTTCGAAACTATATCTTGGATGCTCACCATCACGAGATGCTGGTGCACTCCCAACGTCGGCGGTTGAAGGTCTTGATGGCTGTGGTCGCGGAGCTGTTCCTGGTACTTGGAGATCTGCAAGCCGCAAGGGCCGGCCGCTCTTGTCTTGCATATCCTTGACGACTCCGTTATGATCTGCATAGAGATCAAAGTCATCGTCTCTGCCATTCGCTGCATGGTCGCCATATGACGTTAGAACCTCCTCAGGGATCTGTGGTGGAGCCGCTGAAGGCTTCATGGTAGAATCTGGTTGCATGCGACGAATGGTAGACGGAGTAGATCTTCCGGTAGAGGTCTGCGAATATGCATTGTTCCCGTCGTCTGACACCATGGCAGATATTTGCGAGAGCATGGACCTTGATCGCTCTGGAGCTACTGCAGCATTATTCGAGACCTGCAGTTGGAGTGCTTGGTGTTTGAAGTCCGGAAAATTAGCCTGGCCACGTGAATAGCCATTCGACATGGCGGGGTGAGAATTCTCGTTGTGCGGCTCTTCAGCCTTGGGCGTCTCGGAGCCATTCTGAGTGATGCGCGGAACCTGCGCAACGGGCGTTACGCGGTCGCTTTCATCTCTCATCTTATCAGAATCGTCGGTATCAACGCGCGGTTCAATGGTGGAGTATCTGTGACCCCATGATGTATCAACTAGATCAGATGCGGGATATCCTTCAGCAGTGTTGACGCCTTGTGAGGGCTGCGTCGAGACGCGGCGCGTCGAGGTGTCGCTGTCAGCAGTTGCAGCATTGGCCCCCGCAAGGGTGCCGCTAAGCGAAGTCTCCCCATGTCCTCGTATTTGTTGCTGGGCTGGGGCCGGGGCTGAAGCTGCAATCTCGCCAATGGCCTCTGGTCGACTCCTTGCATTCTCGTCGCGTTCGTCTGCAAATGTCGTTGCACAGACTTGCGCGCGTTCGTCTGCATCCCCGAGGCCCCGTGTGTTCGTGTTGGGCAGCTGCAAATCACTCTTGGCAAACCACACGGGACTGAAAGCACGCTCTGCATCCGTCTTCTCAGGTGTCGACACGATCTGATCGTCTGTGACATCAGAAGGTGCATCTGACGTGGGTGTTGCATCACGTGCACCAATTACCTCAGCCTCAAATGAGGGAATCCGTCGGACTTTACCAGCACGAAAAGTATCGTCAAGAAGACCCAGGGTAGGCGATTCAACATCGAGAGTGCGATCTCCATACCCACTGCGTCGCTCTGCGCCGGCAATCTCATTGACCCTATGATGGGGCCGAACAGGTGGACTCCCATGAATAGACGTGCTGTATCCAGGCTCGGCCGGCGAATGTTTTTCAAGACCCTGAGGGTTTCCTCGAGAACCTAGGTCGCCAACGGTATCCGTAGACGGTCGTTCAGTCGTAACGACATCGTCTGGTTGCTGTGGGATCAGAACAAAAGGCGTGTCCTCGTACTTGACGATCCCAGCTCTATAGGGCTCATCGTCATACCTGACACCCACTGCTTTATCATCGGTATTTGACACAGTAGCAGCAGACGTCCCAATAGGTAGTAGCACAGGACTGATACTGTCGGCTTTTTTCTTCGTCTCCAGCGTTGATAAGGCAGCTAGCCCTCTTCCACGAACGGGCTCCTTATCGCTATCCTCATCACTCACATCCATGTGCTTGTTGTTATACATGGAGGGCTGCTGTAGGTCAAGTTGCGAGGATACTGGTATTGGATCATGGTTCAACTGCGGTGGTTGATCGTCATCATCCATGTCGTCATTCTCAGCCCTTTTCGATGCTTCGTCGCTGAAGCCAAATTGGAAGCCATCACGTTGAAGCTCACCAGATTCGGCTGTAGGCAGATCTGGTTGGAAAGACCCTTTTGGAGCACGCAGCAATGTCTTATAATCATCAGCCCGTTCTTGAGCACTGGAGGGAGGATCATCTTCTGCAAACACTGGATAATACTCGTTGTTTGGATTCCTCGTAATTGCTGCGGGCATCGAGTGCCTATTAGGCACGACCGGAGGCGTTGAGTGCCGAACAACGGACTGCAGCATCCGATGACTAGCACTATCCTGACTGGACCTGCGTCGGTAGTGCTTGATAGCAACCTCGTTCGGGATAGGAGGGACTGGAGGGACATGGTCTGCTGTATCCCTGTCCGGGTTCGAAAACGCACTCTTTGCCGGAGAGGGCAATATGCCCAAACGCGGTTGTGAGGAGCTTCGACGTGGCGGTGTAGAACTAAAGTACCCGTCAAGAGCGGTGGGTGGGGCGCCGACCCAAGAGTCCGGGGCATGGAAAGAATGCGGTCGACGTTCGCCCATCAAATAGTGATGGAGTTCCCGGGGAGGCGAGGTCTTGGGTGTCGAACTAAAGATCGATGGGGTATCTTTCGGTAAAGCTACACTGCTCGGTCTGCTTCTGGAGCGACTGGCACGGCGAAATTGTGACGAGAACGAGAACCGACGCTTTTTCTTTTCTTCGTTTGAGGTTTCCTCCCTCTTTTCATTGTCCTTCTCTGTTTTTGAACGTATCAAATTCAGTCCTGTCGACGCCCTTGATCTCCGTATCACAAGTTCGGGTTCTTCGGATGCTTCGCGGGAAGAAGGCGCGGAGTCGGCCCGGGCATGAGAAGCCTGATTCATGCATCACATCAGCAAAGAAACGCTACTCTAGAAAAGCCGAGCCGACCCGGATTCAGACTTGGGATTACGTTCAGATGATTATGGGGCTACAGGCGAGGATTACGGTCGTCAATGGCAAAGAAACGAAAACGCCCCAACAAGGTCATAAACGCCGCATTCGATGTCCATGCAATTCCATCCAATCACCCGCCGTAGTCCATGGGCCAAAGAAAAGGTTGTATAGACATCGTCGTCGCATACTCTGTAAAGAAATGGATAGAAGAGATCATTTGTCTACCTTTTCGCGGCCGAAGCGACTCTTGCCTTTTGCAAACAATCCTTTGGCACTGGTCATGCCCTTCCCACCTAATACGTTGGCAGTATGAAGCAGGTCCTTGCCCTTGAGCTGCATCTGTTGATTTGCTATTCGTCCACCAAATCCTGAGCTAGAGGGTGCAGCAGCAGTGGGAGAGCTTGAGGTCGTGGGGACTGGCACACTAGCATTATTATGCTGCTCAGTGCTCACATCGTGGCTGCTTGATCCTCCAAGCTTGCCAAATAGGGCCAGAGAGCCAGTATGCCTATGACGTGCAGAACTTGTCGGGGCTCGCTGCACTGGATAGCTTTGAATGGCAAGATCAGGGTTCGCTTCGAGCGCAGAGCGTAACCAGTCATTAAGACCATGATCATACTTCGCCCAGTACTCTCGGGTTGCATTGTAGGCATCAATCCGCTCAGCAGCTGTAGCCAGTGTTGCAATCTCTCGAGCGCCTAGAGGCTTGTCTGTAGTTGGCGACATGGGTGAAGAGTCTTGCACAGCAATGGGCGTTGGAGGATCTCTATTGGGAGGCAGAGTGGCAGGATGTTGCATGGGCTGCTCCAGTTGTTGTTTTTCACTCAAGTCTGGCTCTTTGAGTGTCGGTGATGGCTCATGATCCGCACTCAAGCGTGGAGGGAGATCCACGGCTTCTGGGTTAAGCTCCGTGTTGACAACATGGAGTCCCGGCGAGCGTGATTCGTCTCGTGAAGGACTAGTGATTAGGCTAGTAAGTGAGCGTGCATGGTCAAGAGGCGGAGAAGAAGGTTGCGGCGGCATGTCAGTAGAACTAACAGGATCCGGCTTAGTAACCGTGAAAGTGTGATCTGGACCAAAGTATGAGTCGGGAAGAGGCTCAGGTGACTCCTGGCGTTCTTGAGCTACAGCTTGCTCAACCGGAGAGGATACTGCGGCTACTGTTGATGCTTTTGTAGGATCTGCTGTCGGCACATCCTGCGCTTGCTCGTCTGGTGTTTGTAATTGCGAGTTGCTTGCCTCCCAGCTGAATCGGTTGAGTATCACGGGTTTCGTCGGCTCCTCGGACTGCGGTAGAAAAGTTACTGTTTTTCCAGACGGCTGCTCTTTAGGATTTTGGTCACCCTCCTGCGAAGATCGACGAGAAGCGCGGTCTTCTTCCGCCCAGTAAGTATCATACTCACTCGGTAGTATAGAGCTGGCACGATTCGCGTCAGAGCTAACGGGCCCAAGCGAGGCTCGATTGGCTTCACTAGCCGGTGACGCCGGAGCCATGAACGGGCTGAGGCTTGCGACAATCTCCTTGCGCAAACGGTCGCTTTCTTGGTCTTCGGCTGACGGATCGGTACTCAACTGGGGGTCAAGAGTTGGTCGATTAGACTGACTCTGGAAGGACTGTTGGGATCGATCCTTCAATGGCGCCGGTGGTGGGAGTTCTGACTCCGGTGTATCCTTTGCAGGGGGAGTGGGTGGTGCACTTGAGTTGCTAGTAATTGTACGATCCAACTGAAGGGGTCTTGGGAGGTAAACGTTGCTACGGTCGGTACGACCTTCGTGCTGTTGTTGGTTGTCGGATGTGTTGTCATCGGCTCCTAGGGATGTGCGTATAGAATTGACCATTGCGGCTCCGGCATTTCTCAGTGCAGCAATCGGATCGGTCGTGTCCGATTCCGCTGCAGATACCCCAGCGGCTGAATGCTTGGGCGTTGTTGGCGTGAGGTCAGATTTGTTCAGTGAGTTTGAGCCATTGGTGTCGAGGCTCAATCCGCGATCTTGCTCACCATGATCGGAGGGTGTCATAGCCGTGGTTGTGTACGATTCCCACTGGCCTGGAAGATGAGGGCGGAATTCCTTGACAGGACTGCTGTGTCTTGAATGAGTAGCCTTGGTTGGAGACCCCGCACGTGAGTTGTCATTGCTCCGTTCCCACGACTGAACGCTGTTCCTTGAGCGGTTGGACTGTGTGGAGCCACGTCTTGACGAAGCTACCTCTCCAAACTTACCGGCCAACGCTTGCACACGGCCTTTGCTTGGAGACTCGGAGCGATCGCGCGGCAAAACATCGTCGACCGGGTTTTGCGCATTGTGCGACTCCAGGAAGGTGTCTTGTGACCGAAGCTCTGCTGCACCGAGTTCGGGCGCACCACTGACTGGACCGTTTCTCGCAGCAGTGGCGATGTCTGCTTCGCGAGTAGCGTACGCAGAGGATGGACCTTTGAGGCCGCCTTCCATCTCGTCGGACGTGTCGTTGCTTTCTGTCGTAACAAGAGCGGATTCTGGTTCCGGTACGTCCCTGCTCGGTGCTAAGACAGGCGAACGGGCAGGACTGTCACCGCGTGTGGGCGTAGCAAGACCGCTGCGCGGAACAGATGAGTTGGAGAAGTTGCGAGTGTGACCTGGCGAAGGTTTCCGTGGAACGTGGTGCATTGGCTCGATGACGTTTGCGGATGTTGGCTGGGTGACGGGCGTTGTAGTCTCACTAGGTTCTTCTGCAATAGCGGGCGTATCGCCTTCCGCCTGGTTACGGTTCCTCAACGCTGACGCTGCAGAGCTAGGTACGCGGCTCATGATTGGGCTGATTCCTGAAGTGCTCCCAGTATTGCTTCTCAACAGGTCCGAACTCGAATCGTTGTCGTTGGATATGGGCGTCGGCGGAACCGAGCGGCTTTCGTCGGCGCGAGTGAAGGCTTGGTCGACAACAGACCGTAGACCCTGGTCATCCTGGTGTGACACGAGAGACAGGTCTTGCTGGACTTGCGAGTTGTCTTGGTGCGGAGCTGTTGCATCGTCATCAGGCAGATAGTACTCGCTCTTGCGCTCAGCAACGGTTTCCATGGGCTGCAGTGATCTTCCACCTTCTGTGGGAGAGGCGATGTTGTCCCGTGTCGGGGAAGACAGGGAGTCCAGACTTGGTCGCGACGATTCCATTGAAGCCCGTTGGCGCTCCTCCTCATGCCGCTTGTAGATGTCCGCTGGCCTGACAAAAGGCAGCGGCTTGTCTTGACTGCCCTGGCGAGATCGCGGGGAAGTGGGCGCTGGCATGTCCCCCTGGCCTATGCTGCTCTTGCGAGGAGGGAACTGGGTGTTGATGGGTGGAGTGAAATCGGCAGGGACCTGTGATATGCGAGTCTGAAGGGGCGGGGGCACAGCAGAAGGGCTGAAGTCGCCTCTGTCTCCTGTGTCGTAACTCTGGCCATAGCCGCCAACGTTTGTCTGTATCCGGGGCTCCTCATGCTGCTGGCCGTAATTGTGCTGGGGGTGTGGTATCGTTGAGGAAAAGGCACGCTGTTCCTCGCCGTGCTCAAAGGAATTCCTTCGCCCTCTTGGGAGAGGCGCCTGCTGGGAGGGATCGGTGAAGCTGCGCGATGGCTGCTCTACACGCTGGGCGTAGTATCGCTGCGCCGGCGCTTGTGGCTGTTGCGGCTCCTGGTTGACGCCGTACTCGTCGTACTCGTCGTAGTCACCCCAGTCGTCGCCGTCGTAGGCGTTCTTCTTGGCCTGCACCCACTTCTTCGTTTTGGCACGATTGACGTTGGTCTTGAAGGACACGGGCTGGCCTGCGGAGAAGGGCGACGCGCTCCGGTCGCTAACACGAGTCAGTCTACGAGTGCACACTGCATATGTATAATTGCCACGTACAGTGGTGACCTGGCCTCTTCGGCCTGGAAGCGGAACGGACCGGACATGCTGGAGTGGTATCAGAGTCGTGGTATAGGATATGCACACCACTCTAGCTCTACAAGGGCGGAGCCCAAAGCCGGCTATATCCTACAGCGCATGCAATCCGGGGAGGTTCGAGGACGTCTACAGATGCACACACTGCGGCAAAGGTGCTGGCTCGGTGGTGCGCGATTGCAGCACTGAAGGGGGGTTGGTGGTTGACAGCCGGAGCGATGGTGATAGACAGCGTGGCTGGAGCAAGGCGGGAGGGACTCGCAGTGGGTTCGACCAAGCTTCCGGGATAACGTCACCTGCTGTGCGTGCTGAAGGCCCGACCTGAAATGAGACCAAGACACATACCCGCCCACAAGTAAAGTTGGAGAGAGTAGAGCGAGGGAGCACGAGTGCAGTGAAGCTACAGTCCAGTACTCTCGTCGCAGTGCCATTTGTCCGCGCGGCTTGACCATCACACTCTGCGGTGCTTGCGTGCATGTGTGCAGCCCCGTCAGGTGTGGCGCAGACGACAGCCCTAAGTTGGGACCCGCCCGCTCTGGGAACTAACCACGTTGATGTTCCCCAATTCATTCACCCCAGCCCGTGCCTCAACCCTCAACCATCAACATATCCGACTTTTTTGCTGCTCGACTCCCCCACAGACAACCCGATCCACCAGCACGCACGTGTGCATCCCCCAGAACCCATTCAGCGCTAGAGGCGAAATCAGTGACCGCAGTCATTTCCCCGACGCCACGCAAACGGGCAGACCTCCGCGTCGCACCAGAACACCCTTCGGCCTCGCCATTGCTGTCCTGCCACTACAAGAAGACGTCGCTTGAGCATTCCAGCGACTGAGCGCACATCCGTCGTTTGGCTTAGTGCAATTTCCGCCTTTGCAGCGCATCTGCATCCGCCCCGCCTCGCTGCTCAGCCGACAGGTGGTGTGCGCCTCCCCTTTTCCGCCCATCCACAACACAACAAACCGTCGCCATGGCCGTATCGATACAAGACCGCACCGAGGAGTTCCGCTCTATCCTTGCACAGGCTCAGCGACGGCAGGCGCAATCCAAGACGGGCGCGCAACGGCAGTCGCTCCTCACACAGCAAGAGAAGGCCCAGGCAAATGCCAATCCGCGGCGTCAGCGCTCAGAGTTTGCGCGCAATGCTGCAGACGTTGCCCGGGGTGTTGCAAGCACCATGCAGAAACTCGAACGCCTCTCACAGCTCGCCAAGCGCAAGACGCTTTTCGACGATCGGCCCGTCGAGTTTGACGAGCTCACTTTTGTCATCAAGCAGGATATGACTGCCCTGTCAGGCCAGGTGCAGGCCCTCCAGCAGATGAATGCCAAGCAACACCCAAAGTCGAAACCCGGCGTGGATCAGGAGGGAGAGCACAACAGCAATGTCGTGGGGCTGCTAAAAGACAAGCTACAAAACGTGGGCATGAACTTCAAGGATGTTCTCGAAGTACGGACGAAGAACATGCAGGCGTCGCGCTCGCGCACCGAACAATTCCTGTCAACCGCCGCCCAGCAATCCCACGCCAGCCTCGAGCCAGGGAGGACCGACTCCCCACTATACCAAACACCCCAGCGAGGCCGATCGCCCGGAGGTTTTGGCCGCAACACCGGCGCAGTACAGCAAGATCTGCTCTCGCTCGAGCCCTCCGGGTCGTCAGCCCTGACACGAGGCGGTCCCCAGTCGGATGCACAATTGCTGCTAATGGAAGAAGCTCAGCCCCAGAACGCATACATTCAAGAGAGAGGACGGGCAATTGAGTCGATAGAGTCTACGATCCAAGAGCTAGGAGGCATCTTCAGTCAGCTTGCCCAGATGGTGTCTGAACAAGGAGAGCAGATCCAGCGTATCGACGCCAACACCGAGGACGTTGTAGACAATGTCGAGGGTGCCCAGCGCGAACTGATGAAGTACTGGAGCCGTGTGCAGGGCAACAGGTGGCTCGTTGCAAAGATGTTTGGCGTGCTAATGATTTGTACGTGTCTCCCCGTCTCCCACGCATGAGTAGCAAGCTAACAAGGTGCAGTCTTTTTACTCTGGGTACTCATTTCTGGATAGATCTGCGCTTCAATCTTGTGGCATGTTTCGGCGTTCAGGAAGACAAGGGGCATCGTCGCCAGCTCGGTCTGGCATCGTCCCGGTAGACAAGTTGTTGTATACAACGTTGCACGCTTTCTTTTCACTTGTATCTATACTTTTCTTTTATCGTTTGTTCCTTTTGTACCTACGCTCCCATGAACACTATTACGTCATGAGCAGGCCGGTTAAGTCACTATTAATGATGCTTATTTTCCTTTCACGTGCAATACTCTGAAGGCGTTCATTCCGAGTGTGTGGGGTCTAAATATCGTATCCAGCAGCCCGATCCACGTCTGTGCACTACCCGATCTTTACTTGCATGCCTTGGCTGCATATGTACAACATGCGGGTTGATACATGGTCGCTTAAGGATGCTCGAAATGGACAGCCCTTTGCTCTTTTCTAAATTCGAACACATCCTCATCGGGGTGCTGTGACGGGTGCGCATCTGCTTTTGTTCAATAGGAGTACACGCCCACCATCACCATCACATGCGTCATTGATCAAGGCGACGGTGCGATCGAGAGTGGGATGAAACCAAACTACGCGGTTATCCACATTTACGGCTGCTTGCTGTCTGCAAAAAGACCTTGCGCCGTGTCACCAACGTCGCAAAGAAAGTACACATGACCGGTCACTCAAGGATGTCCCCCAATGTTCCGCCGCTAGTCTGTACATGAGCGCGACCCGTCTTGACGCCGGAACGGGTGGGCACTAAGCAACAATGCCGAAGCTATACGTCTTGGTAAGCTATCGGATAGGTACTGCGGCTACAGCGCCGTGAGCTGTAGAAAGACAGTTGGCAGGCGCCGACTTATGCATGCCACGTCCAAGACAGGCCCGAGGTGATATCAACGGTTGTTAGATCGTCACTAGGGTGGCCCATTGGCGCAGCGAGAGCTGGCAAGTGCGACATGACGAAAAGAACGGCGCAACATCGGCCGGATAGCTGCGTTAGTTTGACGGGCGCAAAGTCGTTAGCGGCCTTGAAAAGATGACATCTTGGAGGTTGGCGAGTGGGATGGCATGCAAGCGACATGAAATGTACCATCAGCAGACGATGATCCACCTGCTGCAGAGTGGGCGTGTGGGCGTCCTGCATCCCACTAGCGCCCTCTCCTTCCATCCGTATGTCAACCACGCTCTCACACCGACCTGCGTCCTCGACGCCTGATCCGCCCTGTATCTGCTGCACCCTTCCGTTAGTCGCCCGAGATTGTGTGTGTGTGCCGTCCCTTGCGCCTCGGACGCCTCTGCCCTACGCAAAGAGACACGACCCTTTCGCCGCCGCCCGCATGTCTTGGTAGCCATCTCTCGACGTCAACCCACAGGCAAGTGCATGCGCGCTCCGGCGCAATGCCCGACCGCACATGGGACGAAACCGTTGCCCTCGGCACGGCTCCCATATTCGACGATGCTGTCTATCTCTCCGAAGCCCTGGGCCTGCCTATGAATCAAAGTGAAGACCATCTCGACGCCGAGTTGGTACTGCTTGCTCGCGAATCCGGTATCCCGGATCCTTATCGCTTCGTACCCCGGCCCAAAACAATCTCTCGTGCCATGTCGACTATGACGTTGGACAGCGACCAGAGGAGCTCGCGCTCAATTCACTCCCAGGAAACACAGTCAACAAGCTTCACCTCGGCGCCTTCCCGAACTTCAAAAGACCATCTCTTCTCCAGCGACGGCCCATCCACAAAGAGAGCGCCCCCATCGCATCCACAGCCTTCACCGATCATCGAGAGCCCTCGAATGGTCACTGAACGTCCCGAATCGGACTTCAAGTCAAGACAATCGTCGACACTTTCCGTCACTCCTTCTGTCGGCTCTAGCTCAGCATCGTCACGGCGAGCGCACTCACGGAAGAAACGTAGCTCAGCCATCTTCTCCATGTTTCGAAGAGACACGGGGTATGTTAGGGTCAGTGAATATTGCAGCCCTCTTACTAAAGTCTTTCCAGTAGCACTTGCACTACGTCGACCTCACACCACGGACACCACAGCAAGCCTCGAGGCGCAAAGCTGGCGTGCGGTCACACGTTGTCTGACTACGATATCCGCGCGCATATACAGGAAGCGTCAAAGAGAGGCTCACAGGCTACGCCTGAGTGCTGCGGAAGCGCGATACCGCGCTCAGTGTTGGAGACTATCCAGACGAAAGAAGAGATTGGGCTTGCTATAGACGATGCTGTTGATATGCCCGACTCTGCTTTCCGCGACTCTGGCTTCTGCGAGATCGCAATATCAACTGCCGCCCCGCTACATCCAATCAAGGACCTTGCGTGTTCAGAAAACCCTCCTACCTTGGCACAAGTCCCATCCAGACGCCCCCGGCATGAGACGATCAAGATTGACTCTGCGTTGGCGAATGAGGCTTTCAAGAGCTTCAGGACACAACAGAAAGAGCAGTTTGAACGTGTTTCCTCTTTCGAGTGCAACCAAAGAAAAGCCCTATCAACATACCATCGGTGCACCATGGTGCTTCTAGAAGCGCAGTACAGGATCAACAGGGAGGAGCGAATGGAAAAGGTATGTGTGGATTGAAATATCGTGATAAACATCAGACGACTAAACCTCTGCAGCACATTGAGGACCTCGAGCGGCTAGAAGAGCGGCAACTCCTCGCTGAACACGACCTCCTGACGGCGCAATCGCAGGAAACGCAAAACGTAGCAACGGCATTAAAGTATATCGAGGCTTACTGTTTGGGTACAAGAGACGACCAGGAGCGCGCGCATACCGTGTCAGAAGAAGATTTCAAGAAGCTGGATCGCCAACGACTGATCCAACAAGATCTCCCAAGAAAACACGCGAGTGCTATTAATGTTTTACGGGCTAGGCAAGAGCTGGACACAAAACGAAGGGTAGAAGCGCAGGAAGCAGAGCTGCAGCAACTGCGTGTAGATCATGAAGAGGAAAAGGCTAGGAAAGAGGCCGAATATCAGAAAGAGCTGGAGAGACTTGACGCAGTCATCGAAGTAAGACGAAAAAGGCTGTTGCAAAGGTGGGATCTCAAATTCGAGATGTGGCGACGAGACTGGGAAGCACAACACAACACGACCCTGACGGCGGAACTTGAACATGAGGACTGGCCGTCTCGCAAAGCGGATCATGTCATTTCCATACCCGAAGCGAGTTCGCTTGCTCGATACGTCAAGACTGTGGCTTGAGGTTGCGACATGGCCTCCTCTCAGAGCCCCGTGTATATTCTTTCCCAGGTTCCACTTTTAAGGGTCACCGAACCTGCTCCATTCTGGGCGTCGTCATCCTTTCTATCATCATTTCACAGCGTGGCGTTAATCGGGCGTGGACGCCGACATGGAATCAAGTTCCATTCTTTGCTGCATGGGCGGGTTTGTATCTTCGCGACTATATACCCCTTTGCGCATACGAATACACATTTTTTCGATTACCATTCTTTCCTCTGATATCATATGCTGGGTTTCGCATGTAACAGACCAAAATCTTGTTTGGTTGGATAGCTAGATAGTTAATGTTATTGAGACTTTATCGACGATGAAGCTTGAAATCACTACACCACCTTCCCAAGTCCCAGTCGTCGACTAGCGACCCAGACTTTTGGGTACGA
This sequence comes from Alternaria dauci, assembly GCF_042100115.1. Taxonomy (NCBI): domain Eukaryota; kingdom Fungi; phylum Ascomycota; class Dothideomycetes; order Pleosporales; family Pleosporaceae; genus Alternaria; species Alternaria dauci. The sequence continues at coordinate 2,414,284 of NC_091275.1, forward strand.
AACAACGCTCAGCCCGACAACTGGGGACATGTTGTAGGTGGGGGGTGCAGGCGGCCCAAGCTCCAGACTGTTCTGCATAAGCTGCTACTGTACGAGGCGAGGTGGTGGTGGTGTGGTAGTCTAGACAGGACTAGTGTTAGCACACCAGTCGCTCGGAACTGCTCGCCGACCCTTGCGGAGCATTTTCCCGCGCCCTACGGCGATTAAATGGCGAACGAACATCGTTCACTGCAATCGACGGCTTGGCGAGAAGTGGGCCGAAACAGGAAATAGGCGTTTCTTATGTCATGGTGTGAGGATTGGTTCTTATAAGCGTGTGCAGAGGATACTCAATTTATTTTGGCATAACGTTATGAGGTGTAGGAAGAATTCATGGCATTCATGTAACAGCGGCAGAAGAGAATTGCGAGTAGCTGGATGAAAATTTGCTACATGGGTATCATGCTAAATCGTAACTCGTAGAAACATCATTGGTTATCGTTAAAACAGCCTCCCGAAATGCCAATCAGCTTTTGACGCCAGTCTTGCGGCAGTCGCGGCTGACGATATGTTCTCAGCCGCCCCGAGTAAGATCGCTGTTATACTGCTCGACTGGAGCTAGCATATCCCACTGCAGACCCTCCTGGGCATCCATGGGCGGTGGCAGATGATCCAAACCCATGGCGACATCCATCTCCTGGTCGTCCTTTAGAAGTGAGAGCTGGTCGAACTGCTGATCGAAGAAGCCATGGTGTGCACCCATGCCCTTGGGATCAGGGTAAGGCAGCATGGACGTGTTGCCTTCCACGAAATATGGAACCGGCGTCTCTGGCATGCTTGGCGTGACAGAGTCGAACATGTTCATTGAGTCGTCGAAACCGCCAATCCAGAACTGTCCTCCACTAATGGCATCACGCTCTTGGATCATCTCCTCAATCTCATCCTCGGGGATATTGTGCTCGGCGAGCAGATGACGACGTAGGTCACGGTCCATGTAGAAGCGGTACTCGCATGTCTTGACCAAACAGGGGATCTCTCGGCCTTGTTCGTAGCCAACACCAGTAAGCATGGTCAGCATCGAGGGTTCCGGCTTCTTCTTTGACTTTGCAGCCTTTCGCAACTGTTTGCGGTTACCGAGACCGAGGTGATGTGTCCGTACGTGCTGATCGAGAGACGACTTGGCTTTGAAGGAAGCGCCGCATGCATTCTCTCCGTTCCATCCTTTCAGATCTGCGTGTTTTGAGTTCTGCAGGGCGTCCGATGTACACGAATACTTGAATTCTTTATCGTGGACGGTCTGAATGTGGACGGTGAGGTTGTGCTTCCGGTTGAAGACACTCTCACAGCCTAGCCTGGGGCAAGCATACTGCGATTGTTCTCGTGGGTCGCCATGTACAGTGTCGACGTGCGTTTTTAGATTGGATGCAGACTTGAACTTCTGGCCGCACTCTGTACACACGGGTGGGTGGCACTCTGTCGTATGCGCCACGAGCTCTTCTTTCGTAGCGAACGACGGAAGTTGCGCTGGGACAGTGAGCGTTTCGCCAGATTCGGTCTGCATTGTTTCCGGTTCCGCAGCAGTTAGGCATAGCATGCAGAAGTGGCCCTGTTCCTGCGTGTATGCGTGTGCCCTTTCCATATGCCGTTGTAGTGCTCCCTCAGTCTGAAAGCCACTTGTGCATCTCTCGCCCGTCGCTTCGTCCATACGGGAGCAAGTGTAGGGCTTAACGTCCAGGTGCTGGCTCTTGACATGTGCCTCCAACGCCTTGGCCTTCCTGAACGCTTCATTGCAAGGGGGAAAGTCGGTACAGTAGAACTTGGACTCGTGAACGTCTCGGTGCCTCTGGAGCCTGCCGTTGGACGTGAAACTCTTGCCACAGCCGTGCCAATCGCATGTAAAGGTTCGCTCGGTTGCCGGGTCACTATGGGCGTTCTTCAGGTGGCGCTGCAAGTGGTCTTTCCGTGGAAACGTCTTGTCGCAGCCGGGTTCGGTACAGACGAACGGGCGCTCCTTGTTGTGGCTTCGCATGTGCGTCTCGAGACGGCATGGTCGGTTGAAGCGTTGCGAGCAGGTTGGGCACACGTAATTCCAAGCGCGACGGGCCTCGCTCTCAGCCCTCAACGTGCCATTATCGGTATAGTTGACCTGGTAATCAGCAGAATCGTCTGAAGCATAGTCGTGCTCGGCAGTCTTGTCCGCAGCACCTCCGGGAATGTTAGCCTTTAGTAATAACGTCATGGTGGCCGGGTTGCTGTACCTTTGCGAGACCTCTTCTGCAACACTGGAACACTCTCCTCTGTGAGCTTTCGTTTCGGAGCCATGGCAATGCCTACAGCTTGCGAGTTGTTTACGACAGTCGGCTCATGGATGCGGAGAACCATGGGCGAAATTCGAGCTCCACTGTATTTTTCGGATGCCAAGAGTTCTTGCGCTAACGCCGACGCCGACGCCGACCCCTGCGATTTCTGATCGCGAACTTTCTTTACCGTCGCATCGCATCAGGCATACGCAGTGCACCCCATCTTCCACGCGTAATCCTCCACAAACCCCCACAAGACATATCTACGCGTAAACTTCATATCGACTGCAAAATGTCCGACTACGGCGGTGACGACTACGATGGCGGCGCCGGTGATGTGTATGTGGATTCCATCCCTACGCTTCCTTTGCCAGGTGCACTACTTGAAGCATGGAAGAGAATATCTCAACTCGCTCTAACATCAACAGCGACGAGCCTCTCATCGAGTTCGACGAGGAAGCCGAGCCCGATCTCATGGACGACGAAGACGACCAGCCCGGCGGTGGTGAAGACCCAGACAACGCCGAACCCAACGACGACAACGTAGTAGTATCAGGCGATGCCAACGCGGCTGCTGCTGCCAAAGAAGCATCCAAGAACACAGTCACGAGCGAAAAGGACAAGAAGGTTCCCAACGACAAGCGCACAACCACTCCATACATGACAAAGTACGAGAAGGCGCGTGTCTTGGGCACAAGGGCGCTCCAGATCAGGTAGGCTACAACCAGACGGAAGGAATGCACGCAAGGACTAACGATGTTGCAGTGGTAACGCTCCGGTGTTGATTGACGTGGAAGGCATGACCGACCCTCTGCAGATTGCCGCGAAAGAGCTGCAGGAGAAGAAGATCCCGCTCGTTGTACGGCGGTATCTGCCTGATGGCTACTACGAGGACTGGACTTGCGAAGAGCTTCTGACATGAGGTATGGCGTGTTTGGTTGCATCTGATAAGGAGTTTTGTTTGGCTAAATATGGGGCACATCGGCGAAAGGAGTCTCTAAGTGGTTGCGCAATTATATCCCGAATCTCACCCGATCTCCGTTAACTCCAAGCCTTGTCCGTTGCATGTGCGGATCCGCGGATAACATTCCTGTAACAAGCCAAAAGTCTAGAGGAAGGTGGGGTAGCTTGACATAGCTATTTGTCCCCGCACTAATTCCAGGCACAACGTCACCCCATGCGCCTGCTCACAAAACTTCCAAGGGCCCCTCGACTTGTATCTGCATTTCAGCCTCCTACACGCTTCTCCCGCTATTCCACACTGTTCAACATGTCTTTCGAAACCACAGGGACTATCGCCTCCTTCGGGGGCAAGCTTCTCAAGCTGAAGCACAAGTCCGAGAGCACAAACACAGACATGGAGCTCAACATGTTCCTCCCCCCGCAAGCACTCAAATCCGGAGCCAAGGTCCCCGTTCTGTTCTACCTCTCTGGGCTCACATGTACTGGCAACAACTGCTCCGAGAAGGGCTTCTTCCAGCACGGCGCAGCTAAACACGGCATTGCCATCGTGTACCCCGACACATCGCCAAGTGCGTCTTTTCCATGAAACCAAGTCACGAGTACCCAACTAACCCAATGGCTAGGAGGTCTCCAGATCGAAGGTGAAGATGATGCGTACGACTTTGGATCCGGCGCAGGCTTTTACGTCGACGCTACCAAGGACCCCTGGTCAAAGGGCTACAAGATGTACTCCTACATCACCAAGGAGCTTCCTGAAGCCTTATTCTCCTCTTTCAAAGAACTCGACTCCAGCAAAGTCAGCATCACAGGGCACAGCATGGGTGGCCACGGCGCATTGACACTGGTCGGTATACCGTAAACTTGTCACGAAAGATCTCACTAACCATCGCCAATAGTTCCTCAAGAACCCCGGCATGTACAAGTCCGTCTCCGCATTCGCACCCATAGCCAATCCCATCAACTGCCCATGGGGTCAGAAGGCATTCAAGGGATACTTTGGCGAAGACCAGCAACAAAAGTGGAAAGAGCACGACGCGTCCGAGCTGGTAAAGCAGTGGAAGGGTCCTCTGGAGGTGCTCATCGATGTGGTGCGTATACCAAAAGACAGTGTTGACGTAAGTTACTGACTAGGCCAGGGCACTGGAGACAACTTCTACAAGCAAGGCCAACTGCTTCCAGAGAACTTCGTCAAGGCAGCCAAGGAATCTGGCAATGACAAGGGCATTCAACTACGCATGCAGCCCGACTACGACCACAGCTACTACTTCATGGCTACATTCGCTGACGACCACGTCGAGTGGGCAGCGAAGCATCTGAATGCGTAGTAAGTCGACTTGACGACTATTATCACAACAGACTGCTCACTGCGACAGAAGCGGCTCGGGTATCAAAGAGAGATTATAGAACATAACAGAATATGTACATGTGCTGCAAAGTCTTGCTGCCTTATTGGTGATTACAATTCCAGTTGATGCGCACTCTCCTCGGCACCAGACTTCTGTGTATAATTTATGGAAACATGGACGTGATGGGCCCTGACATTGAGCGGTGGTGAAGAATACATATCATGTGCATCGTTGATTCATAACGCAATGTATATGAATGCTGCGAAACTTTGCACTGTCTTGTGAACATGTCTACGGTGTCGGTGAAATATTCACCGAGTACGCCGCCATCTCGAGATCAAAATGTCGTGCGCACGTGTCACTCGATCAAATTGGGCGTGCGAACATCCCACCATGGGCTCTTGGCGCTGCCACTTCAGTCATTGCACAGCTGTTTTTGCTTCCCACGCCTCCACAAAGACGCAGAACCACTTTGCTTTTTTTCTGCAGCGAATCTAGTTGCGTAGAGCACCGGACCTAAAGCTCTGACCGTAGTTTCTTTCACGCACAAACCCTTGCACACGCCGTACGTCAGCCCCTCGTGCCCCGCCTCTGCCTTCACCGCTGTAACGCTTCCACGATGCAGTCTCCCGCGCTTTGCTCCATGATTCGGTAGCACGCCAATCTAGTCCTTGTTCTACTCCATCACGTCCGATGTACCCTTCGTAGCCTCAACCACATTGACAACGCAAGCTGTGACTCAACGCTGCTTGATCAGCTCTGAACACACGAGGAAATGGAGGACCAGGTACGCATGATTACTCGCTTTCTCTGGTCATGCACTCACGATTCTGAAGGTCGAGAATGCCATACAAATCGCGGCGAACCCGACGTCGAGCCAGGAGCTGCGCGGCCAGGCCATCGAATACCTGAACCAGCTCCGCGCCGAAGGCTCCGCATGGCAAGCTGCCCTCACACTCTTCGCGCGCGACCCTCGTCCAACCGATTTCGTTCGCCACACTTCCCTCGAACTCGTAAACAATGCTATCCAAGAACACCGTCTCGATGAGCAGAGTCTTGCATACATCAAGGACACCCTGATGGGTTATATCCACGGATCCTACGTGCCAGGCAGTGGAGCTGCAGACACGAGCCATATCCAGAACAAGCTCATGCAGACCGTTACTTATCTTTTTGTAGCACTATACCCTACCTCATGGCAGTCCTTCTTCGACGACTTCCGGGCCTTGGCTGGCGACCAGTCCACCATCGGGAACGTCAACACAGCGACGACTTTGCTGTATCTGCGTATGCTCGGTCAGGTTCACGATGAGATTGCCGACCAGTTGGTCGCCCGGCCAGACGACGAGAAGAAGCGCAACACAGAATTGAAGGACCTTATTCGACAACGAGACGCGCAGAAGATCTCGTTATCCTGGCAGGAAATACTCGCGAAGTGGAGGGAGACAGACTTGAATCTCGTGGAGATGTGTCTGAGGACCATTGGGCGCTGGGTTAGCTGGACAGACATCAACTTGATCGTCAACCAAGCCATGATCACAACCTTCCTGGAAATGGCGGGTCAGCAAGGCATCGGCGATCCCGAGAGCGCCGCTGGAAAAGTGCGCGATGCTGCAATCGATACTTTCTCAGAAATTGTCGGAAAGAAAATGAGTCCAGCGGACAAGATTGAACTGATCACTTTCCTGAACTTGTCCGAAGTCGTTGGTCAGCTCATCAGCAGCCCAGCTTTGGCCGACTTCAACAGCTCAAATTACGATAATGATCTTGCCGAGACCGTCGCTAAGCTCGTAAATAACATCGTATTCGATATCGTAAAGATTCTAGAGAACGAAGCCGTCGAAGAACACATCCGGCAACGCGCAGACGATCTCATTCGCATCTTCACGCCCTATCTTTTACGTTTCTTCGCCGACCAATACGACGAAGTCTGTTCGACTGTCATCCCCTCTCTCACTGATCTCCTCACGTTCCTTCGCAAATTGCAAAAGAAGTCAGGTTCGATTCCTCCCCAGTACGCCGCCGTACTACCGCCCGTCCTGGATGCGATCATTGCAAAGATGAAATACGACGAGACAGCCTCGTGGGGTGAGGAAGGTGACCAGACAGATGAGGCAGAGTTTCTTGATCTCCGGAGACGCCTACATGTCTTGCAACAGACCGTGACCGCCATTGACGAGCCTTATTACATCGAGACTCTCAGCCGTTTAGTCAACGGGACGTTCGGACGCCTATCTCAGGGAGATCAGTCGCTCAACTGGCGCGATCTGGAACTTGCTCTGTATGAAATGTACTTGTTCGGAGAATTGGCCGTCAGGAACCAAGGGCTGTATGCGAAACGCGAGCCATCGTCTGCTGCAGCTCAGCAGCTTGTGACCATGATGAACAGCATGGTTGAATCTGGTCTAGCAAACTATCCACACCCTGCAGTTCAGCTACAGTACATGGAGATCTGCGTTCGTTACTATCAGTTCTTCGAACAGAATCCTAACCTCATTCCCAAGGTCCTCGAGAACTTTGTCAATCTTACCCACAGCCAGCATGTCAAGGTCCGCTCGCGATCTTGGTATCTGTTCCAACGCTTAGTCAAGCATCTACGAGCCCAACTAGGCAACGTATCCTACGACATCATCCAGGCGGTTGGAGACTTGCTTACAATCAAGGCTGAGCTCCCTGATACTTCTGAAGACGAGATGTCGTCCGACGAGGAAGACCAGTCGGCAGATGCACTTTTCAACTCGCAATTATACCTTTTCGAAGCCGTCGGCTGCATCGCCTCGTCCAACACTGTTTCTGTGGAGAACAAGAAGCTCTACGCACAGACTATCATGAGTCCTCTCTTCAACGACATGCAACAAACCCTTCCTCAGGCGAGGAATGGTGATGAGCGTGCTATACTTCAGATCCACCACATTATCATGGCCATAGGCACGCTAGCTCGAGGCTACTCTGACTGGGTGCCATCGAACAACAACAGCGCCGTACCACAGAGTGAGGTGGCGGAAGAGTTTGTGAAAGCATCCGAGGCTATTCTCGTAGCTGTCGAATCGCTCAACTCTTCTGGTTCTATTCGCCACGCTGCGCGATTTGCTTTCTCACGAATGATTGCTGTTCTTGGCTCGCGTCTGCTGCAACAACTCCCATCTTGGATTGAAGGACTTCTGTCACTCAGTTCCTCTATGGATGAGATCAGCACGTTCCTCAAAGTCCTAGGCCAGGTTATCTTCACTTTCAAATCAGAGATCGCTGGTATTCTGGACACCGTGATGAGTCCAGTATTGCAACGCATATTCACAGCATTGGCGGTCGTCCCCTCGGGCACAGATGACGAGATCCAGCTGGCTGAGCTTCGCCGAGAGTACCTGAACTTCATTGTCGTGGTTCTCAACCAGGGTCTCGGATCTGTGTTCGTCAGCAACGGTAAGTCTAGGTCATCGATCAGATATAGTAACACCGCTAATATCATCCAGCGAATCAAGCAACTTTCGAGCCTATCATCTCATCCATTGAGACATTCGCTCGCGACACACACGATTACCCTACCGCACGCCTTGCTATCTTTGTGCTTATTCGCATGATCTCAGTGTGGGGCGGGCCTGACAAGGTTGGGCCCGGCGCGAACGCTACACCCACATCTCCCGACACCGCTCAAGCGCCGTTACCGGGTTTCGACAGCTACGTTGTGGATAAGTTCTCCCCGTTAGCATGGTCGATACCGGCATCGCCAGGGTTCAACTCGAAAGATGCGCAGGCCAAGCAGGTTCTATTTGAGGCTGCCAATCTGCAACGCGAAATCATCAAGAAAGTCGGCGAGTCCTATGTAGATCGCCTCAAGAGCGATCTCAGTGGCATGGGAGTGGGCGACGATGGCGCGGACCAGTACCTGCGCACTCTTGCCGGCTCATTCGAGGGACCCAAAAAAGAGAAGGAATGGCGTAACTTCTACGTCCAATTCGTGGACCGCATGCTTGCAAGCCGAGGTTAGGCTGTAGCTCCTAGTCGGGACTCAGAGAACAGGGTGGAGGTGGGATTTATCAGCGGGTTTGGCGTAATATCTGTCCATCATGAAAGCGGCATCATTCTGCATCGTAGCGGGCGCCTAAAGGATTGGCATCGAGTTTGATTTCCGTGATAACCCCCAGCAGCTAGCTCGCATTTCGTAGTGGAGCCTCATTACAAAACATATTTTTGATCACTGTGTACACTTAATTCCGCAGTATTTGACTCTGCTGGTATGTTCCAGTGCCTTTGGTGGAGATGGTGGTGAGGCACCCCTCAAAGGACGCGATAGTACGCGATAAGGTCGCGCCTGCACTTTCGGCCCCCACGCTTCAGCTTCAATCCTGACTGACCTACACCAACACGGCAGCAGCATCATTGAGGTATGCATCGTCCTAATCTCGCCTCGTCCCGACCCGAGACTCCCATCGTTCCCTCAAGCACCATGGCTTGAACTCCGATACGCCCGCGTGATTGATGGCGGTTTCCCAGTCTGGAGTTGCTACGGACCCGCCCAAGCGCTTCGAGTTTCACCCCACCAACCGATTCGCCAGCAACGCACGCTTCGGGAAGCGCGCTCCTAAATCAGGGGGAAAATGTGGAAAGTGTGTTTAGCGCCCAGGTAGAGGATTCGCTATGGGACTACGCCGCAATAGATGGGGTACCTGCACAGGCAAAAGAGGCGTCGTTCGCTGTGTGCGAACTATCAGCCTCACCTCAACGTAAGGTACCGTACCTACCTACCGTAGTCGCTCATCCCACGGAATTGACAGCAACAACATGAAAGTCAGCAACATTTCGCGCTGGAGTCCGTTTCGACAGCATGGTCTGGACTCAACAGACCACCGTCCAGACAGGCCAGATGAGCCTCAAGCAGAGTCGGAGTCGAAATCGAAATCGATCGAAGCAACTGTTACACGGATGTCAAGTTGGCCGGAAGAAGCACAAAAACTGAAGCAGCGCAATTGGATTTCGTATCTGTATTTCGTTGGAGATGTCATCCTTGTATTGCTTCCCGTATACTTCATTCGTACGTTGACAACTGGAAGTCAAGTATACAATTGCTAAAATTCTGCAGTGCTCGGTGTAGCAGTGATTACACTTAACGGAAGACCCGTCGCCGGTAATGCGTTTGCATCTAAGGTCACGGCAGCTATCCAGCTTGTTAGTAGCTTTCGCGGACAAAGTTTCTGTGATCGGCTAACGAAATAAGGGCCCAACTTTGTTTCCCATCATGTTCGCGGCGATAAGCGGCCGTAGCATGAAGATGATCGCAAGATACCTGGCGGAAAAAGGTACCAAACTTAGCGTAAGCCAGATCATTTTTGAGATACATGGTGCTCCCCGGGTTCCAGCAACTAATTACCTTGTTAGACTCTTGAACTACTCATGGCCAGCCAGTCTGTGTGGGGAACAATAGAGAGTCAGCTACTAATGCGACGGCTAACCCTTGTTGGTGTGAACCTGCTCTTTCTCTGGACCATGTCTCCATTGGGTGGCCAAGCGTCACTCCGTCTGATGAGCAGGTCCACTCGTACAACAGAAACTTTCTCTCCCCTCCGTTATCTCTCGACTGGTCCTGGCAGTGCCGCGTGGGCGATGGATAGCGGCGCTTATGTCGAAATGGATGGAAGCCTGAGCCAAGTCGAAGCATTGTACGCTGCCGCCTTGATGGGTTCTGAGCAAGTCAAGAAGGGACCAGAAGATACCTGGGGCAACGTGAAGATACCTTATATGGAAGCCCGCGAGGTTAGCAAAGAAGAGTGGACCAATCTCAATTCGACTACACGGCGCCCCGAGGGATACGTCTCTTTAGTCGGTATACCTGTCATGGGTCGTCCCAAGGATCGAGATGGAAGCTTCAGTCTGGAGACCACTCAACTTACTGTGGAATGTGAGCCATGGGTATTGCGTACAGTGGAGAACAAAACCGACTACCCAGAGCTCGAAAAGATTGTTCCAGGCCAGATATGGCAGAACATGTCGCAGGAGAATAATCCTTGGGGCTACTCCGGCGTCGCTGGAGGGAAAAAATCAACCTTCTTTATCCAGACTGATCTCCCTCTTACCCAGGGAGGTGATGATGGAGACGGCCGCTTCGACGCATTCGCTGGTTATGTCAACGCATCGAGGGCTGGCCGAGAATATCCTAAGCGGAAGCTGACATACGCCTCAAGCTTTGGAGTGGGACCAACTGGCAACACTACTCTGAGTATCGCCAACTGCTCCCTTGGCCAGAGTCATACAGAGACGGTGGTGAAGTGCAAGAACGACTCTTGTGCTGCTGTCAAGGTGCGTCCTTCCCAATCGGACATGCGAGATACACATGTCACCCCATTCGATCACATTTTGATCGCGCAATTGGCACTAGCTGCTTTCCCAAAAGCCTTCGCGTGGTCCAGGGGCTCCAACCCAACTGAGCAGTTTATCTACAACACAACGTCTTTCCAGCTAGCCTCACCTACTTCGAATCTGGAGATGAACTCGGGTTGGGTAAACTTATCGGAACTAAGCCCCGAAGTGTTTGCGAATCGGCTGGCTCTGGTTCTCAACACTTACTATCAACTCACCATTGCACCGAATGCATATCTTGGGAACCTTCCACAGAGCAACTCTTCTGCTTTTGGTCTCGACACGTTACCAGTCAACGATGTCAACGTCTATCTATCTCAAAACACAACCACTCAGAACACTACTTACACTGACTGGTACCGGCCTTTCAGTCTGGCGACCTACAACCGGGGAATATTCTTCGTCGGAGCAACAACAAACGCCACAATAAGTAAAACACACGAAATATACATCTGCAACTTCGCTTGGCTAAGTTTGTTGCTCATAGCTGCGCTTGCAATATTCTTAGTCGGTGCTGGTTCGCTGATGCTTAAGCGCCGGACACTTGGACCAGAGATGTTTGGATTCGTCACAAGCATGACTTACGAAAACCCATATCTCAACGTGCCCAAAGGCGGCAATACACTAGACGCTATGGAAAGGGCAAGGCTGCTTCAAGATGTTGACGTGCATGTAGGCGACGTATGCGCCAACGATGATATTGGACATATTGCGTTCGCTGCAGGAACACCTAAGCGCAAGCTTGAGAGAGGTCGCATGTACTTCTGAAAGGCAGCTTGCGTCTGGCCCAGACGCCCTGGATACAGACTGTGGCGCAGCAGCTTACCGTTATGCGCGAGGTGGACCATGCTCTATGAGAAGAAGGCTACGACAATCCACCAAGTCCACACAGCTCTATACAACCCCACCTGAGTCAACGTACGACATCCAGGAAGTGATCGTCTACAATGGTGGTTACCATCGATGGATCAATAGAGATGGGCAGTCAAACAATGCGATCATTCCTCCAGGCCAGCAAACATCAGCGGCAGCGTTAGTCGGAGCTGTCTCCACCATGAATGGTAATCGGCATTTGGCGCTGTGTCTCAGCCAGTCCTGTGCGCCATACAAGAGAAGGTGTGACAGAGCCCGTGCAGATGCAAGGAAAATCAAGCTTCGGAAGCAGACGTGGTGGAGCGAGCGAGCGCACAGTTGTTGGCGTCCACGAAAGAGCAATTGGATCACCAATCGGCCACGTTTGACGAGGGTCGTCTAGTCCGAGGTGCGACGCAGCATAAAACACAGGGGACCGGAATCTTTTACCGACGTGCTAAGCGACCCAGCCTCGACCAATGGTCGTCCAGATGCAACATCGAAACGAAACCTCTCTCCTGAGGCCCTACACCGAGACATGGAGATCCTCGAGTCCACGTATTCGTCGCCTTCCCGCTTGGGCGTTGACGCATAGCGTACCTGCGGCGGCTGTACGCCATTCTAGTATTCCCTTGGCTGAGAGCCTCAGTATGCCCGGACCGCCCGTTTCATCCCGTAGACGCTCGCCGCGGTGGACCACCAACGTCTTCCATGTACCTTGTCTTGCGTTTACGCTGTCGCCCTCCAGACTGCTCGTTTGATTAGAGGATCGTTCGAGGATACGCATTTTGGAGGGCCCGGTGGCGGTACACAATGGACGTTGTATCCACCGTGCAGATCGTGACACAAATATAAGAGATCACACTTGCCTCACAGCATAGTTTTTCATCACAACACACACTCTCAGCAACTTCTACATTCTTTGCATTGCAGCATTTTTTACGCGACTAGCTGGGCTAGATCACTCACACTCCCTTCACATTCTTCTACATTTCCTGTCGTTGTACGATATCATCACTTCTACCACCAACATCATGTCTCTCAGATCTACCATCATGGCGGCGGCGGCCATTTTCGCTACTGCTAACGCCCATATGATCATGAAGTCTCCTGTTCCATACAGTGCAGACAAGATTGACAACGCCCCAATCACCAAGTCTCAATTCCCCTGCAAGAGCAATCTCGGCTTCACTGTATCTGAGATGAATAAGATGGCTGTAGGAGAGCAGCAAACAATCAAGTTCAAAGGCACGGCTGTCCACGGAGGAGGCTCCTGCCAACTCAGTGTCACCATGGACACCGAGCCTACGGAGAACTCCAAATTCAAGGTCATCAAGTCAATCGAAGGTGGATGCCCTGGTGTTGATGGCACAACTTCGGAGTACAACTACGAGCTTCCCGCCAGCATTCCCAACGGCAAAGCTACCTTCGCATGGACTTGGTTCTCGAAGATGTCTGGAGCGCCCGGAGATGTACATGAACTGTGCGCCCATCGAGGTCACTGGAGGCGCCAGCGATGATTCTGCTTTCAACGAACTTCCTGACATGTTTGTTGCGAACATCGGCGAAGGTTGCACATCTCCTCAGAACTTTGCCACTAAATTCCCCAGCCCAGGTGACACCGTAGAAAAGGGTGCCACAAACGACTTGGAGGATCCTACTGGTACTTGTGGCTCTACTAGCTCTACTCCCGTCAGAGCCATCTTCACCAGCTGGCGGTCAACCGTCTGCTTCTCCCTCTGCTCCCAACGATGGCCAGTACTCTGCTGCTCCTACCACTCCCGCCGCCGGCCAGCCTTCAGCTGCTCCTACATCTGTTGCTGGCGGCAAGCCATCTCCTCTTCCATCCAACGGTGGCGGCGTCTTCGCTCCCGGAGCGTCCAGCGCTGCATCTGTCGCTCCTTCAGCTGCACCCACCGTCCCAGGCACTTCCACCACGCTCGTTACCGTCACTGCCTCGCCAACTGCTCCGTCGCCAGTCGCACCGACCGTCCCTGCTGGAACCGGCTCCCCTGCCACTCCCTCCACTCCTTCTACGCCTTCGGCCGGTGGTAGCTCGGGCACTTGCACTGAGAACGGCGCTGTAGTCTGCAACGGCGCTGACCAGTTCGGTCTCTGCAACAACGGCGAGGTCGTCTGGCAAGCAGTCGCTTCCGGCACACAATGCACCAACGGCAGCATTACCAGGCGTGGCTACCACGGCCGCATCGCTCGCCCTCGCCGGTCCAACCGCCGCCATGTTCACTAGATGCGCTACCAACCTCGTTCTACGCATCGCTGACAACGACTCATGTTGAAACATGAACTACATTCACACACTCGTTCTTTACACGTTTTTCACTTTTGGGGATGAGGTCTGCGACCGGCTTTTTTTGTTGTACATACCCAGACTTTCTCTTTGCATATCCGGCGTCTGGATTTTAGAATTTTTTGCTATAACGAACATTCAGGGGTTCGGGTATTGGCAGGGTCCTCGGATGCCTGTCGATAGTCGACATCACCCTCGGCTTAGATGCCTGTAGAAATGAAACACGATTTCTGATACATTGGCTTTTTCTCAGTGGTGCTTTGTGGTTGTGCGATTTGTCATGTCTTGCATCCTGTGAAACAGTGCGGTACGTTGTTGAATGGTAATCAAGTCGTACACGTGATGATGGGTCGTATTGGTAGGTTGGTGGAAGTGGTCATCAGCTTGATGTTTCATACTACATGAAACAACACCCTACCAACCATACACCTATACTCATCTGCTATCAGCCAGTTAGACCACCTGATCCAGCATTCCTACCTACATGTCCCAGACTGCCATCTACCATCTCCAACTCAACTCAATCCATTCATCCGTCCCGTCCTCACCCCTAACCACGCATTCTAGACTTCCACCTCCAGCGTCTGAAACCCCACCTGCCTGACCATCCAGGGTAACTCAAACCCCGCTCTGCCACACGGGGTAGTACAAGCATGATCCCGCGACAGGAGCCGGCGGATCCACTCGGCTTCTGGAAATAGAGCGTGCACTTGCTCAGCCACTGTATGGGCTTAGCGTGAAGTACCAAACATTTCGATATTTATGCGGTGGAGTCGCTGGCGGTGTGGCGAAGTAGAGTTCGTAATAGAGAATGGTATGTATGAGAGGGATCTAGATTGGAGGTGGGAGGGTGATTATGCAAAGTAGGGATCGTCCAGATTTTGTTGGATATGCGCCAGCAGGAAATGGGTATCTATTATTATGAAACTCGACACGCACTTGTGTACTGCTACGTAGCTCGCTGCGTTGTCTGGGGTATCAAATATGGTTGCCGCAAGCATTGCTATGTGTAGTTGTTTATCGTGCTCCCAGCGATAAACCCTTGAGCAGTCTTCCTCATCATTATTCTGATCGTATAGTTCAATGGTATTTCGTGGCAGTTCCTGTATTCGGTGTCGGGTTGGTGGGACTGGCTAGTTCAATAGGCTCGTGTGGTGTTGCGGGCAGCTCAGCAGCGGGGATGTCTCTGATTGTGTTGTTAGCCCTGATGCTCGATGACCTGATCAAGTCTCATTCTTACCCCGGCACTTCTGTCTGACGATCATAGGCATACTTTTCCTGGGGCGGTGACAAGTCCTCGTTGTTTAGCTCGTTGTTTAGCTCCATTGGGCTTTCAGTTCCATCGTTTGCGGGTTTGTAGCCCTTTTTGCGACGCCAGAAGAAAAAGGCAGCAATAAGAGCCGCAGGTATGCCTATGCCCAGTCCAACTCCCAGTCCCACTCCCAGAGCGACGTAGTTTATTGACCCTCCTTGTGATTCTGGGCGTGTTGTCGCGGATGCTAGAGTAGTTGAGGTTACAAGTACCGAAGTTGGGCTAGTAGATGAGCTCGGCGCAGAGGATGTAGCTGATGGGGTCGAGGTATGGGTCTGAGTAAACGACTCAAGGATAATGGTCATGGTGTAGACGTCGGCCGGTGACTGATTGAAGGAGAAGACTTCGAAGGGGTTTTCGCATTCGCAGTCATCACCACAGCAATATGAATCCGTGTCAGTCGCATTGCAGCTATAGACTGGCGCTCCGTTGTCTTCGATGTCTGTCTCATGATTAGTAGCTATCGATGTATGGGTCGCAATGCGCCTACCAAGGCATTGTCGAACACAGTTCCCGCTCTTCCATGCTTGATCTGTACATGTCCCGCGATGATATCGCGCTTTGACAGGATCGTGGGGATCGGACACACAGAGTCCGTTGGAGAGGCAGGCCTGATTATCGTAACAACACCTAAAATTTGGTGTACCAAGTCAATTCATGTCTCAGGCAAGCTTTGTACAGACAATACTAACGATGATACTATGGCGTTGGGGTTACAGGCTGTGTCGGAATCTACGACATTGCCATTAGGGAAGTAGCAAGTCGCCAAAACAGTCGGGGAGACACTAAGGAAGACGGCGATGCTGGTCGCGACGCGCATCATGTATTAGGGCGTGAATAGCAGTGGGAACTAGGAACAAGTGCGGAGTGTGGCACAGGACAAGATGTCGCCGCGGCGGCGGTGACAGGTGCCTTATAGTGGGCTTGACAAGCCGCCTGAAAGAGAGCCAAACCGAAATGCTGATAGCACAATCCTACGGCCACATTGCGGACGAATTCTTTGGTTGTAATTTGCTGTTCAGGCCTCCCGTTCCGAAATGTCGATCAATGGGGGCGGAATCTGGTGGCATACATCGTGAACTCGACATGGTGTTTTGGATTTTGACTGCTGGCTCTTGTTCTAGTGAGGTTCCCTCATGGTATTGCTTTGGGTGAGATGCGCCCAGACAATGTCATCGCAAAATTGGCATGATGGTAGTTGGTCGCAAGACGATGATGATGGCGGTCATGGAGGCTGAGAGGCGAGCATTGGCGAACCGGGACCCGTGCAGCGCTAGCGTGCCGACGTATCGGAACAGCTCGTGTCGCGTTGGACAATTCTAGCGCGCAACTCAACTCACGACGCAATCTTGAAGATGACGTGACGGATGTTCTTCCTCGCCCGCCCACGACATGTCTGAGCCACGACGGTCGACTCGGGCACGCGCCCGTGAAGAAGCTGCCCCGGCTGCTCCCGAGACGCCCAACGAGAAGCCCGCAAGAGGCGCCAAATCGTCATTGAAGCGCAAGCGGACGAGCCTCGCCGTCAAGGATTCAGCGCCCTCGACGCCCATCACTGACGGCGCACCGTTGCCCCCAAAACAGACACTGCCCCTCCGCATAGTCGACGGCGCCCCTCTGCCCACGCTTCCAGAACCACAGCCTCTGGATCTGCCCTCGAGCGAATGGCAGACGATCCAGCAGAGCGGCGTGCTCGAGACATCGTTTGAGCGGTCCAAGGCAGTATGGCTATCCGGCGCAAACTTCCGCACCTTCCACGCCCACTTCAGCCAGCCCAAGAAGCTCGCCGACCGCACAGACGAGGACAAGGCGCGGACGGCGAGGCAGAAGGAGCTGCTCAAGAACTTCCCCCAGGTCGGCGCTGATAGAGTGAGCGTGAAGCTGGTCATCGAGCCGCATACATTGCCCATCAGACTCTATGGCCCGCGCGAGGTGGGCAAGCCAGTGCAGAAGAAGGCTCCGACACCATCGCCATATGCTCCATGGCCGAATCACAACCACAGCCACAACCAGCCCAATCAACACACCAAATACCAGCCTGCCCAACCCATACAGCAGAAGCCCCAGCCACGTCCGCCACAGCCTCCCAAACCCGTCCAAGCTGCCCCTCCGCCTCAAGCACCCGCCGCCCCCGCGCCCGATCCCGTCATACACATGCTTGCCGCCAGAGCAGGCACGGATCCCGAGCTCAAGGCCGTCATGAAGATTGTCGCTGCTGGGTCCGCAAGCAAGGAGCAGCTCGAGTTCTTCCAGACGCACATCAATGAGTTGACGGCCATTCTGGCGAGGCAGAAGGAAGAGAAAGCGCCCAAGCCAGTACAGCCGCCTCCGACCCCAAAAGCTCCTCCGCCGCCCTCCCCGGCACCCAAGCAGATAGCCCCTCCTCCGCTGCCACGACCAGTTCAGCCTGCTCAGCAGCCCATCCAGCCCAGCGTTCCCAAGCCATACAGCCCAGTTCCCCCACAGGGCCAAGTACAGCAACCTCCGCCTCTACAGCAACCATATCCACCATACCAGAACAGCTTCAACAAACCCCCGCAGTACCACCCACCACCACCGCAGCTGTCTGCCTACAACCCGCCTCCGAGGACGACATACCGCCCGCTGGTCTTTAGCTTTGTGCATGGGAGTGAGGACAAGTTCTATTTCCCATCGTATAGCTTCATGGAGTGGCTTCCCAATGGCACGGGCGCAAAGCTGTCTTTCTTGATAACCAAGATGAAGCCAAAGCCTGAGCCTGAGCCAGAGCCTGTCGTCAAGCCTCCGTCCACACCCGTTCCGAAGTCAACCCCGACGCCGACCCCCACGCCTGGTAATGCCCCTAACGCGACACCCAACGCGCCGCAATCGAACGTCATGACACCAACGCCCAATTCTACAAACCCTACCTTTGCGCCCATACAATCTGCGACACCAGCTCCATCAACGCCCTTTCTGCCGCCTAAACCTCCCCAACGAATCGAAGACTTCGACGAGATGAACGAAATAGACAACATTGAATTCTACCAGCCCGTCACTGTCCTGCTGCTCATCGAACACGATGACGGCGACGAAATAGCAAGTGCTTTACCGCGCTCAATACGGCCGCCGCACGTTGTAGAAAAGTACATGAACGAGGTCTTTGATCGGTGTAAAAGAGCGGATGAAACGTATCTGGCATTCAGGTTGCCAAGGGATGCCGATGAAGGGCCAGAGAAGAGGGCCAGGAGTGGAGAAGCGACGCCTGCGCTTGCGACGCCGACCCAAGATGTTGTCATGGGAGGTATGGGGGCGTCCAGTAGCAGTTTGGCAGAGAAGAAGAAGGCGGGACGACCTAGGAAGAGTCTTGCCTGAGATAATTTTAAATCTCTGTTGCGGTTCCGGAGGCTTTGGAGTAATCCTCCGTCGTGTAAAGTACAAATGATACCCAATCTTTATTGTTAAGCTACACCCCTGCTCTCTCTATTGTTACAATTGGCCACGAGTCTCAAAGAGTGAGATGTATATGAGTTGTTGTTATTTCATATCTGTATGTTCTCCCTCACATGTGGGATCTCGAATTGTCGTCGCTCAACTCCGATGCCAAGATTTCTGCTGCGGCCTGCTTATCCCGGTTAGACCGCCCGCAGTATCGCTATCTGCCAGTTGACATACGTTTGTGCCTTCATCACACTTTACCTCCACATCAAAGTAGAATCAATACCTCGAGCTCACAACACTCGAGTTTCTCTTCGTTGCTGGTTATCAACGGTGCAAGATAGCGCGACCGCGCAACACGTGACCGCAAAGATGCCCAACTTCAAAGCCATCTTCTCAAAAGCATACTGGACATTTGCCATCCTGGGTATCATATGGGCGGCTTTTGTGGGCCTGTTGATGAACCCCACGGCACAAAGACAGTACGTTGACCAGTATCATCTTTTACATATTCTAGACACTGGACCTGACACCGACTTAGCGCTCTCTACGCCCACAAACTCCACACTTCCTTCTTGCATAACGTTTCTAACCCAGAAGAGTTTGGATTTGCAAGTTAGTGCCTTAAATGAATCTCTACCGTGTTCGATGCTGATGAAGAATTCTATAGAGGGCCAGGTCCAACCTTTTTGGCTTACTACTGCGGATCAAGAGAAGCTGTATTGTTGGCATGTGCTTCCTCTAGATGTCTATCTGGAGAATGAGCACGAGCTTTATACCAAGGCTGTTTCGGGAGAGACTGTAGATGAATTGAAGGGGACGGTTGGGGAAAAGCTGTTGAGTAGCGACCCAGAGAGTAAAGTCGTGATCAATTTCCATGGTGTAGGTTTTGCGTTCGTTCAGTCCTCTACTCTTTCCTTCAGATTGTCTCTCTCCTATTTCCATAAGTCTGTGATATTTCTGCGTCTTGTTTCCTATCTCCTTTTCGGTTCCAGGTCACTCTCTACAGAACCGACTCTTCTCCAGTCTCTCCACCAGTCATCCACGTCTTTCGATACCACGCAGTCTCGACCGGCTCATGCTAACGCACCCAGAACGCCGGCCATCTAGCCCAAGGCCACCGTCCCTCAACCTACCGTTCCATCTCTGGTATTCCAAAAACCCACCTGCTTACCTGCGACTACCGCGGCTATGGTCTCTCCACCCTAAATAACTCCCCTCACATCCCTACGGAAAGCGGTCTCATCACCGACGCCACATCTTTGATATCCTACATCAACAACGACCTTTCCCACCCCAGCACCCGCACCGTCCTCCTAGGCCAAAGCCTCGGCACCGCCGTAACATCAGCAGCAGCCCTCTACTTCACCCAGCCCACATCCGACCTCCTTCCCGCCATGCCCCATCCATCCGCCATGGCGAGTTCCAAACGCCAGTTCGACGGGTTCGCCGGCATAGTCCTAGTCGCGCCCTTTACCTCGCTACCCCAACTCCTCAAGACCTACAAAATCGGCGGCATCATCCCCGTCCTAAAACCACTACAATCCTACCCCAGAATCGCAAACTACCTCGCGTCTCGCATCGTCGACCCCTGGCCCACACTCCTCCGTCTGCGGGCCTTGATCTCGGCCCCTGCTAGCAAGAAAAACGGATTTCGTATCACGCTTCTACATGCGCGCAATGACCAGGATATCACGTACTGGGAATCTGAAGCTTTATTTGGGCCACTGGCTTCTCAAATGCTGGGCGAGGAAGGTGTTGCGGCCGAGGAAGAAAGGAGAACGATTCAAGGGGGTGATAGGGTGAAGAGGGGGGCTTTTGCGTACAAGAAGGTTGAGGATGACAAGGGGGATAGGATGGTGGAGCTGGAGGTTGTGAGGTTTGGCGGGCATAATGAGGTTGTTGGGTGGACGCAGGTTAGTCTTGCGGTTAGGAGGGCTTTTGCGAGGAAGACGTTGAGGCCGGGGCTGGATGTGGAGTAATTCTTTTGAAGAATACAGCAACAGGGAAGAACAGTGAGGAGATGGTTTTGAGCTGTTGAGGGGATATCATTCGTCGTCGCGTGGCGGCGTTATATACTACATGTACAATACTTCTACATCTTTCTACCCATTCATCCCACAAGAAATGCGCCAGACGTCCGTCAATGTAGATAGATGTAAGCTTCCGCCCATAGATCGTAAAAAAGCCCATGGTAGCTTTTCCACCATTTCTCTTTTCTGATGCCACTCAGGCCCGAGAAGGATGAGCTCAAGCATTCCTATCCTTTTGTTCTTTTTCGTACTTGGACACGAGCTCCTTCTGCAACTGCGGTGGTGCAGGACTGTAATGGCTAAACTCCATGCTGAACTCTCCCTTACCCTGCGTACTAGCACGCAATTGACTACTAAAGCCAAACATGCTGTTCAAACTACAATCCGCGTAGACGGTAAAGTCTTCAGGTCCAATCTCTGTATCGTTGATGACAGCGTTACGCTTGTTTAGCAGGCCGACAACGGAACCCTGGAACTCGTTGGGCGCGGTGATGGTGGTCTTCATGAGCGGTTCAAGGACCTGCGGTGCACCAGCCTGGAAGGCCTTGCGGAAAGCCTGCTGTGTAGCATTCTTGAAAGCCATTTCCGAGGAGTCGACAGCGTGGGTAGCTCCGTCGTTGATGACCATGGAAGTACCCAGAACCTTGTGACCGAGAAGCGGGCCCTTGGCTGTCGAAGCCATGAAACCCTTCTCACAGGCAAAGAGGAACTTTTCGGAAATGGTGCCACCAGAGATTTGCTGCTCAAACTTGTTCTCGCCAAGTGATTCGCTCGGCTCCATCCAGCCTACTACACGGGCAAAGTCTCCCGATCCACCACTCTGCTTCTTGAGTGTGTGGTCAAAGTTGACGCGCTTGGTTATTGTCTCGCGGTAGGCGACTTGCGGTTGTCCAGTCTCGCACTCGACGCGGTATTCACGGCGCATGCGCTCTACGTAAATATCGAGGTGCAATTCTCCCATACCAGAGATAATGGTCTCTTGCGATTCGGGGTCGGTGTGAACTCGGAAAGTCGGGTCTTCACGCGTGAAACGGCTCATGGCTTTGCTAAAGTTCGGTGTGTCCTTGGTGTGCTTGGGCTTGATCGACAGCGAGATGACGGGTTCGGGGACGAACATGGAGGTCTAATACGTTAGCTCGAATTCAGCATAGTAATAATGCAGAGTACTTACCATGGTGTATCCGAGGTTGCCGTCCGTGAAGGTATCTCCAGACGCGCAGTCGACACCGAACACGGCGCAAATTTCTCCAGCACCAATTTCGGGAATTTCCTCCATGTCGTTGGAGTGCATGCGCACAATCTTTGGGATCCTAACCTTCTTGTCTGACCTCGCGTTGAATACGTTCATGCCCTTCTTTAGCGTACCCTGGTACACACGGATGTACGTCAACTGTCCAAAACTGCTCTCTTCCAGCTTGAAAGCCAGACCGACAAACGGCAGGGAGTTGTAAGAGACCAGCTTGACCGGAGCTTCCGCTCGCTTCTTGTCCAGTGCCATGTTCTCGACTTCGGAGGGGTTCGGTAGGTAGTCGCAAACGGCGTCGAGCATCGGTTGGACAGACTTGTCGGCAAGCGCTGAACCCATCATGACTGGGGTGAACTTGAGAGAAATGGTCGCTCGTCGAATCGCAGCCTTGATCTGAGGGATTGTCGGTTCCTGCTCGTCCAAGAAAAGCTCTGCCATCTCATCGTCAACATCGGCAAGTGTCTCGATGAGCTTTTGCCTCTTCTCCTTGCAGAGCTCAACGATATCCGCAGGTATCTCGTCCGTTTCCCTAATGATCTCGCCCTTGGGTCCTTCGTTGTATATCGCCTTCATCCTGACCAGGTCTACGACACCCAAAAAGCCGTCTTCACGTCCAATGGGTACTTGGAGAGCCGCAGCTGGGATGCGGAGCTTCTGGTTGATCTGGTCGACAGCCTTCCATGGATTGGCGCCCATACGGTCCATCTTGTTTACGAAAGAAATCCTGGGAATGTTGTATCGCCTCATCTGCCTGTCGACTGTGATGGTCTGACTCTGTACACCACTGACAGCACAAAGAATCATGACAGCTCCGTCCAGGACGCGCAGCGCTCGCTCAACCTCGATGGTAAAGTCGATATGGCCGGGTGTGTCGATCAAGTTGATGTGGTATTTCTCCTCCTTGCCCTCGTCATTCTTCTTGACCCAATCACAGAAAGTCGCTGCGGATTGGATAGTAATACCCTTCTCGCGCTCGAGATCCATAGAGTCCATCTTCGCACCCACGGCATCTTTGCCTCGGACTTCGTGTATAGCGTTGATTCGGCCGGTGTAGAAGAGGACGCGTTCGGTGGCGGTCGTCTTTCCGGAGTCGATGTGTGCTGCAATGCCAATGTTTCGTACTCTCGATAGTCGCTCCCATTCGACAGGGTCTAGGTTCTCGACAATCTTCTCTTGCGTCAGGGTAGACGGATCATCCTTGGCCTGCTCCAACCTAAATTTCTCAATCAGCCTTCGATTGCTTCCTCGCCATCGCAAAGCCAGATTGTGGCACGTACACTTGGGCGGCTGCAGACTGCCATCTTCGCTGTGGCTGCGTTGTCTGGTTGCTTATCCAGGTGTCGGTCTTGGTTCCGTTGGTATACGGTGTGCGCGTTGCCGCAATTGTCGAGAGAGCGCATCGGGAAGGCGTTCTGGCAGCCGACCGAGCAGAAGAGCGCAGAGTGCTCGCAGCGAGCGATTGCGCCCGGAAAAGAGATTGGACCCTCATCTTGAACACCCTAAGACGCTTCAAGAAGAAAAAGAACGAAAGGACGACACGGGGTCTGCTGTCGCTTCGGATTGTCGAATTGCCCGCCAGGAAAAAGTTGGGCTATCGGAGTTTCGGGCGGAGGTGCCAGTCACGTGTCAACATATCAGCATCTGTGGCAGAAACGTCCCCCAAATGATTGGAGCAGCAAGTTGCCAATTTGGAGTGAAGAATGGGATTGAGATCTACAGGTAATTTCTGCCAGCTTCTGCAAAGCCTATCGCTAAATCAACAACTATGCACGCAAATAGTCCGTATCCAAACCCATCTCTCCCCTCCTTGTCCTTAGGTATCCGTCCATGAATCTCATATGCGCCAAGCAATCGCTCCAGAAAATGCTGTTAAGAAGTGAAAGAAGGATAAAACGTGGGTAGATAGAATTGCTCTTGAATCCATCGCGTTTGCGCTCATGGGCAGCTGAGACAGTGCCATGCATTGCAGGCGTGGGACTTTCAGACTGTTTGTACCGCGGTATACAAGATGCACGACGTCTTGTCTACCGGACGGCCTCCTCCTGGACGTTTGGTGTCTGAATCTCTGCGACTGATGATTCCGCATCTTGGACTGGAGTGGCTGCCTTCTCTGGCTCGTGTGATGCCTCATCGACGGTGGCCTCTTCAGGTGCCTGCTCAGAATGTTCGGAATGCTCAGCTTCCTTTACAGGCTCCTCCTCAGTTTTGTGCTCTTCAGAGTGTCCGTTTGTCACTACTTCCTTCGCCTTGGCGGCGACCTCTTCCACCTTCTTCTTTCCCTTTTGGAGAGTGTTGGGCTTGGAGGGCGCTGCAGCTTTACGGGGTGGAGACGAAGCCTTCTCGTGAGGTTTGTCGTGTGTCTTGCTGGAGCTGGCAGCTGTTGGTCGCATCATACGCTCGAGGAAGCCCCCTTTGGGCGCAGAACTTGCGGTCGAGGTACGCGATTCAGGCCGCTTGGGCGCGCTGGGTGCGAGAGACGTCCGCGAGGTTTTTGGTGCCGCGGTCTTTGGCGGTGCAGCACGAATTGTAGTGGATGGCTTGCGTGTGACCTTGGGCTCTTCGCCGTGTTTGGCAGCCGAGGCAGCGGTGGGTGCGGTCAGACGAGATGGCAGACCGACTGGACGAGTGGGCGACTTCGGGGTCGGCTTTTTGAAGCCAGTTGGTGAGGTGCTGTAGCAATGTTAGCATCAACGCATTACTTGAAATCGTCTTGAACGTACCTTTTACGAGGAGCGGTGGCGATTGGCTTAGGGATCGCGGGCTTCTTGTTCTCTCCAGGCGCTGCGGCAGGCTTAGCCTTAGCTGCGGCAGTGGCGGTGGGCGCTGTGGCCGAGGAAGATGCCGCTGGTCGCAGAGAAGTGCGACTCGTCTT
Organism: Alternaria dauci; assembly: GCF_042100115.1. Classification (NCBI taxonomy): domain Eukaryota; kingdom Fungi; phylum Ascomycota; class Dothideomycetes; order Pleosporales; family Pleosporaceae; genus Alternaria; species Alternaria dauci. Next base: position 2,439,242 of record NC_091275.1, read on the forward strand.
TGTGGTGGGAACCTTGGCTGCTGGGGCTTTTGTCACGGGAGGTTTGGCGGCGGGCGCTTTGACGGCCTCTTTGGGAGCGACTGGCTTTGGCGCAGCTGCCGGCTTCGTAGTCTTGACGGGACTAGGCTTCGGAATAGGTGCGGTTGTCTTGGCTTTGGTAGGGGTTTTGGGTGCAGCTTTAGGGAGTGGGCTTTTGGCGGGTGCGGCAGGTGCCTTTGTAGGTTTGGCGGTAGAGATTGCGGCAGGCTTCTTGATCTCCGGCTTCTTAGTCGGGGGAGATCCATTGGCCTTTGCTTTGCTTTCAGCCGGCACAGCAGCCTCTGCAGCGGGTTCACTGCTCGAGGCTGCTACCTCGACAGGCGCAGGAGTAGCGGGCGCGTCAGAAACAGCGGTCTCTTCAGCAGGCGCCGCTGGCTGTACGGCAAGCTCTTCCTGCACTCCAGGCACAGCCTCGTCGGATTTCTCAGCAGGTTCAGCAGTGGTTGGAGATGGGGCGGATAGCTCTTCGTTTGTGGCGGCAGCTTCCTTCTCGCCAGCGACCTCTTCTGCGATTGCAGCTTCTTCGACCGCAGCGGTTTTCTCTGCAATGGCGTTTTCCTCGGCAATAATAGCGTCGTCGTCGACGGGAGCTTCCTCCAGCGCAGGCTTGCCCTCTTCAACAACAGCTTCCTCGGTAGGGATTGCAGGCCTCAGCGCAACATCCTCCTGCGCGCCTGTAGTAGCTTTGTCCGGGTTCTCTGCAGGCTGGGCGGGAGCGGGTTCTGGCGAGGGTTCTGCGGCGGCCTCAGCGACGCTCTCTTTGGTTTCGGCTGGAGTCTCGTCGACTGGAATCTCCTCAATCTCAGGAGCTGGCACGACGACGTCTGCCTCCTTCTTGGCGGCAGCAAAGGTGGAGTCGGGGAAGTCGGAGCCCTTCATGATGGCGCCGAGGTTGACCATGTCGGCGGTCGAGTTGTCGTGGATAGGCGGAGCTGGCACTGAGGATTCTCGCGATGCGACGGCCTGTTCTGGGACAGCCTCCGGGATGGCGACGCTCTGTCTGCGCTGCTCCTTCTCCTCGCTGACGGCTTTGCGGAGCTCAGCAAGCTCTTCGGTCTTGTCCTGGCTCACGCGGAAGCTCTCTCGCCGGGTCGCGTTGACGCTATTCGAGGGCGTGCCCTTGGTCTGGCCCAGGTCGGTCGAGGCGGTCGGGGGGTGGGCGCCGGAAGGCTCGACGGAGACAAAGGACGCGCGCACCTTTGATTTTGGGCGTTCTTGGGCGTCGGCGGCCGCTGCATTGTCTGTAGGGGAGCGGCCGCGGGGCTCAGGCGAGGCAGCGGCGTTTCCGTTTTCAAACATTGCGCGTAGATTGCGCACGCCGTTGGACATGGCTGCAGTCAGACGAGGCGATCGTCAGTGGTGGGTATCAGCAATGCGGTGGTGGGCGTCGGTCGCGGTAGGATTAAGATATATATGAGGATACGTGGGAGATGGCCGTGGCCGCGCCTGAAACCCGGCCAATTTGTTTATGTACAAGCAGTGACGACTGCGCGACAGGGATATCCGGGCGTTGCACGGGGAGGGTGCAACTTACAACAACAGATCTCGAGAGCAAGCAGCGGTCAATTGGCCTTTGGGTCAAGAGCAGGAGTGGTGGTCGTGGCGGAACCCCTGGGGAAGTTATTAGGTCGAAGGAGTCGATGGTGCTCCGGAGTAACCAAGACAACTGCGCCGAAAGCATCATAGCGTTACAGTGACGTCTAGCCTCGACCCAAACTCGCGCACAGCACAGCATTGCGCAGAGCCTGTGCACTGTATAATCTGTCATCTGCACACACACACGACGTCTAATTACCTCCGTATCCCTTTATCGACCCCCTGAGTGCCCTCGTTGAACATGTACAGAGCCTCTCACTGCATACACCGCTCATTGTAAATGCCGCATTGTCGGCCAGCTCTCAACGTCCATCTCCAGTGATGCATGCAGAGAAAAAAAATAAAAGAGAGTTTCGATACGATTGGCAGCTTGACGCAAATACACCGGGTCAATAGTCGGAGCCACGCCAATCATCGCTGCGTCTAGGCATAATTCCAGCGCAATTTCCTGTCCTTGGCCAATCACAAGTAATCACAAGCAATCGACCATAATCCTGCTCACTCTCCTGAACACGTCCAAAAGTGACACATGGGAGTGAGATGCAATATTGCCTTGGTAATTACAGTCATTGCAATAGATCATTCCCAAATAATATCGACATCGAAACATTAAACACTACCATCTCGATACTCACATGCCCTCTCCCAGACATACCTAGATATCCCCAACTAAACAGGGCTCTCCTGGTCCTCCTCACAGCTTCCGCTCGCCGTCCCACATCTCACATGCAAATCATCCGACGCACCACCAATCCAAACCCCATAGTCTCCCTCCACAGCAGGAACAACCCAGTTCTGTGATACAACATCCCACACACTGAGATCCTTCCGTGTCACTCTCATCCTCAGCGTCTGACTAGCCCCCGCCTCCAACTCCCTCGTCTTTTCAAAATCTCGAAGTTGAATAATAGGCGTATCGATGGCGACTTCACTCGGAAACTCAACGTAGAGCTGTGCGACGGCTTTACCCGCGCGACTACCAGTGTTGGTGACGCTGACGGTAACGTCGAATGCCGTGTCGAACAGTGCGGGGTTTCCGCCTTGTGCGCCACCAGCTGTAGGACCAGCTTTCTGTTCGTTTGAGTAGCCGGCTGGGTATGGATACGTGTTTGTTGCGTTGCCAATCCTAGCTGCAGCGTCGGCATCGTTCTTGTCGAGCCACGAGTAGAGGTACCGCCAGATGCGGTTGAAGTTTTCTGGCCAGTATGCTTCTGAAGCTGGAGGAATGGCAGTGGAATAGGTCGGTGTCTCGCCTTTTGCGGGACGAGCTGGAGGCGTCGCTGTAAGCGGAGTCACTGGCGTGATGGTCGCGTTGGAAAACGAGAACGTGGTGTAGCTGAGACCGTGACCGAAAGCATACAGGGGTGTAATGTTGGCTTTGTGAAAGTGACGATAGTCAATGTACAGGCCCTCTGTAAAGGTATCCTGCGGCTGTCCAATCTGATATCCGACAAGGCTCAAAGATTCCGGATAGTCATCCTCTGAGTTTGGCAGAGTGTACGGTAAATGACCGGATGGAGAGACATCTCCATAGAGAACCTGCATCAGTGAGTCCCCGGCTTCTTGGCCAGGCAGGTGAGCGAACAGAACTGCTTTGACCGATGGCAAGTCGTGCCATTGATCCATGAGAATTGGGCCAACAGTATGTACTACAACCACAACGTTGGAGTATCTGGAAGCTACATCCCGGATGAGTCTGTCGCCATTGTGCCAAAGATTCAGGTTCGAAGAAGTCCGATCTCCTGGGTTGTTCTCTACGGTAATGTAATTCTCACCAGAGTCGGACGTGACGAAGACAACCGCAGTGTCATTCGGTGATGGGTTCGAGTTTCCTGGAAAATTGTCCGTGTTGAAGAACTGGTAATTGGCCCCGCGGTTCTTGAAGCCATCAATCGGACTGTTCATGTAAGGGTATCTTGCCGAGCCGGAGCCCCATCCCATTCCCAACGTGCCCTTGTTGCAGCCTTGGTCCGCGCACGAGTTGATTCCATCAGGGTTCTTCTCAGCATCTGTGCCGAAGATCTTCAAGGTGCCATTGAGAGACAGAGGCAACAAGCCATCCTGGTTCTTCAAGAGCGTGATGGCGTCGCGAGCCACTTCACGAGCGACCTCTGCATGGTTGGCCTGAACATCCACAAACTCGTTGACTACACCTTGGGGTGAGATAAGAGCGCCAGGGTAGAGAGGGCCTTCAGCGTTTTGCGTGTTAGTATCGAAGTTTGGTCGAGGGTACCCCTGGTCCTGGCCCATTTGAAAGTAGGCAGCAAGGATTCGTGTCACGGCATCGTTCAAGCGGTCCAACGGGAGAGATCCATTGAGAACTGAACGCGTCTGCTCGTACATCCAGTAAGAGTTTCCGAAGAGTGGAATTGTGTGGATGTCGCCAGGCATGGACATATCTAGCCCAGCGAGAGCTGAAGCGACACCAGAGATTTGAGCCAACCAGTCAGACATGACGAAACCTTGGAAGCCAAGCTCGTCCTTGAGGATGCCGTTGATCAAGTAGCTGTTCTGTGAGCATGCGCTTCCATTGACAGCGTTGTAAGCGATCATTACCGAACCAACACCGGAACGTACACCTTTTCAAAGTCAGCCAACGGTACGTATTACAAATCGATGTAGCAAGGTCCAACTTACCCTCAGCGAACGGCCATAGGTAGAGCTCATGAAGCGTGCGGTCGTCTAGGTTGGAAGAGATAGCTGGCTTGACTAGGTTGTACATGCGGTACTGCTCCTGCTCGTTCGCAATCAGATGTTTGATCGTCGCTATGACACCAGTGCTCTGGATGCCTTCAATGGAAAGAGCTCCGCCAATTGCCTGAAGAACAGGATCAGAACCAAAACCTTCCCAGTTTCGACCGCCACGTGGTTTGCGGCCTAGGGGTCCGACTGACGGTCCCAGATGTACGTTGACTCCCTTGCCGCGAAACTCTTCACCGATCGCGACGCCACGGCGGTAAAGAAGATCCTTGTCCCATGTGGCTCCAACGGTAATCCCGGCGGGAAACGCAGTGTTGTGGTCCGTGTTTCTTACACCCAAAGGCCCATCTTGCAAGCAGAGCTGAGGGATACCGACTCTCAATGCGCTGCCTGTGTTTCCCACGCATCTTCCCATGAAAATTCCACTGCCGGCTGTGACATTGGTCTTCTCAGCAAGCGTCATATTCGAGACCAGCAAGGATGCCTTTCGGTAACTCTCAGTCCAGTCGGATGTCCATCCTCCATGAGGAGCTATGTAGAGTCAGTATTGCTAGCCTAGGATAAAAGCATCCGTCGATATTGCTTCTGGTGACATACATGGGTAGTATGGTGGCGCAACATATCCAGCTGGAACAGGATCGCGTTGCTGGATAGCCGCACCTGCAACGACTGTCGACAACCCTAGAACAAGAAGGGAAATCATGGTAAAAGAGTGACTTTAGGGAAGCAAACGAGCGTCGAGCAGGACGGTAGCCTAAGACCAAACTCGGGAAGGGAACCATGGTCTTTTGTATATAGGCCCTTGCTGACGCCGTACTCTACCCCACAACACCAAGCCGGCGTGGATATGGCATCTTTGGCAGGGCTAAGCTGGCGCTAGCCATGGTGTTGTATAGTGATGGGCAGACGGTGGGTGACGCGAAAGACAGAAGCAGGAATAAGACCGAGCATCAATGTCGTGGATCAAAGCTCAATGCTGGGGTCAAGGATTCAGACCGGCTAATGATCGAAATGCTTGTAAAGCAAGTAATAAGGGCTTGCAGCTGTTGCGCAACCACCCGGAGTTGGATCACATGCGAAAAGCGAACGCATGTTCGATGCTTAACGCATGCTGGGCTGCAATGCCTGGTACATGCTGAGAAAGTTCCTGGGCACAAGGACGAAGATCCTCACGAGACCAACTGCTTGTTTGAGATCGAGTCAAGATTCGATTGATTCTGAGTCGATCTCCGTTTGAGGCGATGGGCTCAGAACTGGGCTCAGAAGTTGCTGTATTGCCAAGTTGGATTTTCCCTACAAATCGCGAGTACATATGTACAGAGGCGGATGCGATCAAGTGTAAATTGCGATAGCAACTTCCAATACGCCATCTGCAGCCAAGGGCGTCACATGTCGCGTCGAAGCCGTAATAGTGACCGTATGTATCTGTCTCTAAGCCACGTCAATGCTGCTAGCACATGTCCAGATACCCGTTGGCTCGGGGTTTGATGAAGGATTCGCGGGGTGGATGGGAACATGGCAAGGAGAAGAGCGATGATAGACAGGGGCACATGACCTCGGCTGCACTAGTGGTTCCCCTTTCTGCTTCGGGAGCACCTATCGAGAAGCAACTCCGTCAACACCATGGCGTCAGTGGATCTTGGGCTTCCATGTTCAGTCACGTTGGCTTTATGCAGATCTATATCGCCGGAGATGACTTCTGGATGTGATCTCAGCATACATCAACCGGGCTGCCGGCTCAACCCGGATCTTGATCGTCGAGCAAGGACGGTCCTTGCCAGCTGAGCGCATAAAGAAGGTGACTAGGAGTGGTGTTCAACGGAGTACCTAAGTAGTAAGCAGTAAACACACATACGACATATTGCTTTCGTAAGCAGCAAAATGTCGAATCTTTGAGGTGCCGCTCAAGCGCCCATGAAGCAACAGCATGAAATTGCGCTCCATAGCGCTCAAGCTCGCGGAGTGCATTCAATTATCCGTCCACGAATTGCAGGAGCTTTGGAGCGAACTGCCGGATTCCGTTTGTGATTCGAGGTTAGTTGCTTCCGTGCAAGACCGGAGTAGATCCGACATGCGTACCGATTTGTATACCGAGCGCGTGTGCATGTGACGATAAGTGGATTTGGTCCATTCTGTGCGGTATGTTGGAAAGACTTCGCGCTTCAGCAAAGGGCGAGTTGAAGATGGTCAAAGATTGGGGCATGGATTCTTTCCACACATCGGTGAGCTACCTCAGTATCCAAGCACACTCGCCGCCAGCACTGAGCGGTTACTATTTTCGAGGCATCACATCCAGCTACGATCCAGAGGGTGGGCTTGCTACTTTTCGAACATCTGATGCGGGACGCTCTGGCCGCGGTTGAATTGAGAATCGCAAAATATGACGATGTTGGTATGAAGGAGGCTTGGTGCATGCCGTTATCGATTTCTGTGAATTCGGATGCCGAGGTTGGGGCTGAGGGGCGAGGCTGTGTGAACGAGTACCTACACCGGAGCATCAGACGAACGCTTCTCTCGTGCGACGTGACCGTTTGTCGAATCGAGGAATTTCTCGGTGTCGCAGGACCATGCTACAGCTTCCTGTCATCTACCGCTCGGCTATGCCCATACTTAGAATCTATGGGTCGTGAAGCGCGGAAACCACCTGCGTCTTCGTGTCTCTGCTATCCATGGATCGCCTCGGGGCGCGCCAGTTCCGATCCGACTGCAAGCTAGCGTTTACGAAACACTGCTACAGCTTGTGAGGCATTGATCTTCAACGTTCGCCAGAGGCACAGTAATGGCCGGCAGCAGTTCGCGGGCGCTTCTCGTGGGAGCCTTGGACAGAACGTGCTTTCGGTTCTTCCCGCAGTCCCGCTGTGATCTGTGATCTTGTTTGCTGAAACGACCCACAACCCATACTCGCCCATCCAGTGACCGCGCCTATCGTGAGCGCCTCGCGGGCTATCGGCCGACCGTTTGTTCTTTTTCTGTATATGGGTCTGCCATCCTGAAGCCCTCCAGGGGTTCTTTGAACTCCCAGAGCCCATAGCGAGGGCTTCTTTGGAATAGCTCGCTGACCTTCCATACCACGTTTCTGCACCTGCATCTATCTGCAGGTCCCCGAGCTCAGCCCTACTGAGTATTGATGACTATGTCCTACGGGTATCTGACCTGGTGAGGCACCCCTTGCCCTCGTGTCGCTTGCCAAGGTCTTTATTTGGGCCTTATGCGCTCGTCGAATCAGCGTCAGATTAGCCGCCCTTCCCCTCCATCGCTTCCCCTCCACCACTCGGCAGCGGTATTATTCTTAGACACAGCCGCATTAGGGAGCACAGTAGATATTCTCAAACAGGCGCTTCCGCTGTAGTCAACCCTCCCTTGTTCGAGGAACGAACCGCTCACGTTTTGTGCTTCAACCATTCACAGGCCCAATTTTGGCCTGCCCCAGTCCCTTTTCATGGCGCTTGGAGCCACGACCCAGTGAACAGCCTCCTCTTCGCCTAGTCGCACATCCCATTCTCGGTAGATAGAGATCGATCCGGCGATTACAGAAACATGTCCTGGTTTCAAAAGAATTCTCCGAGAGGCCTACTGGTCTTTGTTGTCGATGGAGGCTCAGTGTGCGGCTCGTTGTATAAAGACATTCGCGATGCCCCTTGATTCAGGCCTCAGACAGCACAAGCCCAAAGGTACGAACAGCAGCTTTTTCGTTTTCACTCTTCAGGATATCTCCTACCTCTCGTTCCTCATACATCACTGTCGTTGTCCTACGCCAGCTCTACCTTAATCATAATAACGTCCTCGGTCGCTTCCATTACTCTCATCTTCATCGTCGCTGCGTCTTTCCATATCTCCGTTCCAGTCACTACTTTCTTGTCTCGATAGTCTTTTCTTTCAATTGGTCAACATGCCTAAGATTGAAAAGGGTCCCGCGCACCGCCTTTCCGTATCGACCGCATCGGCTGCAGGCGGAACTCGGAGCTCCTCCTGGTCAGCTAAAGATGACGAAACGCTCATCCAGGCTAGAGCACAAGGCCTTAACTGGAACCAAATTGGACCGAAGCACTTCCCTTCCAAGACCCCAAATGCTTGTCGCAAACGGCACGAACGATTGATGGAGAGGCAAAATGCAGAGCAGTGGGACGGCGTGAAGCTGGACGTGCTAGCGCAAGCATACATGGAAGTGCGCCGGGACATGTGGAGTTTGCTAGCTGCCCGAGTTGGAGAAAAGTGGCAATTAGTAGAGACAAAGGTATGTCGTGTGCGATCATAAGTGATACTGAAACAGCTGATACTGACTTGGCTTAGTGTATGGAGAAGGGGCTAAAGAATCTTACTCAGGCCTATAGGTCGGCGCAAAAGAAGCTCGAGAATGGTACCTACCACGACCATGAAGATAGTGGAGTAGGCGTTTCTGACCTCGAAGAAGATCAAGAGGATCATCATGTGGACCTGCACGCCCTGTCCACAATCCCCGATACTCATTACTCGGCATACCCAAGCTACCCCATGCAGCGTCAACAACGGGTACCGAGCATTCAATCTATGCTGCAACCGATGCAACAGCACCAGCAACATCCGATGCAACAGGCAATGCAACAACCCATGCAACAGTCAATGCAGCAATCACTGCAGCAAACTATGCAGCCACCGATGCAGCAGGCCATGCCGCAGCAGATGCAATACTCTCCGCACTCGCATCATCTTCCGCACCAGCAATAGACCCTCGGTATCATTGCTAGCCAGCTCGGCCCTTGTTTAACATCTTTTATCCGTCTTACATCTCCTTATCACGATCCTTACGAATCCGTCTCTTGCGCTTGAGACGGCAAGCAGTTTCTTTCTGTACGAATACCCCATCGGAAACACTCCGATATCAAAGTCTACCCCTTTGGTAGCTCTCTTCGCCAAACACCACCTCAACGATGGACGTCAACTAGTCACATTGGCAATCTTCTTATACCCCTTGAGCATTTGACATCTGCATGGAGGACTATAGTCGGGACGGAGAAACTGGACGCTCGCTTCCATCTAGACTGGCGACATGGCGGAGGCTTAATTGGCGATTTTATTTTCAACGCTTTCAGTATATGCTGTTCATGGTCACACGCGAGCATTGGGACGAAACTCCTATGTAGATTGTGTAGCCATACTTTCTTGTTAATGTTGATTGTTTCACTTTACTATTCATCATGCATGCGTTGTGGCGGGTATATACCATTGGCTATCTGAAGCTACTCATGTCCTTCAGTGTACAGACTGTTCCTTCCAAGGTGACTACCTAAGCAGCTGGCAACAGTTTCTTTCAAACATACACGAGGGACCATATGCATTGACTTGCTAACACTTAGGTAGTTCAGTCTCGTTCTTTGTTGCAACAACAGCATAGCCCCCACACGCACACAGCCACCTATATTCCGCCTGACCCCGCAGAACCCAGGCATAAGCATCAAAGAAAACCGATAAGATTGTGCATCATGTTGCAGGCCCCAAATATACGTCTTCCTGCAGCGGCATGGTAGCCACCCGTCCGCTTTACCACGCGACAAAGCATGCAGCTCATCCGCGGCCCTGACACGCAATGACACGCGCATCTGCCGTCGATCTTGGGAGTCGATGGTCCCGCGCTAAAAGAGCATCATGACATAACCACCGATTCGGGTGTGTGCGCGCGCGCCAGACACTTAGCCCCCAACTTCTCACAATACGCGAAACCACCATGTTTGAACGTGTGCGATTGAGCGATGCCCCGAGCCCCTCTCCTTCGCGTGCCCTACACCGATCCCCTTCCGGCACCTAGGATCATTCCTGCGAGCGCGACAACGGCCAGCGGTGCTATTAGTGCTTTGGTCGACTTCCTGTCGCCTTCGTTATCCACGTCTACTACGCCTTCGAGAGCTGTTCAATCGAGGCTCTCTAGTCGACTCGACCGCGGGGAGAATGTTGGGAAGACGCTGCTGCTTACCGGTGCTGGCATCTCGGTAGCTTCTGGCTTGGCCGACTACAGAGGCACGAATGGCACGTATACGCTGAACAAGACGTATCGCCCGGTGTATTTTCACGAGTTCTGCGACAGTCATGAGGCGAGGAAGAGGTATTGGGCGAGAAGTTTCCTGGGCTGGACGAATTTAGAGAAGGCGAAACCGAACAAGGCGCATGAGGCTTGCGGAGACTTGGGACGCATGGGTGTGGTTGGGAGTGTCATTACGCAGAGTGAGTTTGATCTGGCAAACCTCACCAAATATGCGTGGGGGAGGATTGGTGTTGAGATGCATACTCATGCTCATGGATCAAACAGATGTAGACTCCTTTCATCCAAAGGCGCACCCGCAGCTTCCCACGATCGAACTACACGGCTACCTACGCAACCTCGTCTGCCTGACCTGTCGTAACGAATACTCGCGCCGTTTGTTCCAAGACCAACTATCTGCTCTGAACCCCTCGTGGGCTGCCTTCCTCGCCGAGATGATCGAGTCGGGCGCCCTAGATACCGAGAACCCTGACGAGCGTCGGAAGAAAGGGCTCAAGTCGAACCCCGACGGTGACGTCGATGTTCCAGATGCTCCATATACCACGTTCAGATACCCACCATGTCCAACCTGCTTGGAGAAACCTCCAAAGCGCGCAGACGGAGGCACAGTCAGCGTAAAAGTTGACAGAGATGGCGCATGGGATCCGGCGAGCGAAGGCGGAGTGCTCAAGCCAGCTGTCATCATGTTCGGCGAGTCTATACCCGCCGCCACCAAGGTCGCCGCTGAGGAGGCTGTCGATGCTGCCGGTAGGATACTAGTCATCGGCAGTAGTCTTGCGACGTACTCTGCGTGGAGGCTAGTGAAGAAAGCAAAGGAGATGCAGATGCCAATTGGAATATTGAACATGGGTGGTGTTCGGGGCGAAGAAACCTTCTTTGGAGACGTTGAAGATACGAATACTGGCCGGGAAGCAGCCCGCTTAAGTGAGAATGCCGAGAAGGTACTGCCGCAGGTAGTGAGGATATTGCAGGAGATGAAAGGAAGCAAGTCGTAGGCAAACTATCAAACAACAAGTGCAAAACGCATTTGGCAACATGCGGATGTGATTGAATATGATGAAATTTTGCCGTCGAGGCAGTGGTTGTGCTAGCTGAATAATGCACAGCATTCTAGGTAGACTCTCCATCCAACTCCAACTTCGCGTAAATGTGATATCATATGAAGCAAATCATCCACCGAACAGGCCTATGCTGAAGGAAAAAGACAACAAATGGAACTCCAATCAGATCAGGGCCTTTCTAGGCACCCCTTTCCCGATCTCTTCTCTCACCCTCCTCCTCGCCATCAGCATCCTCAACAACCATTCTAAATCCCTCTTCTTGCTCCAACTTCTTCATCCCCTCAGCCACTACCGCTTGCCCCTTCGCCCTCGCCTCCAGCAAGATTCCCAAATCCCTTCCAGGAACTACCCTCAATTCGTCACTGCAGCTGCGGCAGATGCGTAACTGACACCACGTACACGCCCACTTCCTGTCTTTGTCGTTTTCATGACATACCATGCAGCCCATGGGTTGGAAGATGTTGTTGGACCAGATGTTGTGGCGGTGACCAGTGTAGCAGGAGAGTTGCGAGGGCGTTATACGTGGAATGTAGGAGACGTGTAAGGGGATCGGGCGGCGGGTCAGAGGTGTGAAGGGAGGGGTTTGTGGCGTCGTGGATTGAGTGGGTTCGTCGTCGATGGGAGATGTTGGAACGGAAGGACCGGGGAAAGGGGAAAGGTTCAGATCTTGTGCGTCGGATGATGCTGGGCGGGATGGAGCGCTCGTGGGTCGTACGCCCGGGGAAGGCTCGGGAGGGTCGAGTGATGTTGTGCGGACGGGTGTTTGGGTCTCGACTGGGGGTGTAGTAGTTTGCGGTGCCGGATCAACTGGCACTGAGGCTTCTCCTTGTTGAACGGGCTTCTGCTGGGGCTCAGCAACAGCACCAGCAGGCTCGTAACTAAAAGGCCTCGCCTCGCTGGGAGGTGGTAATGGTGAAACCGGCGAGATCTCACTTTCCTTCTTTGCTAAGACTGGCTTCAGCGTCGGAGAAGGTGTCATCTCGGGCGTAATCGTATGTACGTCTTTCGTAGGAATTGGAGGGGCCGGCCTCATTGCCTATACGGTTTCAGTCAGCAATCAACGTGCTATGATTGGAAAAGGATCCAGGTACCCTTGAATTTGCGACATTGTCACACAGTACAACTATCGTACAAGTACTGGAGAAGGGAAAGGGAGGCGAATATATACCTTCAAGACGCTGAAACCTGTGCTGCTTTTACCGCGGGCGTGGAGAGGCGACGCCGGGGCCTTCATACGAGGGTTTGACGGGAGGCCCGTGAAAACCTTCTTAGGAGGTGCAGGAACTTTGGCATTTTCTTGTTCCTCATCTGGTGTTGGCGGGAGTTGCGCTGCCATATTACGCGGCTGCTTCTCTGCGATGCTCGCTTGACTATCGATGCTGGCCTTCCTGGGCATAGCATCTGATCGCTGGCTGTCTACACTGAGGTCTCTGGGTGCAGATGTAGGAGGCATCGGAGCGCCTTTCCTTCCTCGCGGTCCGTCGGTCAGTTCTGCCAAGCTCTTGAACCTCTTGAGTCCTTGGTCTGGAATTGCTTTACGCTTAACAACCGGGGACGTAGTCTCAGTAGGCACCTCTGCCGGTTGTCTGCTCCCGCCTTGGGAAAGAAGGGAGTCGTTCCTCGAGAGATCCGTTGCTGGCAGTGACGATTCGCTACCCATATCAGACTGTTTAATCGACCTCCGCCTCTCCGACTTGGCTGGTGGTGGGGGTGGTAGGTCTTTCTGCTCTGACCCAGAAGAAGGGAGAGACTCGGACCGTGCCGGGAATACTGGGGTAGGGGGGACTGTTGCTGTTGACCCGTTGCTGATGGTGAGCTTCAGAGATGCTGGCTTAGATTCACGAGATAGGCTACGCGATTGAATCCGTCTCCTTGGTGGAGATCCTGGAACTGGACTTGCTGGAAAGACAGGTGCGTCTTGATCATCTATGGTCTGTTAGCAAATTTCGCTTCAACGCTGATGATGTCAAGTCAGGCCATAGTAAGGGATACGCTGAGCACTCGCGAACGCTCAATTATTGCCTGAAGAGAAGTGCGACTATTGGTTTTCGGATCCAAGAAATTCCTGCTTACCTCTCAGTTGAAACTTCGCTTGCATTCTCAGCGCAGCTGGCAGCGGTTTGCGCGCAAGGCTATCCGATCGTGGCGGAGGTGGAGGGAGTTCCTTGTCCGCAGGCACAGGCGAATACGTTGAGGGAGATGCGTCGCCTCGGCCAAATGAGTTGCCATAGTCGTTGAGTAGCGCGCTGACAATGTCTTGTCTGGAGGCAGGAGCCGACAACAGGCCCTGTTGAGCCATGACGTCGGTCATTGTGAGTTCAAAATATGAAATGTCGTGTATCAATGAGAGCGTGTGTCGCGATCAAAAGATGGCGCCGGGTGCAGGGATGGTGTTCGAAGGGATGCTTTGGTAGTGAGTGTGGTGTGTATAAAGAACGTGAGGGTGATGAAGAGAGTGACTATGCCGTGAAGCAAGATGAAAAGACAGGTTCCAGCCCGATTATAGACTTTCTCAATGAGCACAAGTCATGAAGGAAGGAATGAGAGGAGTGGAAGAGACGCGCATAGCAAACTCTCGTGGCGAAGCTGGACGTCTCAGGTACAAGAATGAGCATGGGACACGGCTGACAGAAGAGTGGTCGGGCCTTTCAAACGCATGAAGTGTTTGACATATGGGCCAGGAAGAGACTGGCCTGTCACAGCTGACGACCAACGACTGCGCGGATTATCCATGCAAGGGTTGAGGCGTTGGAGATGACAGGATGGTCCCGAGCTCCACCGGGGAGCGGGATACTTTTGATCGTTCTGTGGAATTGGTCCACGGCCACATTGGACGGCCCGGCAATTTCTCCATCAGCCGGTCTTGAGGCGATCACGATAAACATCGAAATACAGCGCGAGTCCACGTTCTTCATGTCGTACAAACGGCCCGACAACGGGAAGCTGAGGCACAACGTTGATGCGTGACATGCCAGTCAACCGCTTCTGCCAAATCACGGCACCCCGCAAGTATGATCTGCACGTGATGAGCTTCCGCCGCGTTTCAGGTTACCGAAATGGCTCTCTCGGAGGAGATCGAGAAGACATGCCGAGGGGCTGGTCAGACCCACAGTCGCACACGCGCTGACGTGTGACGTTCGCAGATCCACATATCCTCGCTGTCCGCTTTACTGTGTACATGGAGCTTCCATGTGCATTCCATGTTGTGATGCAATTTCCTTCTCGGAAACAAATGCTTCGGTCAGAAACAAAATGACGATGATGCAGACAGGGTGTCTGCAAATCGTTGGCGGGAGCGGACCCAAGTACGCGATCGTGACGGATAGATTGTGTAGCATTGGCGTCGAAATTTCCCGGGTCCGCGGGCTGTGCCATGACCCTTCATATTGTACAAATGGAGAGATGGCCAATCACTAAACATGCCCTGATTACCGGTGTTCGTGAAACAATGTTCGAGATTGCTCTTTGTGTAGCCGGCTTTTGATCTTCCGATCGTGGCCTGTTATTGATTTGAATAAGACGCCTCACTAGAGACAAACTTTGCACACATCGATACATGGCCTTGTGTCTCGATAAAGGCCTATCGCGATGATAGCCAATGCTGTGGGTCAAAAGATCCACGGGTATTCCCTCCAACTCTGCAACAGTCAATCATGACCAAAAGTGAATCCTCCCATGCGCCGTCGCTAATGAACAGTCGATCCGAAGCATCGACAAGGACTAAGGCAAAGTATTTACAAGAATAGTAGGTATAGGGTATCACTCCATCACTGGAAGAAATAAAGTACAAACATTAGGATCAAAGTTATCGTAGGTGTAATGGTGACGCTCGTAGTCGGTGCAGCAGCTTTGAGTGGGGCGGCCGTAACATTAACGAAGGTCGAGCCGCATGCTATCGAGATCTGCTGAGCGGCTGAGGTGTAGGTTTTCGAAAGAGGTTGCGTAGCGTTGTTGCCGTAATAAGAGAAGACGCTCATTGCCTGTTGGAGGCACGAGTTGCAAGTTGGCCGTGATCCACCAGGAAGTTCTTGTCCAATGGGTAGGTAGTATGGGTATGAATCTCCTGGTGACGATGTGTTGCTGACAGCATTCGCGAAACAATAGTTTCCTTGGTCATCATGCAAGCAGCTTGCCTGATACGATGGCTGGTATGCGACGAGGCCGTTGTAAGCCTGCAATACTAAGGGATTGTCGTTCTCATAATCGGACTTGCATGCCGTTTCTGACAGCAGTTCTATCGCAAAATTATCCAGAATCGGTTTGCATTGCGCTGCATTTACTTCGCAGGTCGCGTCGAGGGTTTGTGTAATACGGAGGGTAGATTTTGAGGCATCGAAAAAACCGCTTGATGTCTACAGCCTGTCAGTCCAGGTTTTGACTACGTAAGTTTCTTTGCACATACCTGTATCAATAAGGAAAAAGGGTGGCAGTTGTTGAACTCTGTACTTGAACGCAGGCGATTGAGGAAGTTTGCGCATGAGTTGGTGAAGTTGTTGGAGAAGCCAGTATCGAATGCCCTAGGGATTTCGAACTTGGAGCTATCGGCGGTATTAGAGTCGGTATTGATAGCCCGTTCCGAAAGTGGAGCAGAGAGTATTTGTGTGACATCGTCGTCGCGTTTTAGAGGAGGCATCAACAGCGAGGCGGATGGCGGCGGGCTGAGGTCCAGGTGCAATGCCGATCCTGTCCAAGCAAGGTCGTCTTCCACGAGCAGTGCCGGTCGATCACCATGTGTTTCCGTTGCGGATACGGGGGCAGCCTGGGAACTGCAAGATAGAAATACGACGAGCAGCAGAAGCAACGCACGAAATTGAAAGCCGATGCGTGGTAACACTGGGAGATATAAGGGGACTCCACAGCAGCCGTTTTCGTGTTGTCTCTTCCGTGTTGGCAGGGGATTATGGTGCGACAGGATCGCTACCGACTCGCGTTCGAAACATTGTGAACCCATACCCAATAAGCGATGCTATAGCCGTTGGTGATGCTATTATTAACCGCAGAATCTCCTCGGAATCCTGAGGCCCATGACCAAACTTTCGTAGTGGCCAGGCGGATTACGGTCGTTGTCGATGACCACTTTGTACCACTCTCAGGTACTGGTACCTTGCAGCGGTTCAGCAAGTGTCCGAGGGCTTTTTGCGGGCCGGCAGGGGTAGGGAAACGATCGTAACTGGGAAAAGGCAAAGAGTGACAACCAGTTGGACGGACCTGCTTATCAGTGTCGATCGCAACCCAAAAGACGTTTTGAACGGTCTTTTCGTCGATTTGTTTAGCAGCCTCCAGAACATGCCAATGCATGGGAACGGCCGGCCCTTATGATGATTGCCATGGAAGCTGCGAATCCTTCAAGCCACCAGCTCATTCTTGGTCTGCTAATAAAGCCACGACGGGCCCCCCGTGCAAGCAAGACTCGTTTCTTCGGCTGACGACATGCAAGCGATTCGGGTAATAGAAGCTTTTGGCCAAATCACAGTCTGTGAGTCTAAAGGCTCTGATTGGTCGGGCGTGTATTGGTCTGTTCAATGCAATAAAAGTTAACCAGATCGAGCGATGTTCTGGCCAGAAAAACGGGACGCCATTCTCCCTAGGCGGCGCGGTCCCTGACGCCTTCGCCAAATACTGCCCTTCGCACGGCGATAGGGCTCGTTCTGTGCAGCTGCCGGGTCGGCAGGTGGCTGCTACAAGGCGTTGCGAGGGGCAGCGTTACAATGGCGACTTTGCAACGATCACTAGAAGTTGCGCTGCATCCTGAACGCCTAGGAGATGATGTGGATATTGCCTTTGTCCTGTTCAACGTCGACGTTGGATGAACGACGTGTTGTAGTGTTGGGGATAGCCCTTGACACCCCGGAACAATCTCGCGATCGCGGCGGTCACCCAACACTCTATACAGTATCGCCAAGCCAATAAGCCACTGCGAGCCACGCCCCTATCAGCTCCGTTCTTTGCGGTCTCTCGCGTCCTTCTCAGCTATAGAGCGTGAATCGACGCTCACATTGGATTGCACACTTCTTCGCCGGTCTCATCGCAGATGTTGGCGCGCGCGACTTACACCTGCATTCTGCTCGACCAACTCAGCTCCACCTGGGCAACCAACACTTCATGTCCTGCGAGTTGAGAGGTAGTAATCAAGGTCAAGGAAAGGACGTGCGCCATCGTCTCTTTCAACACCCTTCTGCTGTCGTGTCCTATGGTGTTGCCAAAATTGCACAATACCATCTTGTCAACATACCACCACTAGCAATGGTGGTCACCTGCGGCACACGTATGTGCTATCGAAAACAATATGTTTGCACTCTCTGGGCGATTCTACGCCCCTTTCTACCTACCTGACGCGGGGATACTCCCCGCATGAAGCTACTATTGAAGCTCCGTCTTCCACAAAGGTCAACGGTCACTGTCTGACTCCAGCATTAGTGCGCACGTTCCGGCTCTTCACACCATCAACGCGTGTGCATCCATCAACGCGCCGTTTATCAACATGGAGATGTCTCCGCTAATGCACATCTAGACTTGACTTACCGGTCTATTACATGTGTGGCCATCGCAGTCATCAGAGATCTTGCCACTATCCTGGAATGCACATCGACGGGCTACGATCTCAGATGACCCCATGCTCAAGCCATTGAGCCTAAACTACCTTGTTCATAACAAGTATGGCATATACTGACCTTCGGCATCTGTAGGCTATGCACGGAATAGAGAATTGTAGGGACAGGGTCTGGACTTGTAGAGATGGGAAGAATTATGATTCCACTTGGAGCAGCTATCAAGACTTGCTAGTATTGCCAAGTGGACGTGATAGTATGGAGGCTCTACTAACCTAGTATATGATACAGTAATGTTGGCAATGCATCTCGTGTATGGGAGACTGCCCTTCGGTACACTTTCCGCTGAGACAAGAACATGTTGCGACCCTTCCAGCTCACGGCAGGAGTAATGTGTTAGCGTACCATTTGGGCTTTACGGTGAGCGGATATCTCGAGATGTACGCTCTAAACGACCACTGCTTTTTAGGGCGCTTGGCACCTATGGCAGTTGGCGCTCCGATAAAGAAGCCGTTTGTCAGACGTATACTCAAGGACTCTGATATACAACAACTTGTTCTAAGGAAATTTTCATATTCGGTCACGACTATCGCCACAGCTTTCAACTTGTGGCACGCCAGACATCGATATGTGACTCTGACAAGTCTGTATACAGACGCGAATTTTGGTAACACACAGTTGAGGATGGACAGACCAGAAAGTGTATCATGCAAAGAAATGAAGGTGTTCTCTCAATCGGGACCAAAGAGCATATGAACTCCACGGAGCAGAGGTTTTATGCAATGGATAGGAAAACCTGTTTGCACAAAAGGACTCAAGACGCCCATTGCATAGCCACGTTGATAGTCCTAGTCCCAGATCCCAAGAATGAAGCCACCGATCTCCTCATGATGCATTGTGATGAGGAACATAATCAACTGTGGTACCTAGGTAGGTTGTCGAAAATGACAGTACTTGAGCAAGAGATGGCGATAAACTGAGGGATCGAGAAGAAGGCGCGCTAACTTGACCTGACTAGCGCGTATCGCGGGATTCGCCTCGTTAGAGCAGCTGAAGTTATCGTCTTGGACTACCTTAATGCATCTTGTGAACATGGTGTGTACGGTACATTGAAGATAAATACACTGGGGTGGTTCGTGCAGATGAATGGTGCCGCGAAAGGAAAGGATTTTCGCCAGCACAGACGCTAACGTAGGTATTCTCGCTCCGCTTCTGCATCCTTGTGGTCGCGACATCCAACAACCGACACCCATGTTGCCAGCGGTCCGAAAACTCAACGGAAGCACCGGATCGCTCGTTGCTAAGACCGCAGATAGGAACGCGCTGACGAGTCTCATGCAATGATGATGACTGTCCCCTCTTTTGGTGGGGTTCAGGCGGTCTGTCAGCAGAGTGAACTTCATCTTCAGCTGTGCCATCACTTTTACTATACCATCCATATTATCTCTACTGGGACATACCTTCACGAACATGGCGAGTCGATCAATTGTATGTGAATGTTGGAATACATGTCTAGGTAACCCTAGAGTAGTCGAAAGCTGATGGCTGACGCGTGACGTAGTTGCTCATAGCGCTTGCCATTCTTGCGCCATACGTGTATGACCGCTACCTTGCGTTCTCGACAATATTGGGGAACAGACCAGGGAAATTCGAAAATGTCAACAAGTTCAAGAGCCATGAGGTCAAGTTTCGCGATCAGCTCCGAAACTGCGAGGACGTGCTCTTCGAGGAAGGCATGGGTATTGCGTTCCTGAGTTGCAACCCTGGAAGAGATCAATGGAACACCGTAATGGTGTGTAGCTTCCAGCCACTTTTGCTTACAGAAGCGAAACGTGTCTGTGCTCTGTGGACTAACATCTATAGGGCACATTCGCTCCAGCCCTAAGCAAACCCGGCAACGAGGACAGCCCACACATCTGGATCTACGATTATTCAACGCCTAACATTCCGGAATCTGACGCCCTTCAGCCGCTTGTCTTGACTGACTACAACAATGCGGCAGATTTCCAACCCCTGGGCATCGAGTTCGACGCCGCGACTTCAACACTATACGTCATTAACCATTCCCGGAATTCTGGAAACATCATCGAAGTATTTCAGGTCTCTGTCCAAGATGCAGTAGCAAAGTATGTCCAAACATTGACGCATCCGCTGATCTATACACCGAACTCGATTCATTCATTGGGAGATGGAAGACTTCTGGTAACTAACGACCATTACGTTGGGGCGCTCATCTCTCCGCTCATTTCGCAGGTCGAGACTTTTGCTGGCATTCCTGGGGGTGGTATCGTATACACCGACATTCATAACCCATCGCACACAAAGACGTTGGCCCGTGTACCTTTTGCGAATGGCATTGTTATGCTCAACTCGACGACCGTAGCTGTTGCTTCATCAGCGAAAATGGGAGTGAATTTCTACACTTTCAGCCCCGACACGATCACGTTACATTTCCGGAAGTTTATTCGCGCCCCTTCAAGCGTTGACAATCTTTCTGTCGACGCTTCTGGCAAGCTTCTCATGGCAGGCCATCCTTTTGCGCCAGGACTTATGAAAGTAAGCAAAGCTAGGGCAAAGTGTAACATGCAGGGGTCGGAAGATGAGAAGAAGGCCTGCGAGTGTACGGCGGCTAGCTTTGCGGCTGAGTGGAGTGAATCCGGGGGACTGAACACTTTGTACAAGAACAACGGGGACGAGTTCTGCAGCAGTAGTACTTTTGCTCGGGATGTGGGCAGAGGCGTGGGTATCATCACAGGGTTGTACGACAAGGGCATCTTGGTGACAAGGGACGATCCAATCACTGCAGAGTGAGGCTCAGAGATGGCTATAACAAGTATACTTATTGATGCCACGTTAACATCTATCTGAGAAGTTGCAGTATACGCAACGGATGAGCAAACCGACTTTGGAATCTCCAATGTGGTGGTCATCCACCCCCGAATACTTCTGTTGCTCACTGCAGCTCCCTGAGCATTCTGTTCCCCCTCTTCCTCTTTGGCTTCATTTCCTCTGTCTTGGGCGCCACCCCAGTAGTTCTGTCATGTTCGATAGTCTCAAACTTCCTCCTACGACCGACTTTCAGCTTTACCACTAGGCTCGGCGGTTTGCAGCTCTCCTCTTGCTCGCTACTCCACGGCACATAAGTCCATCGTCTCGCCAGACCCTGCTGCTTCAGCAGATCGCTATCAGTTTCATACACCGAATTATCCCCCCTCTCCATTTGGCCATCGAAAAGCGTACGTTTAGTATGATACTTGGGCATCTCGTCTTTGCGCTCTATTGTTAGCCTGCCATCAGAATGCACAACAACGACTTTGAAATCCTCTGGTGATTTCACACCATCATTGATGGAATGGAACTTGGTCGGTAAATGGGTAGCGTATGTTGAAGGGTCGAGGATGTAGTGCCCATGGCCTAGAGGTTGTGGTTCAGGATAGAGCGGGTATGCTGGTGGAGCTATGCTCTGTCAATTCTGTTTTCGCACCGCCTAATCATGATAATCTTACCATACAAATCTCCACTTTCCGTATGTGGTAGTCCCAGACGCATGAGATCAATTTGATATTCTGACAAGAAGTCTAGTGGCACTCCATATAAATCACAATATTGATTCCATTGGTACCAGGTTTTGATGTAAAGTGGTGGTCGATCACCGTCCTGCCTCATGCGTCGGGTATAATAGTCCTTATTCTGCGATACAGTACGTGGAAGCCTCTCAGTCACTACGTTTGGCGGGTTGTGAAGTGTCCAGAATGAGTTGTTAGAGAGAACTTGCTTGAACCACGATGGGCGCCAATGCAGTGACGAGTTGTCATTCAAGCTAGTAAGAACCAGTAGATCTTTCTGACGACGTTTGAGCTGTAAATTGGCTTCTACATCATCTTGCGTTAGGTTTTTAGATGCCTGGAGTGGTGATACCTGAGGTGTAGGACTTGCGAGAGTGTCTGCGGCAGTGGTAGATGAGCATCCCAATACTTGTGGCTCCGGAATGTTGGAATCCGAATAGGGTGGTATGTAGCGGTTCTGCATGTTCGCAAGATTTCTAATCAGTATCAGGATACAAGATCAGGATACAAGATTGTTGTGGCAGCACTATCGGATGCTTCCAAGGTTGGGACGAACTGATAACGGAATTATGGGCAGCGTCGATGAGTGGTAAGTTGCTTAGCGCGCGTCCACTTCTATTGCTATTTGTCTGGATTTGAGCGTCACGATTGCGAACTCATGTGATTGTGCGAGCGCAGGCACCCGCATGTTGTGATCACTCGACAAAGGGAGTCAAGCGCTAGTGTATCATGTCTAATGCCGAAGGGGAGCTTTCGCGGCTTCAGGCATATCCTAGAGGACAGATGTGAACAGTCGATGAACAGGCCGATAATGATTTACTCTCATACTATGACGACAAGATCTCCAGCTTCAAAGCACCATCAGTGGTAATTATCACTGACTCAAACCCTGCACAGCCTTCCGTTCTGAGTTTGAACACCCTGCTCTCCGTCTTGAACTACCCATCGCTCACTTCCAACAGCAGTGGTCGCGTAGAAAACGTCAGTGGGGTCCCATTTCTTCTTTATCTGACTCAGCTTCGGGTAGTAGCCTCCATAGAACGACTCCTGCCAGTCGGGCTCTTCGACGCTGGCTTCGTTGAGATATGTGCCACCACCCTGGGACACAGGTGAGATATCGCGCCAAGGTTGGAGGATATTTTCCTGTAGATCTTTGTTCGCCAGTTTGAGTGCCTCGGGTGTAGAGTGATCCATCGACTTGTTGGATGAGGTGACCATGAACATGCCGCATTCGCGCCATGCTGGACTAATTGCGTTGTTGGTGTTTGCGTACTTGACGGGAGTCTTGTGGTAACCAAGGAGATGTTTACCAGCAGAGACATGGTCTTTGATTAGCGCAAATGTCTCATTGAACTTTTCCTGAAAGTTGCGTCGAGGGACGATGCGATTCGCTGGAAGCGAATTGTCCAGACCAATAGGGAAGTTGTTAGAGCCCCAGGCTGCTTGGTAGGCGGAGTAGAAGTTGGTATGTGCCACGCTCGCATGAGGTTTCGTAAGTGTGATGTTGTTCGCGTCCAGGTAGTCGAAAAACGGCTTTACGACCTTGTTGTATGATTCCGCAGTATGATTCGCTGCGAAAAGGTACGCCATGTTGAGGAACGGCTGAGGCTGGTTGCCCATGATGAAGAAGCTATACATGCCTGACTCTGCCCAGTCGAGAAAAACTTCATAGAATTTCTTGGTGCCCTTCCAGAAGTCTTCAAGGCTGTTGTTTGAAGCATCAAGGGTCCAGCCTGCAGTGACGACGTTTAGCTTGGGGTGCACACGGACGATGACCGATACCACGACGGCAAAAGTTCCGCCGCCGCCACCTCGAAGCGCCCAAAACAAGTCAGGGTTGGAAGCTTCGGATACAGTGATGAAGCGACCATTGGCTGTTACAACCTGAAAGGCGACAACATGGTCTGCTGACATCCCGTAGACACCGGCAAGAGGATTTTGGCCGCCACCAGTGATCATACCACCAGCCCAGCCAACGCTCTAGTAAATGTCAGTCATTTTTATCAAACATGATATCTTCAGTGCTACATACCCATGAAACGGCACCGAGAACAGTAACATCATATTTGTCCGCAGCTTCATAGATCTGCCTGACGGTAACTCCGGCAGCAACCTTGAAAGCTGGTCCTGAATAGCCTGGGCCTTTGTAGTTGGGGAGATAGTCGATTTGATCCATGTTGTGCATCCACAAGCTCAATGCTCCGGCACCAGTGGACTTTCCCAGGTAGCAATGACCGGTGTTCTTGATGACTAGACGGATGTTGGCTGCCCTTGCGAAGTTGATAGCAAGCTGAATCTGCGCCACGTTGGTGACTTTGACTGCGTACTCAGGATATCCGCCCAGTGTGCACGACTTGCCATCAGTATTGTTCTTAGGCATACATGTTCTACCCTGGAAGATGGGCCACATGTCTAGACAGATATTGTTAGTAGACGCCTTGGATGAGTATTGTAGAGGGGAACTACTCACTTGACGTAGGATCTGCGTGGTGGAATAGCGGATCCGTGAATTTGCTGGTAACTTCCGTACATTTTGCACTGTCTTTCTTACCCCATTTCGTATCGTAACATGAGGCGGCAATAGGCTTGGTTGGGATGAGTGCTCCGCCTAGAAGGACGTTGAAAATGTCCCAGACAACGTCCTTGGGCCAATCCGAGTCTCCGGGAAACGTCTTGCAAGATGCTGAAGCTGCGCGTCGTACACGCGCATTGCTAGCACCGGTGCTGCCATCGAACGCGAAGTACTCCGCATACTCGGAAATACCCTCCTCAATTACGAGCCGCTCAATAACGGCATCCGTCAACTGCAGAGTTTCGGCTTCTTGAAGAGGTGCGCCTGCTACCGGAGTGGCTGGGACGAAAGCAGCTGCAGGTTCCACATCAGGGATTGAGGAGGATTGGCCAAGGACAGCCACCGGAGAAACAACCAAGAATAAGCACGTGGCTAGCCGCTGCATAGGTGTCATAGTGAGGCTAAGACGTGGAGAAAAGGACGAGGCACAGGAAAAGCAGCAAAGGGAGTCTCATCATTTTATCTCGTGTCTTTAGCCGTTCGGTAAACACATTTTTGAGGATCTCTCGTACGCTTCAGGTGCATGATTCATGTGGAAGCGCTCTAGATGTTGCCACAGACTGCGATTAGCCATTAGGTGTCGAACGGGGAAATAGCAGCGAAGGGATGTAGATGGACTTACGCAGGGACTGCATTTAGGAGCAAGGCCTGGTGGATCCGTGGACAGATCGTCTCCTTACTTCCAAATTCTATCATGGCTCGGGTTTGTTCTGTCTACGCCAGGACATGCAAAGATCTCGCGGGTTTGCGGCAGTTGCAGGCCAATTGAAACTTTCTAAACCCTGTAGCAGCAGGAAGAGGCAGCCCAATCTGCATGTTCCTGTAGGATGCTAGTTATGCTAGATCTACGAGTCGGACATGCAGACGTATGCAGCGGATTCATCTGGTCAGAAACATTAGTAGCTTGGCGTATGGACGATGGACGAGTACCAGGCCTGGTCAGCTGTAGGATTGCGGCACAGTCCTCGTTTACGGTTCTGTTCTTGCCACGCAGGTCCATGAAATTGGATTGGAAAGGACTGCTTGAAGAACATATCTCTTAGTATCCTCATCTCGACCGCCAGTGATCCGCGTCGAGCACGTATGAAGCGAGAGACGTATTACATAGGCAGTCGTAGGTTGATGCTGAGAGATGGGCGGCTGGCGGCAGACCCTACCGGTAGCGTACGGCACGGTTCAGGCCGGCCCCACGAGCCTCCTGCACTTCCTAGCCGCTGTTGCCACAAGCTTGGCAAAGGACCTTCTTCGCTCAAATCTCGTCACATCCTACATGCAAAATTCTACTCGGCCAGTTAAATTAGCGTGAGAAGCCCTTATCAACAATGGCTGCCGAGGCTACTATCGCCCATGGAGGCTTGAAACAAGCTCCATCAACAACTTCCGTCCCGAGATCCGCCACACAGCCTTAGAAGTCAAGGCAGAATCAGCGTATGAAGGTCTTGACATTACAGCTGACAAGAACCTATCTGCCAACGCCAAGGTGTATATCATTTACATCCGCATAAGTTATGCATACTGCTGGCAACGTTGATGAGATGAACGAACACATGGGTCGAGGATGGATGTCTTAAGCCCTCTGCGGCACAGGTCATTCGGAATAATATCAGAGCAGCTCATTCGATCAATGCAAGGCGCTATCGAGTGGGATCTCAATCACACCTAGGGATTCGTATGGAAATAAGTAGTCTTTGAAGGATTGCGGCGTCGTGAATTCCAACAGACCGGTACAGCTTGGCAACACGAGGAGCGGAAAATTGGTCAATTCAATCAGAAGGGCAAGGGCACCAGGTATATCTCTGGAGCTAGAACGAATGTATCTCTTTGCATTCTTTGGATGAATATTCCCTGACTTTTCTCGTACCATGGCGGGGACTGGTCTTCAGCCTGTGAACATCTTTCTTATTGTCTTTCCTTTCGTTTTGTCAGCTTCTATCGTGGCCATTAGAGTATGGAGGAAGATCAAAGAGCGGCAATTAGCTATTGGTATGATACAATCGCGCTTCGTTCATGTGTTGCATGTGCTGATATAGCCTACTACAGAAGACATACTTCTAATCATCGCCGAGCTCTTCTTGTTAGCACTCACTGCAACAGTCTGGAAATGTGAGTGCAGGCCCAGGCAAGCCAGTTTCCTAATTGACAGGCTTTTAGTGGTCGTGGTCTCTTACGCTGGTTACCATGCGGCAGACATTCCGCGGGGAGCTATAAAGCTGCAACAAGTGCTACTCGTAAGTCTTCCTAGACCTGGAACGTCCAAGCATGCTTGCGTTTTGCTGAAATTTCTTGTACCAGTGGCGTTACATCAACAATGCAATATACAATCCGATCCTCGGCCTTGTCAAGATCTCGTTTCTGATAACGCTATTGAAGCTGCGCTCTACGAACCGGCTGATTATCGCAAGCCTGTGGTCGCTAATCATCATAAACGTATGTTTCGTTTTCGCTGCCACCCTTGGGCACATCTTCAGGTGTCAGCCAATTCACAAATACTGGCACCCCGAGGTCCCTGGTCACTGTGCCAATGACTCGCAATATATCTTCGGTGTGATCGGAGTAACAATCGCTACCGACGTTCTTGTTGCACTGATTCCGGCATGGATTCTTTACGACCTTCAGATGTCTTTGAGGAATAAAGTCGGAGTCATTGTCTTCCTCTCGCTTCCACTCGCAGTTACTGCAATCGGCTGCTATCGTTTACATCGCTTCGTCCTCTTCTTCAGCTTACCCAACCCCGCCGCTGAGGATCCGTATAACGTTAGAAACGCGTTGTCAAATATTGAAGCAAATCTCGGTGTCATTGCTGCGTGCGGACCAACGATCAAATGGATCTTGGTGAGCTCCGACCTGTACCTAGGTACTTTACCATAAAGCCATGACTAATACTTTCCACCACAGGGCCGCTTTATTCCTTACTTCGATACCAGTCGAGCAACGAATGCTTTCACACCGGACCCATCATCTCACCTACGACAACGCTCGCGTGGCTACGTCAAGAGTCACGGTGGTATAGAACTTCAGCCAAACGAATTCGACAATACATATCCACGAAATATTCGAAACTCCTGCTGGAGGGCCGATGATGATGATGCAGACAGCGAGAAACAGTGCATTACCGTCGGAGCAAGCACAGAAGACAAAGACATTAGGGCGACGACGGTAGTAGCATGGAGAAGCACGCCGTCTTGATGAGAATCACTTCGTTCACATGTCCATAGATCAAGGGGCAGATTTATGTGGAGGTAAAACAATGTGGTTGTCGAGAAGGAAGAACCAATACTACTGAGAATATAATGACAAGCTGAGAACATTCAAGGTCCTCCAACCGCCGCCGTGAAGCAATAAAACCACCCGCTCTTACCCTACTTTCTAAACCTCAACTCTCCGTCTTTGCTGCGATATACCTTGGACTTTTTGAAACCGCCATTCTGCGTAACCGTGTCGCCTTTCTTCTTGGGGGACTGCTTTTTCCCAGCCACAGCAGCCTTGTTCGTGGTGGAGCCTGCGGTGGGAGTGACAGGCTGTTGGACGGGAGATAGGTCGAGAGCTGACGTGAATGCTTTCTCGGAGACCTTGATTAAGTCAGCACGTACAGTAAGGTAGGTCCAGGGGAGCGGACTTACATCACACTTCACATCCTCTTCGTCTGAACCAAAGATTGCAGCCAGCGTTTCGTCGCTGAAGCGGATATCCTCAACCTCAGCTTCAGCCTCAGCTTCAGCCTGAGCTTCAGCCTGGACAACAGACTCGGAAACCTTTGTGGGCGTGGAAGAGACAACGCCTTCAGATGCAATGTTGTTGTCAAGGCCCCAGGAAGCCAAAGCAACCAAGGCCTGCGAGCCTGTACCCTTGATCTTGCCAAGCTCAAACCCGCATCCAAACGATCTCAACTTCTTGATGCTGAGATGGTAGTCTTCAATCTGCTGCTCAAGCACAGCCACAGCAGTCTCGATGGCTCTGCTCTTCTTGATCAGAGGCAGCAGTCCGTCGAGTGCCATCTGGGCTACTTGACACCGCTCCACAAGTGTCTCGAGTGCATCTTCCTTTATGTGTTCAAGCGAGACTTGTTCTGCGGTCGGCTTTGCGTTGAGCGAAGAAATGTCATGCTCCTTCTTGGGAAGATCGAGCTTGTTCTGGTCCTTGGCCACCAACGTCTTCATCTTCGGCTTCTTCATTGTAGGCTTTGTGATGGATACGTCTATGTCATCGGCCTTGCGCTTCTTGATGCTCACTTCTGGCACTGCTTGAGTAGCCTGTTGTTGAACGACTTGTGCAGTGCGTTTGCCTGCTGTTTTGACGATGTCGCCCATATTCTTGATGTGTGAGCCGTTGTTTGCAATCTTGATCTTCTTGATGGCGGGTTTGGATATCGCGGTAGTGTTGGCGTCCGGGTTCTTGATGGATTGAAGGACGTTGGAGAAGGAGGACATGTTATTCGCCTGGATGAAGTGTTTGGGTGTGCTTGTGGGATAAAAATCAGGTAGTAGGCGCCGTCGATCAGTTTGTAGTATGGTAGCAATAGAGTACGTTTGATGATACCGATTTGAAAGTAGAGGAATCAAAACAGGGGCTGCGAGAAAGACTACCAAAGTTACAGGACGTGCGTAGAATCTGATGGTGAATGTGGAAGTGAAGACGTGTATAGTTTGACCTTGAACAATAACGTCCAACTCAAGATCTGACGTTGTGCAGAGCTGAACAATAGCACCGAGCTCGAGATTCGCCATTGTGCAAAGCTGACAATAGAGCAGCTATATCGAGATTGAAAACAATGAACAGTGACCTAGGATCTGATGACGTGACAAACCGGAGTTGGGAACAGTACTGACGAATGTCACATCGGGTCGAAATATGCCATGGCGGCAAGGCTGAACAAGCTTGCAGTTTCTGGTAGCATTTCCATACCTACCTGATGCTGTGTACGTCGGAATAACCATCTCGGACTCATGAGATGTATCTCACTTCGTTTGATACGTCATGCTCGCATATCTTCGTTATACGTGTCAGCTCCGACCATCTACAACTCCTCCTTGTCAACACCCTCAATATTGACCAGCTCAGACTCAAAGACTGCTTTGCGTTAGCCTTTCCATCCGCCATGTATCTCAAGATCCCAACTTACTCAGTACGCTGTTGGCAGGGATAGGGCCAGCGCCTCGCGAGCCATAGGCCCACTCGGGCTGAATTGTGAGCTTCCTCTTCTCGCCAGGGCACATGTCAAGCAGACCCTGGTCCCAGCCCTTGATGACCTGACCGGTGCCGACAGCAAAGTTCAAGGGGGAGCCGCGGTTGTAAGAGGCGTCGAACTCGCTGCCGTCGCTTTCGAGTGTGCCGCGGTAGTGGACGTTGACCTTGTCGCCGACCTTGGTCTTGCGCACGCACTTGGCTTCGGTGAGGACCTCGGTCTTGAGGTGCTGTAGAACACGTCAGTACGCTGTGATTGCTGTACAGCTTCCTTGGGGTACTACTTGCCTCGTTGTTGACAATCTCAGCGACGGCGGCCGTAGCCAAAGCGAGGAGGAGGGTGACCTTCATTGTGACGTTTGAACAGAAGTGTGTATTGGTTCCGAGTGTTTGCGGGTGTCTACAGAGCAAGGCGACGTTGCAATGGCGGTAAGACGAGACCGAGAGCCTTTGTGGAGATGAATGCCAAGGGGCGATGTGGCCCTAAGTTATGCAGGGACCTTGCGGACGTCATTGGCCACTGCGGGGATGGCTTTCCAATCGCAACTTCACAATGACCTATTAATCATTGTCAACTACACCGTCTCTTTTACTTGGCTGACTGGAGCATTTCGTACACAACATGTTTCCATCTGTATGATTTGCACACTGACAAGTCAGACGACTAGTTGCACGCCATTACCACGACTCACGACGACACATGAGAAGCGTGCTGAGCTTTTGAAGTTTTAGCGACATCTCACTATACCCAGCATGCACAAAGTCAATCATGTCATCCGTCTTAAGCTTCCAGTGATAAGGAATTAATGTTGTAAGCATTTACACAACCAGTTCATATCCCTCAGCTGCCTCATTCATGAGTAAGTGAAGTGATATGGGTGTGATCACTTCCTTGAAAACCAACTGCCTAGCCACCGAAAGACCCTTTCCATATTAAAGAGAATTGAGCGTAAAAATGAACAAAAAAGATACCAGGAGTGATCTCGGGGCAGTCCTAACGCCATCTCTTTCCAAATAATACACGAATCGAAGAGTTTATAATCGTACATCCATCCCATCGTATGTAACTCCCACCTCTTTCGCCGTCTTGCCCTCGGAAAAAGAATGCAATCAATAATAAACACCCTTCTTCAAACCGATCATGCCCTCCTCCCTCCCCTCCATCTCCACCTTCTTCAACCCAAAGTCCTCAATCCGCAGACCAGCAGCCTGAACGTCCGCATTTGTGAGGGCCCCGGCCTGACCTGCAGTCTTCTCACTCCTGCCGTCATTACTCGTTTGTTCGAAGCACCGGAAGCTTCCTATTTTCGGCATACCAGTAGCAAGACCAGGAAACGTCACCTGCTTGAGCGACGCTCCCGTACACGTAGACGTCGCAAAAAGCCGGCATACAGTGCCTTGATCTGGGCCGATTGATGCGATACCGTCGGGGCTGCCTTGAATGTGGCATTCTGTATTAGGCTGCGTCCAGCTGCACTCGCCAGCGAAATTGGGTTTTGTGCATGTATAGTAGGCGCCAGGGAGGCCACGACGGGAAAGGTGACGTGTGGTGGGCGAGGCTGAGATGGTGGTTGTGGTGGCGATAGTAAGCAAGAGAGCTATGAGTGCGACGGCTGTGTACATTGCTGACTTCGTTTTCGGAATGTATGGGACGATGATTAAGAATTACTGGTTGGGTTTCCACGCCGTACGTATAACGGAGCGTGCGTAGGTGTGTAGTCGGTATTTCGAAAGGAAACCGAAGTAAATGTTTCAGATGGCCTTATGGCAGTCGCTAGGTGTGTTTATGACTAAATCTTGGATTCCTGTGAGCCATCGGGTATGGTGAGGTCCTTGCGCATGTTGTACATCAAGGGCTGGGAAGTTACGAGAGCTCGTACCTTGGAGTAAATTGTCGGGGCGGCAGTGCGTCAAGCACAAAGACTTTACTTGGTCTCTTTGTCGTGGGCAATAAACATCTACAAGGAGATGTGTAAACTGGTTGGCGTGGCTCCATGGCGAGTGACTACGCCACGAATGCTCTTCAATAGGCCATGCGGAGACAAAGAGATTGTACGGGATATGAGAAAATGAGAAAGTGCCAAAGTATCCAGAAACTAGCAATGTGAGAAGGTAATATGTGCCACGGTCGCTGCCGAGTGCAACCCGCTACCACGGCGCGACATGGGTGGGCTGTTGCTGTGAAACGTCACTCCGGCGGGGCTAATGATGAGATGCGGCACTCTGGGACCAAAAGGGTCGCAGTCCTCGCAGGCCCATGACCCGACTCGTCTTACAGCCGTGAACACGATGGGTCGGGGAACGGCGTCCGCCTGGTCACTGTCATTAATGTGTTGCCGCCAAGCTGTCGCTGATGCCGCGATGATCCATTTGACTTGACAGGTATGACCAGGGCCGATTATGATCGTCAGGTACGAGGCCGCGAGGCTGATGCGGAATGCGACTATTGGTGGATATCAAAGTGGTGTATCGCCTGGCCGTCTTTGCTAAGATTGCTGCACTTTGCGTCGGTGTACAAAGTTTGTGTTCTAGAAGGCGAGGTTGAGCGTGTTGGAAGCATGATGACGCGCCTGCACCTGCCATCCTCTACGCGTCGCCGCACCCACCAGATCCACATTCCCTGCTCTGAACACCAAAAGCAAGAAGCAATAAGATGTTCATTCCTGGCGTTGCGAATGACTTCATTCAACAATGATTACAGTAACCATCACGGATAGACGTGTAAATTGCTTATTTATTATACCAGCACTCCAGGCATGGCAGCGCAAGGTCATCCTCGTCTAGATCAAACAAGCCACCACATCTCATCTCCTCTTATCAAACCCAATACGGTCCCTAACTGTCAACATCTTCTTGATAAGCATTCCGTTCGAGAACACAGCACTTCTCGTGCATAAAGATGCGCGTTCCACGATGAGTTGCGTCTTCCGAAACCGCGAAACCCCATGCGTTTTGTAGCTAGGGTACCATCTGTGGGGTTTACCCGCACGTCAAACGAGTTTCGTAGTTGGCTTGCGCGGAAGAGCAGGACCCGGCAGCAGTTCTCTCAACTGTGCGTGGTGGATGTCAGATGGGTTCATGGTTATATACGCGAGTGGACAGTGCAGCCTGAAGGTATACAAGGCCTTCTGCAGGTGCCTGTGCTGTCACGAAAAAGTGGCGAGTACCTCCCCGGTGTAATTTGAAGTTTATTGAAGATGAGAAAACACGCTTCGTATGCTGCAAATGATTTCAAGATCTTTACTCATCATATTCCTCTGTACTGCTAGAGTATTTGTCTAGCTACCGTGATACCTGCTGTCCAAACCCGCCTGCAGGTCGGTATACGTCACGCGGCTGTTCATGAATACCTAGCCCTCTTGCGTGACCATCCGTCACTGCCCTCTCGCGAGGAACAACCAGGGTCCGATCGGGTAGACAGCGAGAGCCCTCGACCTCCAGCTGTAGGCTGCGGGAACCCTCGACCTCCGGCCGTAAACTGGAACGCCGGTACCGGAGGAACCCTCAGTTTCAACCTCCCGTTCTCGCCAGTGAGGTCCTTGATCTGCTTGAGTAAATCTTCGTTCGCCTCCTTCATCCTCTCAATCTCCTGCGTCTTCTCCTTCTTGGACTTCTCCTGTATCCGGAGCAAGGCATTCGCGTCAGCCAATCGATCGATCTTCTGGTGTAGGACATGGACTTGGTTTGCATGCGAGGCCTGCATCTTGGCTACTTTGGTCTTGTTCTCGGACTTGACCATAGCGATCTCGTTGGCCAGACAGTTGACCTTGTCTTGGAGATGTGGTGATGGTGAGTTGACGGTTCGGGGCTGGGTGGGCTCTGCGCCTGGCTGTTTAGCAAGAAGATTCTTGTACGCCTGCTCTTGTTGCTTCAACGCCCGATGGTGATCCTGCTGCATCCGAAGCATCTGTGCTCCGACTTGCCTCTTCAATGCATCCATCTCTTTCTTGTGTTTGTCTTCAACAACCCGATCGTAATCCAGCTGGGCTTGAACATCCTGGATTCGTTTGTGCTCGGCGGCCTCAATTGAGAACACTACTCGAGTCACCGTGTTGTGCCACCCTCTAATGACGCTTGCCAACTCCTGACCAACGGTAGCCAGCTTTCCAGGATCGACCTCCTCTACAGCTTTCGCGCTGTCGTCCATGATATCGAGCAGAGAGCGGAGTGCTGTATGTGGCGCAGTTGAACCGGAGGCAGAACCGCTGCCAATATGCTTGTAGGAGTGACCTCCAGCCGTGTGATTGACTGGCTCCTCATTTGAGAAGAGCGACATGATCTTGGCTTTGGCGAGATCCGAGTCGTACTGCTCTCGCGGTATGGGTGAAAGCAGGCTCGTAGCGTTAGAGTCGGCGACAATCTTACCCAGCGAGCGTGCAATGGCTTCTGCAATATCGTTCTCCTCATGGTCGATGAAATTGTCAGTCTCTGGGCCTTGTGCTACGTCTGACTTCTCCTTGCCCTTTCTGGATTGTACAGAAGGCGTCTTCAGCGCTCCAGGTCTGCTCTGCGCTCCATTCATACTTGGACGATTTACCGCTTTGGTGACAGCTCGCGCGACTGCCCTGGACTTAGCGCTACTGCTGGGGGTACCGCGAGTGTCGCGACTGATTCGATCGAAAGCGGCCTCGCCCCTTGCTTCGTTGTTGATGTTGTGGATAGCCGCCCCCAGGTTGTGTGGAGTGCGGGCAGAAGCAGAGTGACGGCTGTAGGTTACAGGTGTTCGGGGTCTGAAGATTGGTGTACAATGTCAGTGTATGTCTCCCACACGGTTGATACAGGGACGCTTACGGTGTAGCAGAGGAACCGGCTGGCAGTTGTGGATACATTTTCCGAGATGGCTGTATCGTGCTGGTGTTGGATTGCAAGACAGATGTCGTAATTGATGTTGAAGTCAGTTGTGAGAATTGATGGACTGGGTGCGAGTTGATCGTGGGAGTTGGTTGAGAAAAGGAAGCGGACGTGAGTAGAAAGCTTTCAAGGGCGCTGGTGAGTGCGAGTGAGAAGGAAAATTGCTGTCCACAATAGATATAGTGTATGATAATATGACGCGATTTGCGGACGACGGGGGGACTACAATAGCCTGCATGAGCAGGTGACCAGAAGTGAAAGTGAAGGTGAAAGCCTGTACTACTGACGGTCAATGGTACTTGCCATTGCGCCTAACAGAACCATGTGCCCTCGATGGGGCCGCTCTGTTGCTTATCATACATGCGCAAGTACTACTCGTATATGCTGCACTTGTTCTTTTGTACACTCCCGAATCCGTCGAGGATCATGCCGCCGACCTCTGCAGTAGTATTGATACTAGTTCTTCTCATTCTGAGCTGCGCGTGGGTACTGGTAGTGTCTGGGGAGAATCATGGGTCGTCGGTTCGCGCTGTTGAAAGCTTGTGTAGCAATGGGCGAGCTGTCTGTCCTGATGGTGGTACCAATGGCCATGAAGAAGCTGCGAGATGTATCAGCATGTCGCATTGAGACTGCCCAAACATGATGATGCATACCCAAAGGTCGCCGCCGATCCCATCATGTACTGGCCCAGTGTGCGCAGCATTCCGTTCGGTCCAGGGCCAAAGCGGACAATGTTGGTGAATCCTACAAGAGTCAGAGCAGAGCATTTTCAGACAAGGCTCGAGGCGAGGCGCACCGAAGATGAAGCCGATGATCAATCCGACAGCTGTCAGAGAGTCAGCTCATGCGATTCCCGGGCTCAGTCATGAAGCGTACATCCACCCATCATGCCACCCATCTTCACTATGCGCTGTTAGCCATTGCCAGGCGCATGCAGACACAAAGCCGTACGCTTGTCTAGAGTTGAAGGGCCATGTGCCCCCTGAGGCATCGAACCGACTGGTACCGGCATGGTGAAGCGCTGCAAACGTCGCGGTGGTGGAGGAGCTCAAGAGGGGAACTTTGACTGTCCCACTTGAAGCTGCAGTCTCGCCGCGGCTCAGTCAATGCCAAGGACAGGCGATGGGAATCCGGGGAAAACACAACCACGGATGCACGAGGCAGCTAATGCTGGCCACTGTCAACACGGCGGCGGCGCATTCAGCGCAATGTACACAAGACGCTACAGTCAGTCCCAACTCGCATTCTTTGCGGATGCGGCCAACTCTCCAGATGTGATGCAGCGGCGCTTGCCGGTTGAGCACGTGACTCTGTCTAAGACAGCTGGCTGGCCCTTTCACTGGCCGGCTTTTGGTGCGGCGTGGGAATGAAGCGAAATAGTGTGCACATGGTTGAGAGTACCGAAAGCTGTCTTGTTCCGCAGTGCTTTTCGACCCGTGCAGCCCCCCATCCCCTTCTCCACGTCGCCATTACGCCTGAGCCCAGTCGCCGTCGTCTCGCCCACAGCCGGCCAGTAAGCGTTGCAGGCGTGCCCAAGGCCGGAACAAGACGTCCTGCTCGTCCAAACACGCTCGAGGCCCCATCCATACCGCCCATCCCAAACCCATCGAGCAGCCTGCCTGGAGGCCTCGACTGATCTCGCCGCCCTCTGCCACACCCTGCTGCTGTGCTCTGCGCCCGTCTGCAGCGCCTTGCCCTCGCCCTGACGCCCCCCGGCCCTTCTCCCAGCAGCACACGACCGAGACGACCACAACGACGGCGGCGGCAGCGGCAGAACCACGACACATCCCGCCCGCGACGCTTTTTTTCCCACCACCGGCCTCGATCGCGCCGCACGAGTGCATGCCCGGCGCCGCCCTCTCTCGTGGTGTTGTTGTCGCTTGCTCTCGGCGTCGTCACGCTGGTGTCGCGCCGCTAAAAACGGACAAGACGGGAATCGTGCAGGAAAAGCGACCGGACACTAAACACGCCCACCTCCTTCCCAGCACACGACGTCGCCAATGACGGCAGTTGCGCCCCCCGTCAACTATCAGAACATCAACCGGCAGGCATGGAGCGCTGAGGGCGTGTCCAACGGAGGTGGCATGTTTATGCCTCGGAAGAGCGCCCAACGTTCAAACTCATCCTCAAGCCTCTCGTCCCAGGCCTCGGCCACATCGACCATATCCGCCTCATCATCGGCATCCCAGCCAAACGGCGCCCTGCAGCAGAACGGCACCGACTGGGCTGCCACCCGCAAACCAAAAGCCCCCAAGGGACTATGGCCCGCGACCAAGACTGAGCCCATCGCCGGAATCTCTGCTGCACGCCCCCAACCCATCGCCTCGACAGGCCCACCATCCTCAGCCGCCTCGGCCATGAGTGCCCTGCAAGCACCTTCCGCCATGGTCCCCTCACAGCACAATGGCCCGGTGCCGGCCCAGCAACAGCCCAACGGCGCACAGCGCGCCCAGGGCCAGGAGAGCACCGCTGTACTGCACCTCGTCCCCATGAACGGCACCTTTGAGCGCAAGACCATCACCGTGCCCTTCTTCCCCGACGTCCTCCGCATTGGCCGGCAAACCAACAACAAGACCATTCCCACGTCACTCAACGGATACTTCGACTCCAAAGTGCTATCACGCCAGCACGCCGAGGTGTGGGCCGACCGCCAGGGCAAGATATGGATCCGAGACGTCAAGTCGTCCAACGGCACTTTCGTCAACGGCTCCCGCCTGTCGCAAGAGAACCGAGACTCTGACCCCCACGAGCTACGGGAGCAAGACATGTTGGAACTCGGCATCGACATTGTCAGCGAAGACCAGAAAACCATTGTCCACCACAAGGTCGCTGCCCGCGTTGAGCATGCTGGCATCTACGCACGAAGCAGCAACGAGATGATCGACCTCAACTTTGGCGAACTAGAGGGTCCCCAACTCTCCAACATCATGGGCGGCAGCCCCCAACAGCAAATGGCAAATATGCGTGGTCGCACACCCAGCCAAGGCTCGATGAACGGCCAGCGACTCCAAGGCCCAGGCGCCATGGCCAACTACCCAAACGCTCTCCAGCAACCCCGACACCCCAACTTTTGGCTACAACCCATCACCATGGAGCAGGTAGTCAAGAAGCTCAACGTAAGTCCGGCGCGTCTGCTGAAACCAGCCCCTTGCTAATTATAGCAGACCGAGATCAAGGCTGCAAAGCAACAGTCGCAGGACCTCCAACAGACCCACCAGTACATCAACGCCATCCTCTCTGCAGACACTAAGAAGGAGCCTGCCAAGGCTTCGCCAATCAACCAGGTCAGGATATCTCCAATCAAAGATGGTAGCATCAAAGCGAGGTTCTCAGACCCACCTGCGCCGCCTCCACAACAACCTTTACCTGAGAAGCCCGACGTGGCATCGTCCCTTAGGAGGTCCGATACCGAGCGTCCAAAGACAGCGTCCCCAGTCCGCTCCGACGCACAGTTGTCCACCCTGACAGAGGCTCTGACCAGTGCAAAGAAAGAGATTGAGACACAGGGAATGCGACTACGAGACTTGGAGACGTTGCTGAACGAGGAGCGTCGCGCAAGAGAAGACGCCGAGGAGCGAGCGGCCCGACTCGAACGCGAAACAAACAAGGACCATGGAGATGCTGAGACCGTGGTTGGCGATGATGAGACAGAAGAGCCTGAGGCAGCTGACGCACAGCACGAGGAGCTCACTGGATCAGAGAACGGGTCCACATCTCCCACCAGCGCCGAGGACACCACCGCTCGCTTGCAGCAACGCTTGGAGCTTATGATGTCCGAGATGAACGAGATGAAGCAGCAAATGGAGCGATACAGAGAGAGAGCCGAGACGGCTGAAGCCGATCGCAAGACTCTGGCAGAAATGATTGAAAATCTAAGAGAAGACAACGCAAAGATTGCGAGCAAAGAGAGTCAACGGAGAAGCAGGAGCAACAGCGCGTCAACAAGGACGACCGCTAAAACCCTCGTCGATGGCTCAGATGGCGAAGCTGAGGAGGGCGAAATCATGATCATCAAGGAAAAGGACCTTGACGAGGATGGCCCAGAAGTGTCCCTTCCTACCAAACGCGAACAGAACGGACATGCTGTTGGGCTGAACGGCTCGAAGACGGCCGTGAAATCTAATTCCCTGGTTGCTCATCGGCCAGATTTAGGTTCCATGTACTATGGCGGTCCAGTCGGAGCCATGGTCACTGTCGTTGCAATAGGTGTCGCAGTCATGGCCATACTCAATCAGTATCCCAAGGCCGAGCGTTGAAAAGACGCACATTAGTCTTCTATCACTACGTCAAGAGGAACTGGCCTGGCGAGGGCAACATAATAGGGTCGAGCCCTTGAGAAGCATATCGTACGTCAAGGTTCGAGATATGGTTCTTACAAGGTGGTGCTCTCTATCAAGCCGACAAACTACGCTGCGCCGCGATACCCTCTTTTGGACTGCTTGCGACAACATCACTTGGATGTCTGAGACACAGTGTTGTGTGGTAGCAACGCCGCCCACGAGAGCATTGTAGTTGCGATGGTCCAAGACAGAACCGTCTATCGAACTATCTACGCCATCACTATCGTCCATTCTGGGACACCGGGAACCCGAGAGGTATCACCCGTATCCGAACACTACAACATCTTTCTTTTCCATTCCAGCGTAATTTAATGGGAGGTGCATGGGCTTGTTTTCCTATAGGCGCTCAGGACGGTGTCCGTCTTCTGGCCTTCCAGGCGTACTTTCGTTGGGAGGCTTTGGAAGCATTGCAGGGCTCTCTAGCCCAAACAGTCACTTACTCCAGTCAGCGGACAATGAGCATTTTCCTTTGTAGCAAACACGACTAGCTTTTCCTTTTTTTTTCTCCTTTTTATTTTGTCTTGGGACTTTGGGCGTTGGATGATACGCATGAATAGGGACATGGTGTGGGATCGAGTGAGCAAGCAGGGAGAACCTTTTCACACACTTCAATGATACATACTTGATTCTTTCCCGACATGTTATGACTTGGACCATGAACTTGTGGCTGTGACTTGATGTGTCATTATTTCGAACATCAAATGTTCTCGTAGCTGACGTGTGTGGGTATCTGCATGTTTGACTCTTGGCCGTCCAACTCTTATCCCCTTCCATGTTCATAACTTCACTTCAGTCCAATACTAACAGTGACTGAACTTAATGTGCGTATCCTTGTCTCGGGCACGTCATCTGCTTCTGCCTCATGCTCTGGCTCTCCTGATGCCTCTTCGCCTGTGGCACCCCGACTTTCCACCTCGATATCGTCAATTGCACTTACATTACCCAACTCAACCCTGACCCAGCAATCATCATCGGATTGGAAATGTAATCCTAGTTCCAACGCCCGCGGTATCGCCCGTCCTGTTGCTTTGAGATAGATCTCCTCTCCTCCTTTCCCCTTGCCTTGCGCCGTAATCCCTCCCTTGCCCACATTATTGTTGTTATTATTACTACTACTGCTACCTTTGCTCATTTCCCCCACTATCTGTGCCTCCACATCTCGCGCTTCCAACCGCCCATTTGCTTCTGCATACCGTCCACCCCTTCCTCTTGCTTTGCTCAGCGAGTTCGCCGACTGCTTCTCGCGCTTTACGATCTCGTTGAGGAGCTTGCGTATGCGCTTCAGGGTGGGTATGTACGGTGTTGTGGCGGTGATGTAGAGTGTTTTCGCAGAGCCGGACGAGGAGAATGGGGAAGAGATTGGGGCGTGGAGGAGTGGCCGGGTGGTAACTTTTGCGTCTTGGACAGTGTTAGAATGGGTTGGAATGTTCGGAAGGGTGTACGTACTTTTGGGGGGTTTGGGAAGTTTTTGGCGGAGCTTGGGATTTGTGGTATGTAGTTTGGAGGGTTGTTTGGGGTGGAGAGAAGTGGGAGAGGGTTTCTTTGTGGGAGGATTTGGTTTTGAAGTCTTCTCCCGCTTCTCTGACGTGCCGTCTGCCGTGGTGGTTTCGCTGGATGGTGGTTGTGGTTGCCCGCATGGAGGTGTTGGGTCTGTCATCGCTACATCTTCCGGCCCTTGACGTTTGCTCTGGGGCTTGACTCGCCCGTTGATTGATCGCTTGACTCCTGCCATGGTAATGCAACAGCCGGAAACAAATTCTGCAGTTGCGTGTGATGGTCTGAGAGTTTGGCCCGTCGCAAAAGCCGAGTCGCGTCGCGTCACAAAAACTTATCGATAAGTTGGCTGCTGCAAGGATACCCGCAGCTCGGTACCTCCTGCCCGCCCATCCAAGTCCTCAGATCCCAGAAACCCGGTACGAACAACACCAATTAACCAGTAATGGCCAGCTCTATCCGGCAACGGCTCCAACACATCCACCTGCCGGGCCCCGTTCCCTACGCGACAGCAGCCCGTCTCCAGGAACTCCTCGTATCGCGCTTCCTCGCCTCGAAACCGCCATCCAATGCTCCTTCACCACCACCACACATCATAACCGCCGAATTCACCCCTGTCTACACTTGCGGTCGACGAGAGATTGGTACCGTTTCACCAGACCAACAAGCCTACCTCCGCGAACCCAACGGCGCAAACGTTCGCGCAGACTTTGTCGAAGCCCTCCGCGGCGGCCAAACCACGTTCCATGGCCCAGGCCAACTAGTTGCCTATCCCATCATCGATCTACGCACGCATAAGCTCACGCCTAGACACTACGTCTGTATGCTGGAGAAGAGCCTGATAGCGACTTGCGCAAGATACGGAATCAAGGCCATGACTACAGAAAACACGGGTGTCTGGACGAGTCCAGATGACAAGATTGCGGCGATTGGCGTTCATATGAGACGCAATATCACGAGTCATGGAGTCGGGCTAAATGTCAATACAGATTTGTGGTGGTTTGATAGGATCGTTGCGTGTGGGTTGGAAGGGAAGAGGACGACTAGTTTTGCCAAAGAGGGCGTGGTAGGGAAGAGCGTTGAGGAGGTTGGGAGAAGCTATGTGGAAGAGGTGGGGGAGAGGTTGCTCGGCGTAGAGGGTGTGGAGAGGGTCGAGGAAGAGACAGTTGCTGAGTTGTTGGAGATTTCAAGAGGCGGGTGAAGGTCCTTGATGCTATACTAACTCAAAGATATGACAGCAGACGCACGCCAGCCAACATATTGCCTTGAGGCCGCTAGCTGAATGGCGCATGTCGAGGACGAGGAGAAATCAGCAAGTTAAACGGTCCCTCATACACATATTTGGACTGGACATCCAAGTTGTAGTCGTGCCGCTCGGATGGGCAATACTGCCGTGCATGCCTCCAGAACATAAGTTTGAGCTGTGCCGCCATCGCGGTAGTTGAGATGAGTGTAATATGGCTCTCAGTGAGAAAAGAAGTAATGACATGGCCAGAACGACCAACACCGACGTTAACAGTACACGGAGTAGAGAGGAAGAGGTAGAGCGGAACCACAATGCATATCAAACAAATCTACGTCAGCTGGCTGAAGGGTATAGAGCGAATAAGGACAGACGGACAGATTATCGTACACAGAAAAGGAAAACAGTATGAAACTACAAGCTCCATCCATCCAGCCAGCGTGATTCATAAACGCTTCCCCTCCAAGTCGAGAAAAAAAAAGGAAAAACTGGCCTTGCCAAATGCTCAGACAGCATGAGAGTGCATATCCGATTGTCTGTACCGCCACCACTTCTTCTCAAAATCTCCTTCTCTCAACCCTCCCTCACTTCCTCGATCAACACTTCTCGTACCTGTACTTCCACTTCCCCTTGCAACGACCACTGATGTGTTTCCCAAGGTCCCTTCTACGTCGGCGTTGCCTCCACTTGCCATCCCAGCAACGCCACCGCGATTCCGCCACTGACTAGCCTGCAACTCATACACGTCGTCTTTCTCACCCGCCAGTTCCTCCAGCCTCGCTCGTTTCGATTCCGGAACGAGGAAGCTGGTCAGCATACCCAGGAACATGAACAATGCAAAAATTTGCATCACACCATGGATCCAAGGCGTAGGGTTATCGTGCGTAGCCCCCTTCTTGATCATGGGCGCAAAGAAGATTTGGGCAAACACCGCGCCCAGCTTGCCCATGCCAGCACTGAAGCCGTGGCCTGTACATCGCACTCTTGTTGGGAAGATCTCCGCTGGCGTGATAAAGGTCGTAGCATTGGGTCCAAAGTTGAAGAAGAACTGTGCCAGTACGTAAAGCGCTAGTAGGTGAGTTTTCGTGAGGCCTTGCCAGGCGAAGCCAAGGACGCAGAAGATGATGGTCAGGATGCCGAAGCCAGCTATCTGAATGGGTCTACGGCCAATGGTATCGACAGTAAAGACAGTGAGCCAGTAGCCAGGCAGGGCGCCGGCGCAGATAAGAACGATCTGGCCCGTAGCTGTGTTGCGCAGATAGAGGTAGAGATTGTCGCGTTGGTCGAAGCCCATTGTTGATATTAGAGAAGGGGAGGAGAATCCAAGGCCGTAGAATGCTAGGTCTAGGAAGCTATGTGGTTGTCAGCTAATCCTGCAGCTATGTCGCGGAACTACATGTACTTACAACCAGGACATGGATGTGCCGAACAGGCGGATAGCTTGTTTCTTTTGCGAATAGAAGCGCAGCACTTCTATCAATGTAGGTCGTGGCGTCTTGAACTTGGCCATCTCACTGCGCGTCTTCGCTTGCATGACTGGATTGACCACATTTCCTTGCTTTCCGTAGCGGTATTTTCGCGCATCAACCGAGGCCTTCTCGACATCGTACAACACGTCGAACGTGTATCGTGGCGTTTCCGGTACGGTAAGCCGGTAATAAAGTGCGAACCATCCGGGAATGCCCCCAAAAGCAATGATAATCCGCCACATTTTGTCAACACGCATAGCACAAAGCCCTACGCATTCTCCCACGTTGGCCACCCCGATCAAATCGTCTTTGAAGATGATGACTACGATGAGGGCTACCAAGGCGGCTGCGAGTTGACCAAGGCCTTGCATAGCGAAGACAGCTGCAACGATACCGCCTCGGTATTTGGTGCTGGCGAACTCTGCTGTGATGACCGCACTGAGGGGATCTTAAGGACTGATCAGTAGAGTAGAGGATTGGTTCTATGATGAGTTTGTACTCACAGTCGCCACCCACGCCAATTCCCATTACAACTCTGTAGAAGATGAGCACACCCACGATTGATACAGTGGCCGATTCTCCACAGAGCGACTGTGCAAGTGTTGTGCAGATGATGATCATCAGCTCCACTCCATACATCTTCTTTCTTCCTAGCAGATCGCCCAAGTATCCGAAGATACACTGGCCGAAGATGGCACCAGCGGATGTTGCGACCTTGATCGCTGTATCGGCATCGTGAGGCATGACTCCTTTGTGTTTGTCATCTTGCCAGTATACGATCCCTAACAGAATGACAGCAAGGTTGATGGCAAATAGCTGGATATGATGTTAGTCGTCCTTCAGCCTCGCGCATAGTCTTGACCACCAAACTTACACTGTAGGCGTCGGTAAAGAATCCGATTCCAGTCACAACTGCCAGGCGTATGTGGTACCATCCAAACGGTGCTTTGTCGACCTCAGCGAGGGCCATGCGCCGG
The DNA here is from genome assembly GCF_042100115.1 of Alternaria dauci. Lineage (NCBI taxonomy): Eukaryota > Fungi > Ascomycota > Dothideomycetes > Pleosporales > Pleosporaceae > Alternaria > Alternaria dauci. The sequence continues at coordinate 2,482,892 of NC_091275.1, forward strand.
CGCTCATTAGGATCCGCGATATGGGTCTAGTAGCCTTGTTAGTTGCGAAGTAAGATGTCAAGGCCGGGATCATCATGTACATAAACTCCAGGTACATCTCGGTAAGCCGAATTTCCCACGCGTCCAAACGAAAACATGAGTGGCAACGGAGGTTGATGCTCTGGAGGGAAGGTGAGCACCGCGATTCAACGACGCCCATAAGAGAGGATGGGATGACGGAAGCCTATGTCAGCCCGACAGCCGCAGTAAGTACAAAATGCAGGCAAGGCTGATTGGTGGGGCAGCTGTCAGACGAGACTTGTATTGTATTGCGTTGCGGTATAAGGCCTGCAGCTATGTGCTGCTGCATGGCCGATGTTCTGTTAGGAACGCTAGGCCCATGCCGAGAACCCGAGGTGTTGAATCGCGAGGGATTTGATATCATGCCGCTCGACATCAATTGGTGAAAGGTCCGAAGCAGCTTTGGACAAGACTTTGCGATCGAGTTCCGCAGCACATGCCACGCGGGAGGCGTTGGGAGACGCACCACAGCGCGCGTTCACGTTTTCCCGGTGTCGCCAATGATTGGCTACCGGGACACGAACTCCAAAATACACCCATGTCGCTTTCGATACTCATGGCACGCCCCGTGTTCCTGTTGGCTAGACGCTTCGCAAGAAGACTCGAAAAGAGCTCAATGGAATTGTGCCACGCCCGCCAGGGTCTCGGTGCCATGGACCGTTCTCTTGGGATATGTCCATGCCGTCGTCTAGTCTGGACTCTGGGGAACATGGCGTGAGAGAGGAGCACCATACAGATTGCTGATCAATCCTCAATCAAGCCCATGTCTGCGTGGGGGCAGTAAGTCCGGACTGACTCAATCGCGGCCTGTGTCATTTCCAACCACACTGGACTGTGGCTGACCATGTGGGCAGAATGATGCATTGGTGGCGCTTCTAAGTCTGCAATCTTGTCGTCGGGGATATGTAAGAAAGGATGAAATATGCGGCAACCAGCCTGTAGTCGGCGTCCAGAATGTGGTTGTATCAACGAATCGTTGAGGTTCCCTGGCAGGTGTGACAAGATGAGCGAGTCGTAGATCTGCCAGCATGCGCTTTAGCAGCAGCCCATAACAAGACTTCGCAATACCTGGGAGTGTAATGCCACTCTCAAAGAACCGCAGGCCTGCCTAGGAGAAGTTTCACTTTGGCCACCTCGACGTCCCGATGTGACGCCGTTGTCAAGCCGAGCACTGGGTTATCGCCCCAAAGACCTTGAACATCCTGTCCTCTGCAGCATAGAAATCATCAGTCGCCCAAGTTTGGCATTAGCATAGGTCTCAAGCAGCACGAGCTTTGTGATGGGTAGGAAGACAGCAAGCACTCGATGCGGATGTCTAAAGAAGCCCTTCGTCGAAGGCCAAGGCAGGCGTTCATTCGCTGTATGTTAGATCTGTAGAAACGGCCTGTCTCTTCCAGGTAGTTGATGATCTTCGTAGCCTTCGAGCACAGTGCGTGGTGGTTGCGTCTCGTGCCATCTGGCGGTGATGTGGCTGGTAGTGATGAGACTATGGCTTCGTATACCGTAGAACAAATCCAGATATGTAAAAGAGTGACATTGAAGCGCCAGTAGAGCACAATGCTGTAGCTAGCAGCGAAGATGGCCGCGATCTGGAGGGCCGTCACGACATCCGCAATGAAATGTCTAACGAGAAGGTTTTATCGCTGGTCCGTGTGGTAGAATTCTGCCCTTTCAGTAAAAGAATATGCATGAAGTATCTGCAAGACAAAAAAGAAGAGTTTGGGAAGAGCGAAGCCTCAATGGTAACGTGTTGCTCTGACGATGTTCATGTTCGTGTTCTGGCGTTGCAGCGCGACTTGCCCAAGTGGACCTCTCCGCGCCAGTCCGTAAGCGGCTAGCTCCACACACGTTCGAAATTGAGTCTCGCTAAGCACATGTCGATTTCGCTCTCGCACGACCGAACCCGCGACAACTCCCACCCTCGATACTAACAACAGCGTCACCAGGTAGGAGGCTCCACTGCGCTCTATAGACAATCGGTTACTGACAGATCTCGTACAGTCCCCAGCCAAAATGAGTACGCCATACTCCCATGCATGCCCGCAACCACGAGCTTCGAGACTGACTGCGATATAGCGAAGGGTACCTCCAGTTTCGGAAAGCGCCACAACAAGACGCACACGCTCTGCAGGCGTTGCGGTACGTGATATCTTCCTGGGTGCCGGCATTGGAGATGCAAAGGCATGGGCATAGGGACAAGGGCTGATTCCGATGTTTAGGTCAACGTTCCCTCCACATCCAGAAGCACACCTGCGCCTCATGCGGCTACCCTGCTGCTAAGACCCGCAAGTGTACGTTTGCCTGAGACGCGCGCACCGAGAGCGAAGATTAACATTGGACAGTCAACTGGGGCGAGAAGGCCAAGCGAAGGAAGACCACCGGTACCGGCCGCATGCGATACCTCAAGACCGTCAACCGCAAGTTCAGCAACGGATTCCAAACTGGCGCCCCTAAGGGAGCCAAGGGCCCCACCGTCAAGTCCTCGTAAACGAAGCAAGCAAAAGGTCGATGACGAGGAGGAGTAGAGGCGCGATGAAGGCCATTCGGACGGGTGCATGATCGGAAAGCGGGTTCTTATAGGCAAATGGTATTGCTCGGCATGGGGCGTTCTGTCATCCCTCTCCCGGTTGCTGTCCATCCCACATGACGAATGAGGATGGCATCACCGTTTGAGCGCATAGCTCTGGAGGCATAACTACGGAAAATTCATCATGTTCTGTCACGAAATGAAAGCATGAATCAAGCCACAGAACGTGCCAATTGATGCGGATGAGCGAAGACGTACTGATGAGCTGCAGGATATCGAGGCTTCTTGACGATCGTTCCATCAACACCCCAGCGAAGGACGCAATCATTCACTCTCTACACCCTCGGACTATAGCATTTACGCGGATGCGTGGCTGGTGCCTGCACGAGTGCAAGACAACTATACCAAATACAGCTCTAGGCATAACTCGATCGTATCAACATTCCACGAAGGACTCATCCTACTTGTGTTGCTGTTTTGCTCAACTCGATAATTTCTTGGAACCAAACAGCTTCCCTCTAACATGCTGAGCTGATCGCCTATACAAATCGTATACATCGTTAACATCTCATAATCCATACATCCAGTTGCCGAGAACAAAAAATCCAATACACCATCAATCGCCTCGTTACTCCCCACTCAGAACCATCTTCTCTCCTCAATCTTAGTCCACCATCTCCCCGTCTCGCCTTCCTCTCTCGGACCCACGAATTCCAACACCTGGTTGCCTTTCCCAATCCTGATATCCAAATCAAATATGTCACTCGCACTTCTTCTCTCATCCTTTGCGCCCAAGCAAAAGCTCGCCCTCACGCGGATGCCACCCTTCCTTTCTTTGGCTACCTCGCTCAAAAAAGGTCCAATATCCCTCGCGACACGATACGCGAGCGCTGAAGGAGTGAATTTGGTCTTGAGTTCCACCGCCCAGCGGTTAAAGTGCTGTGCCCGTGGCACAACGCGTGGGTTGCCAAAGTTGGGAAACTGACCTGGATCGACTGGCTGGTCGTGCGTCGGCGATGCGGGAGGCGTCACAATGGTGAGCGCTGTCGAGGAAGGGGAACGCGTGTCGAGCCAAGATTGGATGATTTCCGTGTCTCGGTAGGAGTCCTCGTACCAGGTCATTAACCAGAATGAGATTACGAGTTGTTTGAGGTTGTCGAAGGAGCGGAGACCAGTTAGTAGAGGATTGGTGATGGGTGTTGTGTATGACAGAATCGGGCAACCGTTGTAGCCACATATCTTGAGCTCTTCGACAGTGGATGCATGGTGTAGGGCGATGGTTTGGAGGAGTGGTGCTTGAGGCGGCCAGCCGTAGTTTGGCTCAAAGTGAAAGTCTACGGGCATAGGGAAGCCACGGCGGTAGGCGGCTAGGATGCCTGCGAGGTCCTCATCTTCAAGGTTGTAGATGAATTCGGAACCAGATTGGCCGGGGTCGATGGCTGCCAGTTGTTGCCCTCCCGCACCCCAAGTGTTTCCTGCGGGAAAAGAAACGCCAATCATGACAATTTTCTTGATCGGACACCAATGTAATGCGCGTAATAACTCTCGCTTTTCGTCACGTGGGATACCGCCTTCAAGCTTGATCTGCTCGACTCTCCGCATGTGAGGTGCAAACTCGTCAATGAATTTCCGTCGGCGTGTACGTTCTTGTATGTCTTCCACGGTACTACATTTAGCTGTAAGTGGCTCGCCAGGTCCTGCATATTGCGTGTCAATGCGTAAGTCTGTCAATGTGCATGCCAAATGTGCAACCAAAGCCCGGCATCGGTTCTGAATATCAACGGACGGCTTATTGTGGCTGTATATTCTGTCCATTGGCCAGCCCAGACACTGTATCTTGGGGTGTGCTTCGAGAAACTCCAAAAACGGGCCTTCCAGCAGGTAGACATCTTGGGGTAGTACGGTAAGCTCCAACACCGCATTGCGAATCTGAAAGGCACGCAGGTGTGGGAAGCGCAGCTTGCTGAGTGCAGACAGGAACACCTCAGCATCAGTAACTGAACCAGAAGGCTCGACATTCCTCCGACGCCAATGTATCCAGTCTAGATTGAGACTGGCGATGGTGGAAGCGGAGTTTGCAATTAACCACTCCATTGGGGGTCTGAGATCAGGCACGGACTGTCCAATAGATGTAGGTTCGGCATGTACCGGGTTTGCATCAACGTAGTCTCTAATCTCCGAAAGTTCCTCCCACATGATCGCATCATATGCCCTTGCCTTGTCTCGCAACTCTTGTGTTGAGGAGCGCGGCCATCGTTCCGGCAAACCCTCATGGGATATTTGGATAGTGGTACCAACGAAACCTCCTGCTCCATTATGCATCTGATAGTACTGCCCGCCACGAGAAAGTGAAAACTCCATGAACTGTAGCTGCTGAGTTTCCGTTCGATCCGTCATGTCCTTTCCAAGCCTACGCAGGCGGATGCTTTCAAGTCTGGTTGGGTTGTTTTGCAAACGCGAGAACAGCTCGGCTTTGTCGAAGCAACAGCTCTCTAGCCACAGTTTGCGCACGGGCATGCGTTGTGGTCGACCTGGATCGAGGAAGCCAGCAACGAGTGCGTTTGTGAGCCTCCAATGCCCGTATACAATCCGCAGTGTGTGGACATTGATCAAGTTCGGTATCGCGAGCTTGACGAGGGTATGGAGTCGTTCGTCTTGGGAGAGATTATCGGCGTCGAAGCGCATTCGTGGGAGTTCATTGAAGATGTTGGGCGCTGGGAGGTGGCATCGATGGGAGAGTGTCTGAACTTTGGACGCAATTTCAGGGTTACTGCAACATTAGAGTGATTTGCATAGCAGACTTGGTGTACCTACGTCGCAAGTATGTGCAGTTTTTGAACAATAGGTGTATCGTCGTGCTCATCAGGCTCTCCGCGGCCTCGCTCCCCCCATAACAGATCCGTCTCTTCGTTGAGGTGCAACTTCCATTGGTCGACTAGGCAGACGTTCTGCCACAGTATATCCGTCGCATGTTGGTTGAGTGTGTGGGAGACTAAGGCAACGTGCTTGAGAGTACGAGTGTCGAGGTAGGCGACGATGAGTTGAAGCAGCTCGCTAGGGAGAGACTGTAGCTTGGGGAGGGGTTAGCATTTTTCGTCTAACCAGGGGATTGAATCAGAGACGCCGCATAGTCGCACAAGGGGGGCATGGTGCGTCCGAAGAGCGAGCCAGGCTCGTGTCAGAGTACATACAGAGAGTGGGTGGTTTTCGGCCCGCGGATTTGGCGGCGAGGGGGAGGCCATGGCGTCTAATACATCAGTACATGGAGAAAGCAGACGTGATTACAGATGCGCATCCTGTACAAAGAGTGATGGTCTTAATTGCGCATGTTGAAGAGTAATGAACACTCCAAGTGTGGATTCGTGAAGCCTAGGCAGTGATGTGCATCGACGCCATCGGTGGGGTCCCTGCCTCCCCCACAGCCACCCCTGTCTACCTATATATGTGAATGCCACGCCATCGACAAACGCAACCCCCATTTTGTTCGATCGGGGCCAAACAGTGATGCATTGCTTGCGGGATGCTTGATTCGCGACGTAGAGAGGCCGCTTATGTCGAGCGGCCTTAAGCTTCCTTCTCTGTGTTCGTTGTCATGTCCTGTTGATCCTTCGGACCCCGAATCATCCTGTACATGCCGATACTAGGCGACACGTCTTTGAATCCATACAGCGGATATAGTTTTTGTGCTGGACCGTCAGCTACAAGGCTCACATACGCCAGAGGCGCGTGCTCGTCTACATAGTCCAAAAGCTTCTGCACGATGCGCTTTCCCAGTCCTCTGCGCTGGTGATCTGGGTGCACCGCAATGTCCACCATGATTAGGAAAAGCGATCCATCACCGACTAATCGGCCCATTGCGACGACATCCTGTGCAGAGCCAGGGGTTGTGTCGTCAAGCATGTGTCTTCGTTCGTATGCGACGATGCAGCAGAAGGAGTTTGCGAGCGATTTGGGCACAGCTTCCATTGGTGGGGGTGTCATGCCAGCGAGCTTGCGAATATCGTGGTACCTTTGCGGCGTCGGGAGGCCTTCGAAAACGACATATTCTGATGCGGTCATCATGTAAAGAGAGGGTGTGCTTGAACTGACAACACGCTAAATCTCTAGGTGTTGGTATTAAATAGCTAGCACCTCGGAGTGGATGCGGAATAAAACCATGGCACGCCCTACGCCGGATTTCTCGTGTCGACTCAATACATGCGGGCTGTCCAGTATTTCCATATTCCGGAATACTCTCGACACGTCTACAATTTACTGGTCTTAGCCGCACATATGGCTCGTCATGGTCGCGGTACAATTCCAACATCATGCATAGTCGTCACGCGAAGAAGCAACTGCCTGCCGGTTTGGTCGTGCACCCTGGTACCGTGTCCTGATCTGCGCTGTCATCACGATAATGTCAAGTATGAAAACGAAACCAATGCTGGACGGCCAACCAGAGATACACAAGACAGCCAACACGACGATGGAAATTGGTGGTCAAGACCGAATGACGAGAATAGCACCACGTCTGGATGTAGTGCAGGTGCAGAGAGACAGTGAACGACAATTCTCATCTGGCTCATTCTGGGAACCATAGTGCGCTGTTGTTACTCGTCAAACGTTCAAGAATATGTGCTTGCGTGTCGCGCACAATCGCCAAGGTCTGATAATGAAGCAAGCCATGGAGAAGCCGGCCTGTATGCTCCACGGCGCCCTGTTGAGTAATATCTAAGTGCCGTGTCCGCGTAAATGCGATGTCAACGCAAACTGAGAGTTTGGTGGGATGTGTCGCACTGCAGCTGTAAAGATTACCCTACATGGGAACGAATCTTGGACGACCCAAGAGCGTTCTCGAAGCTGCAAGCTGATGCGACTACGAGATGCTGCAATGTATATGATCGTGTGGACTACAATAAGCTCAGTCGCATGATGTTGTGTTACTTCCTAACTTTGGACGCGGAATTCGCGGGTGCTGAGAACTAGGTTAGTGGGTAGATGACCCACAGGATTGGAAACAAACCTGCAGCTATTCAACAGGTAGTTTTCTTCACGTCAGCAATGTGTGATGATATTCGTCACCCGTGCGCCATACCAAGCGGATTGGCAACCTGTCGTTAATCTGAGCCTATGAGGCAGAATTCAACAGGCAGACATCGGGTAGCCTGTGCTTGGCTGCGCAGCCACTCGACTGGACTCTTCTTTGGAGTCTGGTGCTTCCATTCTCGAATTGGCAGAACCATACGGCTGACGTTGATGACTTCCATGAGATTGTTGGCTAGACGCACCTCTACATCATCATGAAGATAGTTGAACGAGAGTGAAACTGAGGCCAACCCAGACGAAACGCATCGAGTGTGCATGTCGGCCAAGCACATGCGTATCCAGATGCGGTGCTTTCGGCAAGGCCGTGGTGCGCCAGTGACTTGGCGCAGAGATAAATTGGCCTTATTTGCTAAATAAAAGCATACTGAGGCTGGATTCACAAGTGAGTGAGCGTATCAGTCATCGGGTATATGACAGATTGATGTCTGGGAAGACACCGGTATAGAGAGCGAAGACGGCTGTAAGAAATTTGTACCTGGCTGGCGGATAGGCCTAAGCCGGGAACCGCGAGACGCGAGGCGGGTGAGTTACTTGCGTAATCCTTGGTGGAAACAGATGGACTATAGTACACCGGGTCTATTGTTTCAAGGCGTGACGTCGCAAACATCTTGACTCGACACTGTTTCTGGAGACCGCGGAACGGAAGCAAGCATCCTGACTCTCTTGACCGGTGTTTCTGCCCTAGGAATCGCCGTCTGAAGAGGCTGACCTCGGCATGAAGGAGGTTGTAGTCGCCGATGGAGGCTCTTGGCCTGTTGTGGGTGAGCCGATGGACACAGGGTCTAATGCAGGATAATATGACGCTGTGCGCTGATGGCGAAAGCATTCTAGACGAAAGCTGAGAGAAGACAAGAAATTGGGCGGAAGCATGAGCGTCGGACTTGCGACGTCGGCTCTCCTCATTTAGATAACCTGATGTTCGTGGCGAGGGAGCAGGGGCTTTAGGCTGAAAATGGCAGATGGCGCGATCCGCACGCGACTGCCGGGCGATCATTGGATTCTTGGGCCGTCTCAAAATAGATTAGCCCCATATGCGGCACAACAAAGGACACCATCAGCACCGATCTTCCCTCTGACACGCGACAACCACCCGTCACCACGCTCATGTTTCCAAGACGGCCGCGCCTCTCGCATGCATGAGCAAAGTCGTCGATTCAGCTTAATCGGTCAACATCAGCTGTGTCTCTCATTGTCAAGGGATGATCCCAGGTTCTTTGTGCAGCTTGCGTAAAGTGTCACATATGCACGCAATCTGTATTTGATCACTCCATTCTGGTAGGATACTCAGAAACATACGCTTATCAAGCTTGACCGTCAAGTCTCTTACGAAATCTTTAGCGAGTCAGGTCTTTACCAGCAACCAAGTAAACAGACTTGTGCTACCCAGGTGTGGACTGCATCGTCGATGATTACTCGTCAAGACTGCGGTATGCAGCGATCGCCCTCGTACATTTCTCAAGGTCTCCCTTATCAGCTTGGTCTACAGCACGCTAAACAAAAACGGTTGCGAGCGATGTTCAACCTATGCCTGGCTTGGCAGTGATGTTGCAGACTCAGCACAGCCAGAAAACTCTTGGTCCTTGCAGGCCACTGAGGTCGTCAAACAAGCGAGGTTACTATTTACAATCATAGCCGTCAAGCTCGTTAGAGGCCATGATCCACTCTCACGGCTCTGACACACAGCGTCCCGCGGCTGCGCACAGAATAGCCGTACTCGAAACTCCTTTCCCTGTTAGAGAATGTCGACACGAGCAGGCTTACATTTTCAGGCAGTGAATATCCGAGAGTGAGTCCCGCAGGGTCTATATGTAGTGCTTCATGCACCCGCATTTCTCATTTGAACGCTGGACATCTTTTGAGACCCGGTATTCTGGTTATCGTCACGCTGGTAGTGAATCTTTCTGTTGTTACAGCGCTCGCCAATATGGCTCTTCCTTCAATATTATTAGCGGTAGCTGTGCTGGGCGCATATGCACTATACAAGTACTGGAATTCTTCTCGTCGGCAAAGAATACCAACAGGTCTCAAGCCTCTACCAGGACCTAAAGGTATGACAATCTCTTCATCCCTAGATTGAATAGACAGATTCTACAGCCGGACCCTGAAGATCACGCAAGTGTCTCGGTTGACATATTTGCGCTAGGCTACCCTATACTTGGCTCCGTGCCCGAGGTTCCCGAGAAGAATGGGTTCATCAAATTTGCAGATTGGGGCAAGCAATACGGGCCTATCTATCAATGCAACTTGGCTGGCCACAACCATGTCTGGGTATCTAGTGACAAGATTGCCAAAGATCTGCTATCGAAGAAAGCAGCGATCTACTCGGACCGACCACATATTCCGTCTTTGATAGACGACAACCGCTCAAGCGCCCAATATCTTCCGCTCCTCAGCCGAAATGGTAAGAACCATTCACATGGGGTTGTACTACTGTTTTTGCTGACGTTTAGCAGAGGGTCATACTCGTCAAAGGAAATTCGCCAACATCATCATGCGCGAATCGGAGAAGGCTACGTTCCATCGCTACCCTGAAATCGAGTCAACACGTATGTTGACTGAACTGCTGGATGCACCGGACCAATACAACCACATCCTTGAGTCCTTCATCTCACGTGTCACTTGCCGGCTTGCTTGGGGCCATAGCGAAGGTAGCGATGAGCTGAAGCAACGCGCACGCGAGCTTCTCATCGGTGTCTCACCCACGGGATCTCTAAGCAACAAGCTTCCCTTCCTCATGTCTCTCCCTGATTGGCTGTCCCCACCCAAAGCTTGGGAGAGGCGACGTGCGATCACTGAGCGTACGTGGTTTCAGACGATGCAAGAACAAGTTGTCGACGATATGCGGTCAGGACAAGCCGCTCCATCGTGGATGAAAACGTTCTTGGATGGCCGCAGCAAATGGGGCTTCAAATCCGACACCGAAGGCGCATATGCCGTAGGCATGCATGGCATCGCTGGAGCTCTCACTATCGCTGCTCCTATGCAGACCTTCTGTCTAGCCATGACATATTATCCACAGTTCCTGCCTATGTTACACGAAGAGCTTGACCGCGTCTGTGGAGACCGGATGCCACGTTCAGAAGACCGACCAAACCTTCCTTTCCTACGCGCCATCATTCGAGAATGCATTCGATGGCGCCCACCAGTTCCCACTGGCATTCCTCATTACCTGATTCAGGATGACGAGTACAATGGCTATCATATTCCCAAGGGTAGCACCATACATCCCTTGGAGTGGTAAGTCAGGTCAATCTGTTGGACGCATTGGAAAGCTAACTGAATTTCATAGGGCCATATCTCGTGATCCTGATCTGTACCCCGACCCGGAAGCCTTCAACCCTTTACGATGGATCAAACCAGAGTACCCCACCTACCAAGAGCCTCTTTCTCAGTACCCAACTATTATCAACTCAACACAATTTGGTTATGGCCGAAGGACATGCACTGGGCAGGGTGTGGCCGACGAAGATCTGCTCATTGGCATTGGTGCGATTGCCTGGCTGTTTGACATTAAGAAATTACCAGCAGAACCCACTACCCCACCCGTCATGAAGCCAACAAGGACAGAATACAAGATTGGCATGAACGAGAAGGCTTCAATTTCCAACGAAGAGCTCAACGCGGGCCTACACACGACAGAACCAACCATGGAAGAGAAGATTCTTGCGAAATTCTCATACCCTGGATGCGGCTCAACGGACGACACGCCAAAGAAGTCGAAGGCCGCCGAGCCAGCGTATAAGCCGCTGGAATGGGGCGACATCACCAAAAAGCCCGAAGATCCAACACTTGACTACTCCATTCTACTCATCGCGAAACCGATACCCTTCAAGTTCGATTTGACGCCTCGTGACACTGTGCGAATGAACACGGTCCGCGATCTCTTCAACCAGGGCGTCGAGAACGGCGATTATCCGGAGTCACGGAACTACTGGGGCCCAAACCAGGGACGGGACTTACCTGTGGGCTGGAGTAAAGTATAGGATGTGTTACTTGTGATTTGTGAGCCCTGCATATGCAGGCTTGCTCAACCCAGCACGCAAGCTGCGGGCGGGGACCCGGTGCTGACGCTGCAGCGCTGATCATTGATGTATAAAGTAAACGATAGTAATTTATTTGGACACAGTGTTGGGGATGCTGAGGGCAGTTGAGGGCGTCATGTTGCTCCTGCATGGTTTTGGCGTTAGTGGTGCTGCGGCGATTTGATAAGGGTATTATGATGTAGACATTCTTCAGCGCTTTTCCTTTGTATATTCATCTTCTCCAGTGTATTGATCAATGCCTATCTTGCACTGCAATCAATGTTGACACTGCTTGCATGTGATGGCCATGGCATAGACCCGAAAGCGATTAGGGAAGCGGAGATCGGAATGATAGCATGCTTTGGATGAACAAATCGCAGCACGCTACGGCTTGCTTTTATCGTAGTTCATCGTGTGCTGACCACCATCACGAACAATCCTTCAGCTCGCACGGCACTAGCGCAGAACGGTGCCCCTAGCACAAACACTGCCTAGTTTACGCGCTCGTGGTGAAGGTATACACGTGAGGCTAGCACACTCCAGCCACACTTGGGCATCATCTAGCCACGCCTCTGACATCACGTATCCTCGGACCGAACGGCCGCAACGCGACATCGCCTTCCCGCAAAGCACCAAACACGACATCTCAATGCGCCTAAGATAACTAAGCTCAGCCCACCCGGAGCTGAAATCGCTAAAATGATGCTCGGCCTTGCATTTACCGCGACGCGTACACAGATCGCATCCTATCTCTTTGGCGTCGCGCTCTTCAGCATTAGCTTCCTCGTCTTCCTCAATAGCTCGATATCCTTCGTCATTACACAGCGCATTGGCCAATCACGAAATGTAGGCGATGCTGTCGGCACCCTGGGCTTCGTGGATGAGTTGGTAGCGCTCATTGCGTGTCCCGCATGGGGCTTACTGAGCGACAGGGTGGGCGTGAGGAGTGTTGCTGTCATGGGGTACAGTATTGTAGGTGTTGCGCTGTGGGTTCTCGTGCAGGCGAAGAATGTCTATCCGCAGTTGCTGCTTGCGAGGGTGCTGTTTAGTCTGGGTGGAAGTGCGACGTGAGTTCCGAGAAATTGGGATACTGAGGCATGAGAGGCTGACATCCAACCAGTGCGACTATGGTCACGGCAATTCTGCCCTCGATGACTATTGTCAAAGAAATCAAACCTGACCCGCGATCACCGACACAAAGCCGTGGTAGATCGCATGCGCCGGCTGCTTCGATATCGTCCGAACTCACTATCACGCCCGCGCGCTTCCGCTCCAACTCCCCGGAAGACCATACACAGGAGACACCCTTGAAGAAGGACTCGGGCGCATCCACGTCGCAACTTGCCGGGCTGGTGGGTATGTTCACAGGGTGCGGCGCCTTGGTCGCGCTGTTCGTCTTCTTACCTTTGCCAACACAATTCCAAAATGCTGGCGAGCGTCCCGCAACAGCCGTGGCAGATGCTTTCTACGTCGTAGGAGCCATTGCTCTTCTTGTAGCGCTGGGCTGTTTCTTTGGCCTGCGCCAGCTACCCGGCGAAGAAGCAAAAGGCTGGAAACGCCTTGCTAGCAAAGGAGACTACAAAGATGTAGACAGTCATCTGACACGCGACGTTGTGTTGTCCTACCCACGTCTCTTTCTGGAAAGTGTTCGTCTTGGTTTCACATCGCCAAACATCGGACTCGGCTACGTTGGAGGGTTTGTCGCACGCGCATCCTCGGTCGCTATATCGCTCTTCATACCCCTGTTCACAAATCACTATTTCCTGCAGACTGGCCGCTGTAAAGTGGATTCCAACATTCCCTCCGATATCAAAGTCGCCTGTCCCGAAGCCTACAAGCTCGCAGCCATGTTAACGGGCATCAGCCAACTCATCGCACTCATGTCTGCACCCCTCTTTGGCTACCTTTCCGGTCGTTTCCCTCGCTACAACATCCCTTTGCTGGTAGCAGCTATGTCTGGAATCGCAGGCTACTCTGCATTCGGATCACTCACGAGCCCGGACTACAAGAGCGAAGACGGCACAGGCGCAATCTTCTTCATCGTGGCGTTACTAGGCATCAGTCAAATCGGCGCTATCGTTTGTTCCCTCGCCTTACTCGGCCGTGGCATCAATAATGACGAGCACGCCTCAACAGCAACCTCGGCATCTGTTTCTGTAAACGGAACAACGTCACATCCATCTGCAGGCGCTACACCGCCACACAGCGCACCCATCACTCCAGTGGACGAAAATGCTCCTTTGCTTCCAGAGCACATGCACTCTTTGCGCTCTGCTTCCACCTCGAGACGAGTGACATCGCATAATCACATCAAAGGCTCTATAGCGGGAACGTATAGTCTGCTGGGTGGCTTTGGTATCTTGCTACTGACTAAAGCCGGTGGTGCGTTGTTTGATAGCACGGGGCCTGGCGCGCCGTTTTACATGATGGCAGGATTTAATGCGCTGCTTTTTGTGGTTACGGTTGGTGTTAGCGGGCTGCAGGGCGCGAGGAGGTGGAGGATGGGCGTGGGAGGGTCTTAGAACGTGGTGTGCCTTGTGAGCATGTGTAAAGAATATGTATTGATGGGCTGGGATGAGACATTTGTTAAGTCTTTCCCAAGGAAGGAAGTAAATACCCTCTTACGATGATATTGGTATCTCACCTCTGTCGTCTATGGTTCTTTTTGATCAAACATCGCAAGTGAGTTCACTCTTGAACATGTTCAATCACTTAATATTTGGAAATGAACAAAGCACTATTCCTAGCATCCGTACGATTTCAAAATGATGTAGCAATATCATATGTCCAAATGCTATCCAAAACACATCTCAGACACATAATAAACAGTCCTGAGTATCCTATGCTACAAGTCAAACAAATTCGAGTCCACTTCACTTTCCACTCTAGCCAATCTTCCCCAGAACCTCACCCCAAACCAGCACATCGACCTTCTTCCTTGGCGGCAACACATCCGCAACAGTCGGTCTGACAGCCACATTCTGTGGCCATTGCTTGCCTCTATCGACCTATGCATTACCTTAGCCCGATTTTCCTCCAGATGGATTGTTTGGAGCATCATAACTCCTTGTAGGCTTAGAACTCACTGCCGTGCTGCCAGTCAGGGACGTGAGACGCTGGTAACCGTTGTAGAAGTCCCTGTACTTATCGCCAGAACTGCCTCGATCGTCGAGCTTAGGATTTGACAAGCGTGGCTGGGGTCGTGATGAGGACGCAGATGAAGTAGTTTGGTCGCGGCCTCTAGGACGGACCTGTGAGTTCGTGGGGAGAGAGTGGCGTGGGCGAGACAAGGTGTCATTGACACGATCATGTGTAGGTCTCCTGGGCTGTTCGGAAGCAACTGGTAGCGATCTCCTTGCCGGCTTTGGTGTCGGGAAAGGCTGTGGTTGTTGCCTAGGTGTGCTGGGCTCTGTACGTGCTATAGCAAGCTCCTCGAGTGCTCTTTGCAGTGTTTTCGTGTTCTGAATAATGCCTCTCGTAAACAGAGTATTGCGTATGTTGTCTTTGTAGAAGCGATAGTACGGCTCAGGGGTTTCTGCTCGATCGATACAGTCATTAGCGTACTGGCGATAATCTGTCCTGTTACGAATGATGAAATCGTCCCATTGCCATTTTGGTACCATCTTATCTGCTTGTTCAAGCTGGTACATTTGATTACATTGATTCGCAAAGTGCGTCTCATTTCCGTCGTACTCCGGATACGCCTCTTTAAAGGACTGGAAGAGCGTCTTATTGCCAGATTCATCTACATTCTCGGATGATGTCGACGAGGGTCGGGCATGTATCGGAACTGGACCGCGTGTAGGAGTACCGCCCGAACGAGCTTTCGAAGGGGTGCGCGGTTTAGATGACCGAGGCGTTGGGCTTGCAATGGGCTGTGCTCTTACAGGGCTAGGTTCATCGTAGAGCCCTTGATGTCGAGGCGATAGGCTAGGCGATGGCTCCTTTTTCGTTCCCACACCAAAGCCATCAGTTTCCATGATGTCGCAGTCATCTTCAACAGCCAATTTGCTTGTAGGCTCGGGTGCGTTCTCAGAGCTCGTTGTACTTGAGTTGCGTTGCTCCCGAAATCTGCGCATAGACTCCTCCCGATCCTTACGTACCGTATCTGTTAGGTCAAAACCAGGCGCAGCGGCATCTCCAAAGTCGACACGCTTGAGTTCACGCCTTTTAGATTGCCGTCGGTTGCTTTTGGTCGGCGAAGCAATAGACTTACGTTTGGCAGGTTGTGAGGGGTGATGGGGTACCATCGGTGGTGCCTCGGAGCCACCGTTGTTCAGAGATGATGGCGCTGCGTATGGGGTTGCATGCGACGTAGATTTAGGTACAATCTCGCCATATTGATCGTTCGGTGGTTTTTGTGTAGTTACAGTAACACGAGCAGTTTGCTTGTTGGGATCCTTTGCGTTTGAAAGACTGTCGGGCATCTCCACGTCTCCAACATTATCGGTATCTGCAACCTTGACCTTGTCATGGTGTACTTCAACTTCCTTGTCCTCAGTGCTTGTATCTTTCCCTTGTGTATGCGACGAATGTTCTTTAGTGGCTTCAATGATTCCAAGGTCAGCGAGGTCAGATATACTAGGCGTATCATATGTACTGTGGACTATTGAGGTAGATGATGTGGGTTTCGACTGGCTGCTCGAGGTTTGTGGGTTTTTAGGTACCGAGGCATGCTTGCCTTTGCCGTATGGGGTTTCTTTTACATGAACTATTGGACAGCGCAGAGGGACCGCATCTGGAAGCTTGTTGCTCGCTAATGGTGGCTGTGTTCGTTGTACAAGATCTTCGCCCAAGGCTTGTGGGACAGACTCTTCCATCTCCATCTCCACATCGGAGTCGGCAGGAGCAGCAGGAGCAGGCGGCGAAGATGTAAGATTGGCTGGATTGTCCTCATCCGAATGCGATTCTTGCTTCCCCATGCTCGAGTCTGGAGGAAGTCCCTCTTGAGGCCTTGTCGGATGTTCTGGCGGCTCTGGAGTGGCTGGCCAGGACACCTGGCCAGCTGTATCGTCATCTTCCTGCGTAGGTACAGGCTCATCGTCTTGCGTCTTTGAGGCCAGAGACTCGGGTGATGGATCCAGGCTTTCTGGCGACGGATCTATGTCTGATTCTTCATCGCTATTGGCATCTGCTATCTCATCAGCTATCAGATGGATATCCTTGAGTCTCAAATGGGGCATGTTTCCATGTTGGAAAGGCTGTGTCCCAGGTGGAGGTTTTAGCCAACTAGTTTCTTTGCTCAGACATTGCGCCTGATCGTTTGGTACCTGTAGCGTCTTGCTATTGAACACAAAGCCTTTCATCCAAGAGGGTAACGTATCAGTACTTTTTTCGGTAAGATTTTGTTGGATGTCGTGCTCTTCGACTTGAGTGTGTTTGGCAGCTGCTGTAACCTCAGGCACGACATGCCCTGCTTTGTGGACCCTGTTCTCCTCATGGTTCGGCGTAGACGACGCAGCTTTTCCCTTTTCAGCGTCTGTCCCGAGCTGTGTTGGTGATCGATGCGATGAATCTGACGGGGGCCTAGGGGGGTCATCTGTGGGTGGAGCGGGGTCATTTTGCGGCTTTCTAAAAGCCCACTGGACAAAACCTGGCTCAGAATTCGTGGCGCTTGTGCTAGTACTGGGCTTCTTGCCCTGGTTTATGAGGCTCAACAATCTAATCGGTCTCTCATAGTCGGCGTTGGCAGTTCCTGGTCGTATTTCGACTCGTTTGGTGTTCCCAGCCATTACTGGCTCCAGCCTGTTCACTCCTATAATCTGAGGCTCATCATCTTTGCTCGGACGCGGACGCAGGGGTTGTGGAATTTGTGTCCCAAAGGGTAGTTGAGTGTCCTGCATCTGGGAGTGAAGGTCATTGCCATCTGACATATTGCCGTTCTGATGCGTAGCCTCCGCCGCGGCGTCGTCTTTTGCCTCTATGTCCGTCTTATCAGGACCCGATGCTAAGCACCGACGGTCTTCGAGCGCTTGGATGCGACGCAGCTGCTCTAGCAGATTTCCAATCTGCTTGCAAGCGTACAGCGATGTTAGACTTGGGCTGCCCCGAGGTTGGAATTGTTGGTAGCTCTCGCCTAGCCAATCAATCTGATTGAGTACCAAGCGCAGCCTTTCGGGAGGCGGCCCGTATGAGGTGAATCGGACGGTATATTTTCGGACGGCTATGGTCGTGCCTGTGGCCAGGTGTGGGACAGCGGGGTGTCGTCGGAAGAAGTCCAGAGCGCAATCGGGTGTGAAATGGGAAATTATGTGATTCCGGCCGTCGGTGAGCGTAAGTGGAGAGACCTGAGGTTTTGAAAGTTAGGTGGGATAGCCCGAGGCGGTGCGTGATCACATGCCTTGAGAACCTGCAATGCGCAGTCGCGTTTGGGGTAATGGATGACATCCACGGACGAGCCGTTATCGTGGTACACGCTCCGCTGTCTACCAAGCTCCGCCCTGGCACGGGATTTTTTCTTCTCGTGTCGGTCCTGGAGCCATCGGCAGCCTAGCAGCAGCTCTGACTCGAACGTGTCCTCAAGCCAAGCGGTGAGACGAATGGCCATAAAACGTGAGCTGCAGGCGCGAGCGGAAGACGCGACGCGTCTGGTCCCGGCGAGATGCGTGTAGATGGGGAGGAACGACAAGCCGTGTGCGGGGTAGAGGAGAGAGACCGCATGGTACAAAGTCCAGGCAAAGAGGACCAGCAGCTGGTGTCTCACTTGACCCCAGCGCCTTCACGTCTTGTGCGACTCTTCACGGCGGCTGCATGGCGGCATCTCGTAGCCAAAACGCGCCCATGCCGAGCAACGTGGGGCGGCGGAGGTGCAAGAGGCCTGAGGCGGAATCTCTTGGCGGCTGCGCGTCATTGCCCGCCGCGTATCTTGCATTCCTAGCTTGGTATATATGCACCTCGTGATGCTTCAGCTACCCGAGCTGTCGCCCTCGAAGCCTACCGTCGATGCCTGCAGTCTTGGGTGCAGGTTCCATGAAGCCACTCATCTGGCCCCCCTCGCCGCCGGCCGAACAAGCAATATACGTGTAACGAGCTTGCAGACATACATTGTCGATTCCACCTCGCCCGCTACCTGACCGTGATTCCCCGTGAAGCCTGATGCTGTCCTTCACTGACCACTGTCGGACGCCGCTCGGCCTTCACATACCCGACACTATTCACCTCACTCGCAGACGCCCAATCCTCTAGACGCAGCCATGTCTCGAGACTCACGGCGGGGGTCGTTGCAACCGCCCTCGCTCTACCAAATGCATGCCACAGCATCACGATCCGACACGCTTACCACCTTTGACGACTTCACCGTCCCTCCAGCCCCGAGCTCGGTTGGCGAACCAAAAGGCATAGACCTCGTACAAGGCGGCTTCAGCGGGCTGTACAGTCGCCTCAGAGCGTCAGTGGGCGGCGTCAGGGAACAGTCTCAAGATGGCCGGAGTGCATCTTCATCTGTATCCAAATCTGCAGCAGTCCACCGTAGCCCAGGGGGAACTTCCATGTCTTCGCCCGTAGCCACGTCCAGGCCGTCGTCGAGCATGCAGTCACCAGCAACAGCCACCTTCCCTGACGCCCTGCCTCCTTCTCGCGACTCCAACATGTCCAGTACCACTCTGTCAAGTAAAGCTTCGCTAAACGCATCCAAGGCTTCCCTGGGTACCACGCGCTCCCGACCCTCAATATCCACGAGTGTGGACACGGCGCACACAGCCAAACACGACGACTCGTCCATCTTGAGCCCTGTGAGCATCCACTCCAGGCACCAGAGCATCTCCAACGTAGACCTGCCGAGGAGCAACACGCCACGAGATCCCGCGCTAGGAAGCCAACGGCTGAACTCTCCCCACTTCCCTCCGAGCCGAGACAGCACCTCACGAAAACGGAAGGGCGACGTCGACCTCGTTGGCCAGGAAAGTGACGATACGGACCAAGACGACATGGTACTTGTCAAAGGCGAAAGTCAGGCAGGCGAGAGCGCCAACTTCAAGGCTGTCTCAGATACACCACGTGAAAGTCTGAGCAGGGTCAGTTCCCGAGCCGATAGCCAGTACCAACCTGCCCGTTCTGCGCCGAACAAGGCCAGGGAGCAGTCTGAAAAGTCTCCGGAAAGAATTTCACTCACTCGCGCCGCTGATTCTCAGGCGACTATACATGCACCTGAGCCACAACGGCCGCCGATGCTCCACGTTGGCCCTTCACACCTGCCAGGCTACCGGCCTTCGAGAGCCTCCTCTTCCGACGGTCTCAGTTCCGTCGTCACAACTTCCACTATACGCACTCCTGCTGTGGCTCCTATAGATGAGATACAACGGCAAGCCCAAGCTGCACCTGCTGCACACAACATGTCGCGCAGCACTTTCACTCAAATGCGACGAAAGATCCTAGATCGCGAATTCTGGATGCGCGATGAGAATGCTAAAGCATGTTTTAGCTGTGGTGATGCTTTTACCACCTTCAGACGTAAGCATCACTGTCGTACGTGTGGGCAGATCTTCGACTCCAAGTGCACGTCCATCGTCTCAGGCAAAATCTTTGGACAGCAGAGCAACCTCAAGGTCTGCAAACCGTGTGAGAGTATCATATATGGCCATGACGATGATTCTTCCGACTACACAGACGATGGTGATCAGACTTCCATATACGACAATGGTGACAGAGCCGAGTACTCGGACAATGACGAAGCTGATCACGTCGAAAGTGATCATACCAAGATCGGAACACCTACCATCAGCATACCCATGTCGCGGAAGGTAGGCAGTGAGAAGAAACGCCGGTCGCACGTCATAGAAGTCGGCCCCCAGACTTTAGCCCGCCCGAGTTCTTCACGGTCTTTGCGGTCGTTGGGCGGTAGACCCCGGTCGTCGAGCCACAAACGCCACCCGTCTAAACACCAACACATGCGCCATGTTAAGCATGACGATCGTGCCCCCTTCCATCAGTATCACGACAATTCGCGTAGCCAACCGAGTCTGTCAGCTTTTCACCACGATA